>NC_135432.1:42046588-42366208 GCF_051991255.1 Vanacampus margaritifer | reverse complement strand
AATTAATGATGGAATCATCTTCGGGATGCTATAATACACTAAATACAGCAACAATTTTGAGTCTACAACGTTTAGTTTAGGTGTGAGAGCCAAAATGAACTTTTTATTGCTTTAAATGCGTTTTGAGCACCTGATTGTACACTTAAGGTGAAAATGTCAAAATCTTAAAATTAAGCATGAGCACAATGAAATTAATGCTGGAATCATCTTCAGGATGCTATAATACACTAAATACAGCAAACATTTTGAGTCTACAACGTTTAGTTTAGGTGTGAGAGCCAAAATGAACTTTTTATTGCTTTAAATGCGTTTTCAGCCCCTGATTGTACACTTAAGGTGAAAATGTCAAAATCTTAAAATTGAGCATGAGCATAATGAAATTAATGCTGGAATCATCTTCGGGATGCTATAATACACTAAATACAGCAAACATTTTGAGTCTACAACGTTTAGTTTAGGTGTGAGAGCCAAAATGAACTTTTTAATGCTTTAAATGCGTTTTCAGCCTGATTGTGCACTTTAGGTGAAAATGTCAAAATCTTAAAAATGAGCATGAGCACAATGAAATTAATGCTGGAATCATCTTCAGGATGCTAGAATACACTAAATACAGCAACATTTTTGAGTCTACAACGTTTAGTTTAGGTGTGAGAGCCAAAATGAACTTTTTATTGCTTTAAACGCGTTTTCAGCCCCTGATTGTACACTTAAGGTGAAAATGTCAAAATCTTCAAAATGAGCATAAGCACAATGAAATTAATGCTGGAATCATCTTCAGGATGCTAGAATACACTAAATACAGCAAACATTTTGAGTCTACAACGTTTAGTTTAGGTGTGAGAGCCAAAATGAACTTTTTATTGCTTGAAATGCGTTTTCAGCCTGATTGTGCACTTTAGGTGAAAATGTCAAAATCTTAAAAATGAGCATGAGCACAATGAAATTAATGCTGGAATCATCTTCAGGATGCTATAATAAACTAAATACAGCAAACATTTTGAGTCTACAACGTTTAGTTTAGGTGTGAGAGCCAAAATGAACTTTTTATTGCTTTAAATGCGTTTTCAGCCACTGATTGTACACGTTAGGTGAAAAGGTCAAAATCTTCAAAAATGAGCATAAGCACAATGAAATTAATGCTGGAATCATCTTCAGGATGCTAGAATACACTAAATACAGCAAAAATTTTGAGTCTACAACGTTTAGTTTAGGTGTGAGAGCCAAAATGAACTTTTTATTGCTTTAAATGCGTTTTCAGCCCCTGATTGTACACGTTAGGTGAAAAGGTCAAAATCTTCAAAAATGAGCATAAGCACAATGAAATTAATGCTGGAATCATCTTCAGGATGCTAGAATACACTAAATACAGCAACAATTTTGAGTCTACAACGTTTAGTTTAGGTGTGAGAGCCAAAATGAACTTTTTATTGCTTTAAATGCGTTTTGAGCACCTGATTGTACACTTAAGGTGAAAATGTCAAAATCTTAAAATTAAGCATGAGCACAATGAAATTAATGCTGGAATCATCTTCAGGATGCTATAATACACTAAATACAGCAAACATTTTGAGTCTACAACGTTTAGTTTAGGTGTGAGAGCCAAAATGAACTTTTTATTGCTTTAAATGCGTTTTCAGCCCCTGATTGTACATGTTAGGTGAAAAGGTCAAAATCTTCAAAAATGAGCATAAGCACAGTGTAAATAATGCTGGAATCATCTTCAGGATGCTAGAATACACTAAATACAGTAAAAATTTTGACTCTACAACGTTTAGTTTAGGTATGAGAGCCAAAAAGAACTTTTTATTGCTTTAAATGCGTTTTCAGCCGCTGATTGTACACTTAAGGTGAAAATGTCAAAATCTTAAAATTGAGCATGAGCACAATGAAATTAATGATGGAATCATCTTCGGGATGCTATAATACACTAAATACAGCAACAATTTTGAGTCTACAACGTTTAGTTTAGGTGTGAGAGCCAAAATGAACTTTTTATTGCTTTAAATGCGTTTTGAGCACCTGATTGTACACTTAAGGTGAAAATGTCAAAATCTTAAAATTAAGCATGAGCACAATGAAATTAATGCTGGAATCATCTTCAGGATGCTATAATACACTAAATACAGCAAACATTTTGAGTCTACAACGTTTAGTTTAGGTGTGAGAGCCAAAATGAACTTTTTATTGCTTTAAATGCGTTTTCAGCCCCTGATTGTACACGTTAGGTGAAAAGGTCAAAATCTTCAAAAATGAGCATAAGCACAATGAAATTAATGCTGGAATCATCTTCAGGATGCTATAATACACTAAATACAGCAAACATTTTGAGTCTACAACGTTTAGTTTAGGTGTGAGAGCCAAAATGAACTTTTTATTGCTTTAAATGCGTTTTCAGCCCCTGATTGTACACTTAAGGTGAAAATGTCAAAATCTTAAAATTGAGAATAAGCACAATGAAATTAATGCTGAAATTATCTTCAGGATGCTAGAATACACTAAATACAACAAAAATTTTGAGTCTACAACGTTTAGTTTAGGTGTGAGAGCCAAAATGAACTTTTTATTGCTTTAAATGCGTTTTCAGCCCCTGATTGTACACTTAAGGTGAAAATGTCAAATTCTTCAAAATGAGCATAAGCACAATGAAATTAATGCTGGAATCATCTTCAGGATGCTAGAATACACTAAATACAGCAAAAATTTTGAGTCTGCAACGTTTAGTTTAGGTGTGAGAGCCAAAATGAACTTTTTATTGCTTTAAACGCATTTTCAGCCCCGGATTGTACACTTAAGGTGAAAATGTCAAAATTCTCAAAATGAGCATAAGCACAATGAAATTAATGCTGGAATCATCTTCAGGATACTAGAATACACTAAATACAGCAAACATTTTGAGTCTACAACGTTTAGTTTAGGCGTGAGAGCCAAAATGAACTTTTTATTTATTTAAATGCGTTTTCAGCCCCTGATTGTACACTTAAGGTGAAAATGTCAAAATCTTAAAATTGAGAATAGGCACAATGAAATTAATGCTGAAATTATCTTCAGGATGCTAGAATACACTAAATACAGCAAAAATTTTGAGTCTACAACGTTTAGTTTAGGTGTGAGAGCCAAACTGATCTTTTTATTGCTTTAAATGTGTTTTCAGCCTGATTGTAACATTTTTGAGTCTACAACGTTTAGTTTAGGTGTGAGAGCCAAAATTAACTTTTTATTGCTTTAAATGCGTTTTCAGCCTGATTGTGCACTTTAGGTGAAAATGTCAAAATCTTCAATATGAGCATAAGCACAATGAATTTAATGCTGGAATCATCTTCAGGATGCTAGAATACACTAAATACAGCAAAAATTTTGAGTCTACAACGTTTAGTTTAGGTGTGAGAGCCAAAATGAACTTTTTATTGCTTTAAATGCGTTTTCAGCCCCTGATTGTACACGTTAGGTGAAAAGGTCAAAATCTTCAAAAATGAGCATAAGCACAATGAAATTAATGCTGGAATCATCTTCAGGATGCTAGAATACACTAAATACAGCAACAATTTTGAGTCTACAACGTTTAGTTTAGGTGTGAGAGCCAAAATGAACTTTTTATTGCTTTAAATGCGTTTTGAGCACCTGATTGTACACTTAAGGTGAAAATGTCAAAATCTTAAAATTAAGCATGAGCACAATGAAATTAATGCTGGAATCATCTTCAGGATGCTATAATACACTAAATACAGCAAACATTTTGAGTCTACAACGTTTAGTTTAGGTGTGAGAGCCAAAATGAACTTTTTATTGCTTTAAATGCGTTTTCAGCCCCTGATTGTACATGTTAGGTGAAAAGGTCAAAATCTTCAAAAATGAGCATAAGCACAATGAAATTAATGCTGGAATCATCTTCGGGATGCTATAATACACTAAATACAGCAAACATTTTGAGTCTACAACGTTTAGTTTAGGTGTGAGAGCCAAAATGAACTTTTTAATGCTTTAAATGCGTTTTCAGCCTGATTGTGCACTTTAGGTGAAAATGTCAAAATCTTAAAAATGAGCATGAGCACAATGAAATTAATGCTGGAATCATCTTCAGGATGCTAGAATACACTAAATACAGCAACATTTTTGAGTCTACAACGTTTAGTTTAGGTGTGAGAGCCAAAATGAACTTTTTATTGCTTTAAACGCGTTTTCAGCCCCTGATTGTACACTTAAGGTGAAAATGTCAAAATCTTAAAATTGAGCATGAGCACAATGAAATTAATGCTGGAATCATCTTCAGGATGCTATAATACACTAAATACAGCAAACATTTTGAGCCTACAACGTTTAGTTTAGGTGTGAGAGCCAAAATGAACTTTTTATTGCTTTAAATGCGTTTTCAGCCCCTGATTGTACACTTAAGGTGAAAATGTCAAAATCTTAAAATTGAGAATAAGCACAATGAAATTAATGCTGAAATTATCTTCAGGATGCTAGAATACACTAAATACAACAAAAATTTTGAGTCTACAACGTTTAGTTTAGGTGTGAGAGCCAAAATGAACTTTTTATTGCTTTAAATGCGTTTTCAGCCCCTGATTGTACACTTAAGGTGAAAATGTCAAATTCTTCAAAATGAGCATAAGCACAATGAAATTAATGCTGGAATCATCTTCAGGATGCTAGAATACACTAAATACAGCAACATTTTTGAGTCTACAACGTTTAGTTTAGGTGTGAGAGCCAAAATGAACTTTTTATTGCTTTAAACGCGTTTTCAGCCCCTGATTGTACACTTAAGGTGAAAATGTCAAAATCTTCAAAATGAGCATAAGCACAATGAAATTAATGCTGGAATCATCTTCAGGATGCTAGAATACACTAAATACAGCAAAAATTTTGAGTCTACAACGTTTAGTTTAGGTGTGAGAGCCAAAATGAACTTTTTATTGCTTGAAATGCGTTTTCAGCCTGATTATGCACTTTAGGTGAAAATGTCAAAATCTTAAAAATGAGCATGAGCACAATGAAATTAATGCTGGAATCATCTTCAGGATGCTAGAATACACTAAATACAGTAAAAATTTTGACTCTACAACGTTTAGTTTAGGTATGAGAGCCAAAAAGAACTTTTTATTGCTTTAAATGCGTTTTCAGCCCCTGATTGTACACTTAAGGTGAAAATGTCAAAATCTTAAAATTGAGCATGAGCACAATGAAATTAATGATGGAATCATCTTCGGGATGCTATAATACACTAAATACAGCAAACATTTTGAGTCTACAACGTTTAGTTTAGGTGTGAGAGCCAAAATGAACTTTTTATTGCTTTAAATGCGTTTTGAGCACCTGATTGTACACTTAAGGTGAAAATGTCAAAATCTTAAAATTAAGCATGAGCACAATGAAATTAATGCTGGAATCATCTTCAGGATGCTATAATACACTAAATACAGCAAACATTTTGAGTCTACAACGTTTAGTTTAGGTGTGAGAGCCAAAATGAACTTTTTATTGCTTTAAATGCGTTTTCAGCCCCTGATTGTACACTTAAGGTGAAAATGTCAAAATCTTAAAATTGAGCATGAGCATAATGAAATTAATGCTGGAATCATCTTCGGGATGCTATAATACACTAAATACAGCAAACATTTTGAGTCTACAACGTTTAGTTTAGGTGTGAGAGCCAAAATGAACTTTTTAATGCTTTAAATGCGTTTTCAGCCTGATTGTGCACTTTAGGTGAAAATGTCAAAATCTTAAAAATGAGCATGAGCACAATGAAATTAATGCTGGAATCATCTTCAGGATGCTAGAATACACTAAATACAGCAACATTTTTGAGTCTACAACGTTTAGTTTAGGTGTGAGAGCCAAAATGAACTTTTTATTGCTTTAAACGCGTTTTCAGCCCCTGATTGTACACTTAAGGTGAAAATGTCAAAATCTTCAAAATGAGCATAAGCACAATGAAATTAATGCTGGAATCATCTTCAGGATGCTAGAATACACTAAATACAGCAAACATTTTGAGTCTACAACGTTTAGTTTAGGTGTGAGAGCCAAAATGAACTTTTTATTGCTTGAAATGCGTTTTCAGCCTGATTGTGCACTTTAGGTGAAAATGTCAAAATCTTAAAAATGAGCATGAGCACAATGAAATTAATGCTGGAATCATCTTCAGGATGCTATAATAAACTAAATACAGCAAACATTTTGAGTCTACAACGTTTAGTTTAGGTGTGAGAGCCAAAATGAACTTTTTATTGCTTTAAATGCGTTTTCAGCCACTGATTGTACACGTTAGGTGAAAAGGTCAAAATCTTCAAAAATGAGCATAAGCACAATGAAATTAATGCTGGAATCATCTTCAGGATGCTAGAATACACTAAATACAGCAAAAATTTTGAGTCTACAACGTTTAGTTTAGGTGTGAGAGCCAAAATGAACTTTTTATTGCTTTAAATGCGTTTTCAGCCCCTGATTGTACACGTTAGGTGAAAAGGTCAAAATCTTCAAAAATGAGCATAAGCACAATGAAATTAATGCTGGAATCATCTTCAGGATGCTAGAATACACTAAATACAGCAACAATTTTGAGTCTACAACGTTTAGTTTAGGTGTGAGAGCCAAAATGAACTTTTTATTGCTTTAAATGCGTTTTGAGCACCTGATTGTACACTTAAGGTGAAAATGTCAAAATCTTAAAATTAAGCATGAGCACAATGAAATTAATGCTGGAATCATCTTCAGGATGCTATAATACACTAAATACAGCAAACATTTTGAGTCTACAACGTTTAGTTTAGGTGTGAGAGCCAAAATGAACTTTTTATTGCTTTAAATGCGTTTTCAGCCCCTGATTGTACATGTTAGGTGAAAAGGTCAAAATCTTCAAAAATGAGCATAAGCACAGTGTAAATAATGCTGGAATCATCTTCAGGATGCTAGAATACACTAAATACAGTAAAAATTTTGACTCTACAACGTTTAGTTTAGGTATGAGAGCCAAAAAGAACTTTTTATTGCTTTAAATGCGTTTTCAGCCGCTGATTGTACACTTAAGGTGAAAATATCAAAATCTTAAAATTGAGCATGAGCACAATGAAATTAATGATGGAATCATCTTCGGGATGCTATAATACACTAAATACAGCAACAATTTTGAGTCTACAACGTTTAGTTTAGGTGTGAGAGCCAAAATGAACTTTTTATTGCTTTAAATGCGTTTTGAGCACCTGATTGTACACTTAAGGTGAAAATGTCAAAATCTTAAAATTAAGCATGAGCACAATGAAATTAATGCTGGAATCATCTTCAGGATGCTATAATACACTAAATACAGCAAACATTTTGAGTCTACAACGTTTAGTTTAGGTGTGAGAGCCAAAATGAACTTTTTATTGCTTTAAATGCGTTTTCAGCCCCTGATTGTACACTTAAGGTGAAAATGTCAAAATCTTAAAATTGAGAATAAGCACAATGAAATTAATGCTGAAATTATCTTCAGGATGCTAGAATACACTAAATACAACAAAAATTTTGAGTCTACAACGTTTAGTTTAGGTGTGAGAGCCAAAATGAACTTTTTATTGCTTTAAATGCGTTTTCAGCCCCTGATTGTACACTTAAGGTGAAAATGTCAAATTCTTCAAAATGAGCATAAGCACAATGAAATTAATGCTGGAATCATCTTCAGGATGCTAGAATACACTAAATACAGCAAAAATTTTGAGTCTGCAACGTTTAGTTTAGGTGTGAGAGCCAAAATGAACTTTTTATTGCTTTAAACGCATTTTCAGCCCCGGATTGTACACTTAAGGTGAAAATGTCAAAATTCTCAAAATGAGCATAAGCACAATGAAATTAATGCTGGAATCATCTTCAGGATACTAGAATACACTAAATACAGCAAACATTTTGAGTCTACAACGTTTAGTTTAGGCGTGAGAGCCAAAATGAACTTTTTATTTATTTAAATGCGTTTTCAGCCCCTGATTGTACACTTAAGGTGAAAATGTCAAAATCTTAAAATTGAGAATAGGCACAATGAAATTAATGCTGAAATTATCTTCAGGATGCTAGAATACACTAAATACAGCAAAAATTTTGAGTCTACAACGTTTAGTTTAGGTGTGAGAGCCAAACTGATCTTTTTATTGCTTTAAATGTGTTTTCAGCCTGATTGTAACATTTTTGAGTCTACAACGTTTAGTTTAGGTGTGAGAGCCAAAATTAACTTTTTATTGCTTTAAATGCGTTTTCAGCCTGATTGTGCACTTTAGGTGAAAATGTCAAAATCTTCAATATGAGCATAAGCACAATGAATTTAATGCTGGAATCATCTTCAGGATGCTAGAATACACTAAATACAGCAAAAATTTTGAGTCTACAACGTTTAGTTTAGGTGTGAGAGCCAAAATGAACTTTTTATTGCTTTAAATGCGTTTTCAGCCCCTGATTGTACACGTTAGGTGAAAAGGTCAAAATCTTCAAAAATGAGCATAAGCACAATGAAATTAATGCTGGAATCATCTTCAGGATGCTAGAATACACTAAATACAGCAACAATTTTGAGTCTACAACGTTTAGTTTAGGTGTGAGAGCCAAAATGAACTTTTTATTGCTTTAAATGCGTTTTGAGCACCTGATTGTACACTTAAGGTGAAAATGTCAAAATCTTAAAATTAAGCATGAGCACAATGAAATTAATGCTGGAATCATCTTCAGGATGCTATAATACACTAAATACAGCAAACATTTTGAGTCTACAACGTTTAGTTTAGGTGTGAGAGCCAAAATGAACTTTTTATTGCTTTAAATGCGTTTTCAGCCCCTGATTGTACATGTTAGGTGAAAAGGTCAAAATCTTCAAAAATGAGCATAAGCACAATGAAATTAATGCTGGAATCATCTTCGGGATGCTATAATACACTAAATACAGCAAACATTTTGAGTCTACAACGTTTAGTTTAGGTGTGAGAGCCAAAATGAACTTTTTAATGCTTTAAATGCGTTTTCAGCCTGATTGTGCACTTTAGGTGAAAATGTCAAAATCTTAAAAATGAGCATGAGCACAATGAAATTAATGCTGGAATCATCTTCAGGATGCTAGAATACACTAAATACAGCAACATTTTTGAGTCTACAACGTTTAGTTTAGGTGTGAGAGCCAAAATGAACTTTTTATTGCTTTAAACGCGTTTTCAGCCCCTGATTGTACACTTAAGGTGAAAATGTCAAAATCTTAAAATTGAGCATGAGCACAATGAAATTAATGCTGGAATCATCTTCAGGATGCTATAATACACTAAATACAGCAAACATTTTGAGCCTACAACGTTTAGTTTAGGTGTGAGAGCCAAAATGAACTTTTTATTGCTTTAAATGCGTTTTCAGCCCCTGATTGTACACTTAAGGTGAAAATGTCAAAATCTTAAAATTGAGAATAAGCACAATGAAATTAATGCTGAAATTATCTTCAGGATGCTAGAATACACTAAATACAACAAAAATTTTGAGTCTACAACGTTTAGTTTAGGTGTGAGAGCCAAAATGAACTTTTTATTGCTTTAAATGCGTTTTCAGCCCCTGATTGTACACTTAAGGTGAAAATGTCAAATTCTTCAAAATGAGCATAAGCACAATGAAATTAATGCTGGAATCATCTTCAGGATGCTAGAATACACTAAATACAGCAACATTTTTGAGTCTACAACGTTTAGTTTAGGTGTGAGAGCCAAAATGAACTTTTTATTGCTTTAAACGCGTTTTCAGCCCCTGATTGTACACTTAAGGTGAAAATGTCAAAATCTTCAAAATGAGCATAAGCACAATGAAATTAATGCTGGAATCATCTTCAGGATGCTAGAATACACTAAATACAGCAAAAATTTTGAGTCTACAACGTTTAGTTTAGGTGTGAGAGCCAAAATGAACTTTTTATTGCTTGAAATGCGTTTTCAGCCTGATTATGCACTTTAGGTGAAAATGTCAAAATCTTAAAAATGAGCATGAGCACAATGAAATTAATGCTGGAATCATCTTCAGGATGCTATAATACACTAAATACAGCAAACATTTTGAGTCTACAACGTTTAGTTTAGGTGTGAGAGCCAAAATGAACTTTTTATTGCTTTAAATGCGTTTTCAGCCCCTGATTGTACACGTTAGGTGAAAAGGTCAAAATCTTCAAAAATGAGCATAAGCACAATGAAATTAATGCTGGAATCATCTTCAGGATGCTATAATACACTAAATACAGCAAACATTTTGAGTCTACAACGTTTAGTTTAGGTGTGAGAGCCAAAATGAACTTTTTATTGCTTTAAATGCGTTTTCAGCCCCTGATTGTACACTTAAGGTGAAAATGTCAAAATCTTAAAATTGAGAATAAGCACAATGAAATTAATGCTGAAATTATCTTCAGGATGCTAGAATACACTAAATACAACAAAAATTTTGAGTCTACAACGTTTAGTTTAGGTGTGAGAGCCAAAATGAACTTTTTATTGCTTTAAATGCGTTTTCAGCCCCTGATTGTACACTTAAGGTGAAAATGTCAAATTCTTCAAAATGAGCATAAGCACAATGAAATTAATGCTGGAATCATCTTCAGGATGCTAGAATACACTAAATACAGCAAAAATTTTGAGTCTGCAACGTTTAGTTTAGGTGTGAGAGCCAAAATGAACTTTTTATTGCTTTAAACGCATTTTCAGCCCCGGATTGTACACTGAAGGTGAAAATGTCAAAATTCTCAAAATGAGCATAAGCACAATGAAATTAATACTGGAATCATCTTCAGGATACTAGAATACACTAAATACAGCAAACATTTTGAGTCTACAACGTTTAGTTTAGGCGTGAGAGCCAAAATGAACTTTTTATTGATTTAAATGCGTTTTCAGCCCCTGATTGTACACTTAAGGTGAAAATGTCAAAATCTTAAAATTGAGAATAGGCACAATGAAATTAATGCTGAAATTATCTTCAGGATGCTAGAATACACTAAATACAGCAAAAATTTTGAGTCTACAACGTTTAGTTTAGGTGTGAGAGCCAAACTGATCTTTTTATTGCTTTAAATGTGTTTTCAGCCTGATTGTGCACTTAAGGTGAAAATGTCAAAATCTTAAAAATGAGCATGAGCACAATGAAATTAATGCTGGAATCATCTTCAGGATGCTAGAATACACTAAATACAGCAACATTTTTGAGTCTACAACGTTTAGTTTAGGTGTGAGAGCCAAAATGAACTTTTTATTGCTTTAAATGCGTTTTCAGCCCCTGATTGTACACGTTAGGTGAAAAGGTCAAAATCTTCAAAAATGAGCATAAGCACAATGAAATTAATGCTGGAATCATCTTCAGGATGCTAGAATACACTAAATACAGCAACAATTTTGAGTCTACAACGTTTAGTTTAGGTGTGAGAGCCAAAATGAACTTTTTATTGCTTTAAATGCGTTTTGAGCACCTGATTGTACACTTAAGGTGAAAATGTCAAAATCTTAAAATTAAGCATGAGCACAATGAAATTAATGCTGGAATCATCTTCAGGATGCTATAATACACTAAATACAGCAAACATTTTGAGTCTACAACGTTTAGTTTAGGTGTGAGAGCCAAAATGAACTTTTTATTGCTTTAAATGCGTTTTCAGCCCCTGATTGTACATGTTAGGTGAAAAGGTCAAAATCTTCAAAAATGAGCATAAGCACAGTGTAAATAATGCTGGAATCATCTTCAGGATGCTAGAATACACTAAATACAGTAAAAATTTTGACTCTACAACGTTTAGTTTAGGTATGAGAGCCAAAAAGAACTTTTTATTGCTTTAAATGCGTTTTCAGCCCCTGATTGTACACTTAAGGTGAAAATGTCAAAATCTTAAAATTGAGCATGAGCACAATGAAATTAATGATGGAATCATCTTCGGGATGCTATAATACACTAAATACAGCAACAATTTTGAGTCTACAACGTTTAGTTTAGGTGTGAGAGCCACAATGATCTTTTTATTGCTTTAAATGCGTTTTGAGCACCTGATTGTACACTTAAGGTGAAAATGTCAAAATCTTAAAATTAAGCATGAGCACAATGAAATTAATGCTGGAATCATCTTCAGGATGCTATAATACACTAAATACAGCAAACATTTTGAGTCTACAACGTTTAGTTTAGGTGTGAGAGCCAAAATGAACTTTTTATTGCTTTAAATGCGTTTTCAGCCCCTGATTGTACACTTAAGGTGAAAATGTCAAAATCTTAAAATTGAGCATGAGCACAATGAAATTAATGCTGGAATCATCTTCGGGATGCTATAATACACTAAATACAGCAAACATTTTGAGTCTACAACGTTTAGTTTAGATGTGAGAGCCAAAATGAACTTTTTAATGCTTTAAATGCGTTTTCAGCCTGATTGTGCACTTTAGGTGAAAATGTCAAAATCTTCAAAATGAGCATGAGCACAATGAAATTAATGCTGGAATCATCTTCAGGATGCTAGAATACACTAAATACAGCAAACATTTTGAGTCTACAACGTTTAGTTTAGGTGTGAGAGCCAAAATGAACTTTTTATTGCTTGAAATGCGTTTTCAGCCTGATTGTGCACTTTAGGTGAAAATGTCAAAATCTTAAAAATGAGCATGAGCACAATGAAATTAATGCTGGAATCATCTTCAGGATGCTATAATAAACTAAATACAGCAAACATTTTGAGTCTACAACGTTTAATTTAGGTGTGAGAGCCAAAATGAACTTTTTATTGCTTTAAATGCGTTTTCAGCCCCTGATTGTACACGTTAGGTGAAAAGGTGAAAATCTTCAAAAATGAGCATAAGCACAATGAAATTAATGCTGGAATCATCTTCAGGATGCTAGAATACACTAAATACAGCAAAAATTTTGAGTCTACAACGTTTAGTTTAGGTGTGAGAGCCAAAATGAACTTTTTATTGCTTTAAATGCGTTTTCAGCCCCTGATTGTACACGTTAGGTGAAAAGGTCAAAATCTTCAAAAATGAGCATAAGCACAATGAAATTAATGCTGGAATCATCTTCAGGATGCTAGAATACACTAAATACAGCAAAAATTTTGAGTCTGCAACGTTTAGTTTAGGTGTGAGAGCCAAAATGAACTTTTTATTGCTTTAAACGCGTTTTCAGCCCCTGATTGTACACTTAAGGTGAAAATGTCAAAATCTTCAAAATGAGCATAAGCACAATGAAATTAATGCTGGAATCATCTTCAGGATGCTAGAATACACTAAATACAGCAACAATTTTGAGTCTACAACGTTTAGTTTAGGTGTGAGAGCCAAAATGAACTTTTTATTGCTTTAAATGCGTTTTGAGCACCTGATTGTACACTTAAGGTGAAAATGTCAAAATCTTAAAATTAAGCATGAGCACAATGAAATTAATGCTGGAATCATCTTCAGGATGCTATAATACACTAAATACAGCAAACATTTTGAGTCTACAACGTTTAGTTTAGGTGTGAGAGCCAAAATGAACTTTTTATTGCTTTAAATGCGTTTTCAGCCCCTGATTGTACACGTTAGGTGAAAAGGTCAAAATCTTCAAAAATGAGCATAAGCACAATGAAATTAATGCTGGAATCATCTTCAGGATGCTATAATACACTAAATACAGCAAACATTTTGAGTCTACAACGTTTAGTTTAGGTGTGAGAGCCAAAATGAACTTTTTATTGCTTTAAATGCGTTTTCAGCCCCTGATTGTACACTTAAGGTGAAAATGTCAAAATCTTAAAATTGAGAATAAGCACAATGAAATTAATGCTGAAATTATCTTCAGGATGCTAGAATACACTAAATACAACAAAAATTTTGAGTCTACAACGTTTAGTTTAGGTGTGAGAGCCAAAATGAACTTTTTATTGCTTTAAATGCGTTTTCAGCCCCTGATTGTACACTTAAGGTGAAAATGTCAAATTCTTCAAAATGAGCATAAGCACAATGAAATTAATGCTGGAATCATCTTCAGGATGCTAGAATACACTAAATACAGCAAAAATTTTGAGTCTGCAACGTTTAGTTTAGGTGCTAGAGCCAAAATGAACTTTTTATTGCTTTAAACGCATTTTCAGCCCCGGATTGTACACTTAAGGTGAAAATGTCAAAATTCTCAAAATGAGCATAAGCACAATGAAATTAATGCTGGAATCATCTTCAGGATACTAGAATACACTAAATACAGCAAACATTTTGAGTCTACAACGTTTAGTTTAGGCGTGAGAGCCAAAATGAACTTTTTATTTATTTAAATGCGTTTTCAGCCCCTGATTGTACACTTAAGGTGAAAATGTCAAAATCTTAAAATTGAGAATAGGCACAATGAAATTAATGCTGAAATTATCTTCAGGATGCTAGAATACACTAAATACAGCAAAAATTTTGAGTCTACAACGTTTAGTTTAGGTGTGAGAGCCAAACTGATCTTTTTATTGCTTTAAATGTGTTTTCAGCCTGATTGTATAATTTTTGAGTCTACAACGTTTAGTTTAGGTGTGAGAGCCAAAATTAACTTTTTATTGCTTTAAATGCGTTTTCAGCCTGATTGTGCACTTTAGGTGAAAATGTCAAAATCTTCAATATGAGCATAAGCACAATGAATTTAATGCTGGAATCATCTTCAGGATGCTAGAATACACTAAATACAGCAAAAATTTTGAGTCTACAACGTTTAGTTTAGGTGTGAGAGCCAAAATGAACTTTTTATTGCTTTAAATGCGTTTTCAGCCCCTGATTGTACACGTTAGGTGAAAAGGTCAAAATCTTCAAAAATGAGCATAAGCACAATGAAATTAATGCTGGAATCATCTTCAGGATGCTAGAATACACTAAATACAGCAACAATTTTGAGTCTACAACGTTTAGTTTAGGTGTGAGAGCCAAAATGAACTTTTTATTGCTTTAAATGCGTTTTGAGCACCTGATTGTACACTTAAGGTGAAAATGTCAAAATCTTAAAATTAAGCATGAGCACAATGAAATTAATGCTGGAATCATCTTCAGGATGCTATAATACACTAAATACAGCAAACATTTTGAGTCTACAACGTTTAGTTTAGGTGTGAGAGCCAAAATGAACTTTTTATTGCTTTAAATGCGTTTTCAGCCCCTGATTGTACATGTTAGGTGAAAAGGTCAAAATCTTCAAAAATGAGCATAAGCACAATGAAATTAATGCTGGAATCATCTTCGGGATGCTATAATACACTAAATACAGCAAACATTTTGAGTCTACAACGTTTAGTTTAGGTGTGAGAGCCAAAATGAACTTTTTAATGCTTTAAATGCGTTTTCAGCCTGATTGTGCACTTTAGGTGAAAATGTCAAAATCTTAAAAATGAGCATGAGCACAATGAAATTAATGCTGGAATCATCTTCAGGATGCTAGAATACACTAAATACAGCAACATTTTTGAGTCTACAACGTTTAGTTTAGGTGTGAGAGCCAAAATGAACTTTTTATTGCTTTAAACGCGTTTTCAGCCCCTGATTGTACACTTAAGGTGAAAATGTCAAAATCTTAAAATTGAGCATGAGCACAATGAAATTAATGCTGGAATCATCTTCAGGATGCTATAATAGACTAAATACAGCAAACATTTTGAGCCTACAACGTTTAGTTTAGGTGTGAGAGCCAACATGAACTTTTTATTGCTTTAAATGCGTTTTCAGCCCCTGATTGTACACTTAAGGTGAAAATGTCAAAATCTTAAAATTGAGAATAAGCACAATGAAATTAATGCTGAAATTATCTTCAGGATGCTAGAATACACTAAATACAACAAAAATTTTGAGTCTACAACGTTTAGTTTAGGTGTGAGAGCCAAAATGAACTTTTTATTGCTTTAAATGCGTTTTCAGCCCCTGATTGTACACTTAAGGTGAAAATGTCAAATTCTTCAAAATGAGCATAAGCACAATGAAATTAATGCTGGAATCATCTTCAGGATGCTAGAATACACTAAATACAGCAACATTTTTGAGTCTACAACGTTTAGTTTAGGTGTGAGAGCCAAAATGAACTTTTTATTGCTTTAAACGCGTTTTCAGCCCCTGATTGTACACTTAAGGTGAAAATGTCAAAATCTTCAAAATGAGCATAAGCACAATGAAATTAATGCTGGAATCATCTTCAGGATGCTAGAATACACTAAATACAGCAAAAATTTTGAGTCTACAACGTTTAGTTTAGGTGTGAGAGCCAAAATGAACTTTTTATTGCTTGAAATGCGTTTTCAGCCTGATTATGCACTTTAGGTGAAAATGTCAAAATCTTAAAAATGAGCATGAGCACAATGAAATTAATGCTGGAATCATCTTCAGGATGCTATAATACACTAAATACAGCAAAAATTTTGAGTCTGCAACGTTTAGTTTAGGTGTGAGAGCCAAAATGAACTTTTTATTGCTTTAAACGCATTTTCAGCCCCGGATTGTACACTGAAGGTGAAAATGTCAAAATTCTCAAAATGAGCATAAGCACAATGAAATTAATACTGGAATCATCTTCAGGATACTAGAATACACTAAATACAGCAAACATTTTGAGTCTACAACGTTTAGTTTAGGCGTGAGAGCCAAAATGAACTTTTTATTGATTTAAATGCGTTTTCAGCCCCTGATTGTACACTTAAGGTGAAAATGTCAAAATCTTAAAATTGAGAATAGGCACAATGAAATTAATGCTGAAATTATCTTCAGGATGCTAGAATACACTAAATACAGCAAAAATTTTGAGTCTACAACGTTTAGTTTAGGTGTGAGAGCCAAACTGATCTTTTTATTGCTTTAAATGTGTTTTCAGCCTGATTGTGCACTTAAGGTGAAAATGTCAAAATCTTAAAAATGAGCATGAGCACAATGAAATTAATGCTGGAATCATCTTCAGGATGCTAGAATACACTAAATACAGCAACATTTTTGAGTCTACAACGTTTAGTTTAGGTGTGAGAGCCAAAATTAACTTTTTATTGCTTTAAATGCGTTTTCAGCCTGATTGTGCACTTTAGGTGAAAATGTCAAAATCTTCAATATGAGCATAAGCACAATGAATTTAATGCTGGAATCATCTTCAGGATGCTAGAATACACTAAATACAGCAAAAATTTTGAGTCTACAACGTTTAGTTTAGGTGTGAGAGCCAAAATGAACTTTTTATTGCTTTAAATGCGTTTTCAGCCCCTGATTGTACACGTTAGGTGAAAAGGTCAAAATCTTCAAAAATGAGCATAAGCACAATGAAATTAATGCTGGAATCATCTTCAGGATGCTAGAATACACTAAATACAGCAACAATTTTGAGTCTACAACGTTTAGTTTAGGTGTGAGAGCCAAAATGAACTTTTTATTGCTTTAAATGCGTTTTGAGCACCTGATTGTACACTTAAGGTGAAAATGTCAAAATCTTAAAATTAAGCATGAGCACAATGAAATTAATGCTGGAATCATCTTCAGGATGCTATAATACACTAAATACAGCAAACATTTTGAGTCTACAACGTTTAGTTTAGGTGTGAGAGCCAAAATGAACTTTTTATTGCTTTAAATGCGTTTTCAGCCCCTGATTGTACATGTTAGGTGAAAAGGTCAAAATCTTCAAAAATGAGCATAAGCACAGTGTAAATAATGCTGGAATCATCTTCAGGATGCTAGAATACACTAAATACAGTAAAAATTTTGACTCTACAACGTTTAGTTTAGGTATGAGAGCCAAAAAGAACTTTTTATTGCTTTAAATGCGTTTTCAGCCCCTGATTGTACACTTAAGGTGAAAATGTCAAAATCTTAAAATTGAGCATGAGCACAATGAAATTAATGATGGAATCATCTTCGGGATGCTATAATACACTAAATACAGCAACAATTTTGAGTCTACAACGTTTAGTTTAGGTGTGAGAGCCAAAATGAACTTTTTATTGCTTTAAATGCGTTTTGAGCACCTGATTGTACACTTAAGGTGAAAATGTCAAAATCTTAAAATTAAGCATGAGCACAATGAAATTAATGCTGGAATCATCTTCAGGATGCTATAATACACTAAATACAGCAAACATTTTGAGTCTACAACGTTTAGTTTAGGTGTGAGAGCCAAAATGAACTTTTTATTGCTTTAAATGCGTTTTCAGCCCCTGATTGTACACTTAAGGTGAAAATGTCAAAATCTTAAAATTGAGCATGAGCACAATGAAATTAATGCTGGAATCATCTTCGGGATGCTATAATACACTAAATACAGCAAACATTTTGAGTCTACAACGTTTAGTTTAGATGTGAGAGCCAAAATGAACTTTTTAATGCTTTAAATGCGTTTTCAGCCTGATTGTGCACTTTAGGTGAAAATGTCAAAATCTTCAAAATGAGCATGAGCACAATGAAATTAATGCTGGAATCATCTTCAGGATGCTAGAATACACTAAATACAGCAAACATTTTGAGTCTACAACGTTTAGTTTAGGTGTGAGAGCCAAAATGAACTTTTTATTGCTTGAAATGCGTTTTCAGCCTGATTGTGCACTTTAGGTGAAAATGTCAAAATCTTAAAAATGAGCATGAGCACAATGAAATTAATGCTGGAATCATCTTCAGGATGCTATAATAAACTAAATACAGCAAACATTTTGAGTCTACAACGTTTAGTCTAGGTGTGAGAGCCAAAATGAACTTTTTATTGCTTTAAATGCGTTTTCAGCCCCTGATTGTACACGTTAGGTGAAAAGGTCAAAATCTTCAAAAATGAGCATAAGCACAATGAAATTAATGCTGGAATCATCTTCAGGATGCTAGAATACACTAAATACAGCAAAAATTTTGAGTCTACAACGTTTAGTTTAGGTGTGAGAGCCAAAATGAACTTTTTATTGCTTTAAATGCGTTTTCAGCCCCTGATTGTACACGTTAGGTGAAAAGGTCAAAATCTTCAAAAATGAGCATAAGCACAATGAAATTAATAATGGAATCATCTTCAGGATGCTAGAATACACTAAATACAGCAAAAATTTTGAGTCTGCAACGTTTAGTTTAGGTGTGAGAGCCAAAATGAACTTTTTATTGCTTTAAACGCATTTTCAGCCCCGGATTGTACACTTAAGGTGAAAATGTCAAAATTCTCAAAATGAGCATAAGCACAATGAAATTAATGCTGGAATCATCTTCAGGATACTAGAATACACTAAATACAGCAAACATTTTGAGTCTACAACGTTTAGTTTAGGCGTGAGAGCCAAAATGAACTTTTTATTGATTTAAATGCGTTTTCAGCCCCTGATTGTACACTTAAGGTGAAAATGTCAAAATCTTAAAATTGAGAATAGGCACAATGAAATTAATGCTGAAATTATCTTCAGGATGCTAGAATACACTAAATACAGCAAAAATTTTGAGTCTACAACGTTCAGTTTAGGTGTGAGAGCCAAACTGATCTTTTTATTGCTTTAAATGTGTTTTCAGCCTGATTGTGCACTTAAGGTGAAAATGTCAAAATCTTAAAAATGAGCATGAGCACAATGAAATTAATGCTGGAATCATCTTCAGGATGCTAGAATACACTAAATACAGCAACATTTTTGAGTCTACAACGTTTAGTTTAGGTGTGAGAGCCAAAATTAACTTTTTATTGCTTTAAATGCGTTTTCAGCCTGATTGTGCACTTTAGGTGAAAATGTCAAAATCTTCAATATGAGCATAAGCACAATGAATTTAATGCTGGAATCATCTTCAGGATGCTAGAATACACTAAATACAGCAAAAATTTTGAGTCTACAACGTTTAGTTTAGGTGTGAGAGCCAAAATGAACTTTTTATTGCTTTAAATGCGTTTTCAGCCCCTGATTGTACACGTTAGGTGAAAAGGTCAAAATCTTCAAAAATGAGCATAAGCACAATGAAATTAATGCTGGAATCATCTTCAGGATGCTAGAATACACTAAATACAGCAACAATTTTGAGTCTACAACGTTTAGTTTAGGTGTGAGAGCCAAAATGAACTTTTTATTGCTTTAAATGCGTTTTGAGCACCTGATTGTACACTTAAGGTGAAAATGTCAAAATCTTAAAATTAAGCATGAGCACAATGAAATTAATGCTGGAATCATCTTCAGGATGCTATAATACACTAAATACAGCAAACATTTTGAGTCTACAACGTTTAGTTTAGGTGTGAGAGCCAAAATGAACTTTTTATTGCTTTAAATGCGTTTTCAGCCCCTGATTGTACATGTTAGGTGAAAAGGTCAAAATCTTCAAAAATGAGCATAAGCACAATGAAATTAATGCTGGAATCATCTTCGGGATGCTATAATACACTAAATACAGCAAACATTTTGAGTCTACAACGTTTAGTTTAGGTGTGAGAGCCAAAATGAACTTTTTAATGCTTTAAATGCGTTTTCAGCCTGATTGTGCACTTTAGGTGAAAATGTCAAAATCTTAAAATTGAGCATGAGCACAATGAAATTAATGCTGGAATCATCTTCAGGATGCTATAATACACTAAATACAGCAAACATTTTGAGCCTACAACGTTTAGTTTAGGTGTGAGAGCCAAAATGAACTTTTTATTGCTTTAAATGCGTTTTCAGCCCCTGATTGTACACTTAAGGTGAAAATGTCAAAATCTTAAAATTGAGAATAAGCACAATGAAATTAATGCTGAAATTATCTTCAGGATGCTATAATACACTAAATACAGCAACATTTTTGAGTCTACAACGTTTAGTTTAGGTGTGAGAGCCAAAATGAACTTTTTATTGCTTTAAACGCGTTTTCAGCCCCTGATTGTACACTTAAGGTGAAAATGTCAAAATCTTCAAAATGAGCATAAGCACAATGAAATTAATGCTGGAATCATCTTCAGGATGCTAGAATACACTAAATACAGCAAAAATTTTGAGTCTACAACGTTTAGTTTAGGTGTGAGAGCCAAAATGAACTTTTTATTGCTTGAAATGCGTTTTCAGCCTGATTATGCACTTTAGGTGAAAATGTCAAAATCTTAAAAATGAGCATGAGCACAATGAAATTAATGCTGGAATCATCTTCAGGATGCTATAATACACTAAATACAGCAAATATTTTGAGTCTACAACGTTTAGTTTAGGTGTGAGAGCCAAAATGAACTTTTTATTGCTTTAAATGCGTTTTCAGCCCCTGATTGTACACGTTAGGTGAAAAGGTCAAAATCTTCAAAAATGAGCATAAGCACAATGAAATTAATGCTGGAATCATCTTCAGGATGCTATAATACACTAAATACAGCAAACATTTTGAGTCTACAACGTTTAGTTTAGGTGTGAGAGCCAAAATGAACTTTTTATTGCTTTAAATGCGTTTTCAGCCCCTGATTGTACACTTAAGGTGAAAATGTCAAAATCTTAAAATTGAGAATAAGCACAATGAAATTAATGCTGAAATTATCTTCAGGATGCTAGAATACACTAAATACAACAAAAATTTTGAGTCTACAACGTTTAGTTTAGGTGTGAGAGCCAAAATGAACTTTTTATTGCTTTAAATGCGTTTTCAGCCCCTGATTGTACACTTAAGGTGAAAATGTCAAATTCTTCAAAATGAGCATAAGCACAATGAAATTAATGCTGGAATCATCTTCAGGATGCTAGAATACACTAAATACAGCAAAAATTTTGAGTCTGCAACGTTTAGTTTAGGTGTGAGAGCCAAAATGAACTTTTTATTGCTTTAAACGCATTTTCAGCCCCGGATTGTACACTGAAGGTGAAAATGTCAAAATTCTCAAAATGAGCATAAGCACAATGAAATTAATGCTGGAATCATCTTCAGGATACTAGAATACACTAAATACAGCAAACATTTTGAGTCTACAACGTTTAGTTTAGGCGTGAGAGCCAAAATGAACTTTTTATTGATTTAAATGCGTTTTCAGCCCCTGATTGTACACTTAAGGTGAAAATGTCAAAATCTTAAAATTGAGAATAGGCACAATGAAATTAATGCTGAAATTATCTTCAGGATGCTAGAATACACTAAATACAGCAAAAATTTTGAGTCTACAACGTTTAGTTTAGGTGTGAGAGCCAAACTGATCTTTTTATTGCTTTAAATGTGTTTTCAGCCTGATTGTGCACTTAAGGTGAAAATGTCAAAATCTTAAAAATGAGCATGAGCACAATGAAATTAATGCTGGAATCATCTTCAGGATGCTAGAATACACTAAATACAGCAACATTTTTGAGTCTACAACGTTTAGTTTAGGTGTGAGAGCCAAAATTAACTTTTTATTGCTTTAAATGCGTTTTGAGCACCTGATTGTACACTTAAGGTGAAAATGTCAAAATCTTAAAATTAAGCATGAGCACAATGAAATTAATGCTGGAATCATCTTCAGGATGCTATAATACACTAAATACAGCAAACATTTTGAGTCTACAACGTTTAGTTTAGGTGTGAGAGCCAAAATGAACTTTTTATTGCTTTAAATGCGTTTTCAGCCCCTGATTGTACATGTTAGGTGAAAAGGTCAAAATCTTCAAAAATGAGCATAAGCACAGTGTAAATAATGCTGGAATCATCTTCAGGATGCTAGAATACACTAAATACAGTAAAAATTTTGACTCTACAACGTTTAGTTTAGGTATGAGAGCCAAAAAGAACTTTTTATTGCTTTAAATGCGTTTTCAGCCCCTGATTGTACACTTAAGGTGAAAATGTCAAAATCTTAAAATTGAGCATGAGCACAATGAAATTAATGATGGAATCATCTTCGGGATGCTATAATACACTAAATACAGCAACAATTTTGAGTCTACAACGTTTAGTTTAGGTGTGAGAGCCAAAATGAACTTTTTATTGCTTTAAATGCGTTTTGAGCACCTGATTGTACACTTAAGGTGAAAATGTCAAAATCTTAAAATTAAGCATGAGCACAATGAAATTAATGCTGGAATCATCTTCAGGATGCTATAATACACTAAATACAGCAAACATTTTGAGTCTACAACGTTTAGTTTAGGTGTGAGAGCCAAAATGAACTTTTTATTGCTTTAAATGCGTTTTCAGCCCCTGATTGTACACTTAAGGTGAAAATGTCAAAATCTTAAAATTGAGCATGAGCACAGTGAAATTAATGCTGGAATCATCTTCGGGATGCTATAATACACTAAATACAGCAAACATTTTGAGTCTACAACGTTTAGTTTAGGTGTGAGAGCCAAAATGAACTTTTTAATGCTTTAAATGCGTTTTCAGCCTGATTGTGCACTTTAGGTGAAAATGTCAAAATCTTAAAAATGAGCATGAGCACAATGAAATTAATGCTGGAATCATCTTCAGGATGCTAGAATACACTAAATACAGCAACATTTTTGAGTCTACAACGTTTAGTTTAGGTGTGAGAGCCAAAATGAACTTTTTATTGCTTTAAACGCGTTTTCAGCCCCTGATTGTACACTTAAGGTGAAAATGTCAAAATCTTCAAAATGAGCATAAGCACAATGAAATTAATGCTGGAATCATCTTCAGGATGCTAGAATACACTAAATACAGCAAACATTTTGAGTCTACAACGTTTAGTTTAGGTGTGAGAGCCAAAATGAACTTTTTATTGCTTGAAATGCGTTTTCAGCCTGATTGTGCACTTTAGGTGAAAATGTCAAAATCTTAAAAATGAGCATGAGCACAATGAAATTAATGCTGGAATCATCTTCAGGATGCTATAATAAACTAAATACAGCAAACATTTTGAGTCTACAACGTTTAGTTTAGGTGTGAGAGCCAAAATGAACTTTTTATTGCTTTAAATGCGTTTTCAGCCCCTGATTGTACACGTTAGGTGAAAAGGTCAAAATCTTCAAAAATGAGCATAAGCACAATGAAATTAATGCTGGAATCATCTTCAGGATGCTAGAATACACTAAATACAGCAAAAATTTTGAGTCTACAACGTTTAGTTTAGGTGTGAGAGCCAAAATGAACTTTTTATTGCTTTAAATGCGTTTTCAGCCCCTGATTGTACACGTTAGGTGAAAAGGTCAAAATCTTCAAAAATGAGCATAAGCACAATGAAATTAATGCTGGAATCATCTTCAGGATGCTAGAATACACTAAATACAGCAACAATTTTGAGACTACAACGTTTAGTTTAGGTGTGAGAGCCAAAATGAACTTTTTATTGCTTTAAATGTGTTTTCAGCCTGATTGTGCACTTAAGGTGAAAATGTCAAAATCTTAAAATTAAGCATGAGCACAATGAAATTAATGCTGGAATCATCTTCAGGATGCTATAATACACTAAATACAGCAAACATTTTGAGTCTACAACGTTTAGTTTAGGTGTGAGAGCCAAAATGAACTTTTTATTGCTTTAAATGCGTTTTCAGCCCCTGATTGTACATGTTAGGTGAAAAGGTCAAAATCTTCAAAAATGAGCATAAGCACATTGTAAATAATGCTGGAATCATCTTCAGGATGCTAGAATACACTAAATACAGTAAAAATTTTGACTCTACAACGTTTAGTTTAGGTATGAGAGCCAAAAAGAACTTTTTATTGCTTTAAATGCGTTTTCAGCCCCTGATTGTACACTTAAGGTGAAAATGTCAAAATCTTAAAATTGAGCATGAGCACAATGAAATTAATGATGGAATCATCTTCGGGATGCTATAATACACTAAATACAGCAACAATTTTGAGTCTACAACGTTTAGTTTAGGTGTGAGAGCCAAAATGAACTTTTTATTGCTTTAAATGCGTTTTGAGCACCTGATTGTACACTTAAGGTGAAAATGTCAAAATCTTAAAATTAAGCATGAGCACAATGAAATTAATGCTGGAATCATCTTCAGGATGCTATAATACACTAAATACAGCAAACATTTTGAGTCTACAACGTTTAGTTTAGGTGTGAGAGCCAAAATGAACTTTTTATTGCTTTAAATGCGTTTTCAGCCCCTGATTGTACACGTTAGGTGAAAAGGTCAAAATCTTCAAAAATGAGCATAAGCACAATGAAATTAATGCTGGAATCATCTTCAGGATGATATAATACACTAAATACAGCAAACATTTTGAGTCTACAACGTTTAGTTTAGGTGTGAGAGCCAAAATGAACTTTTTATTGCTTTAAATGCGTTTTCAGCCCCTGATTGTACACTTAAGGTGAAAATGTCAAAATCTTAAAATTGAGAATAAGCACAATGAAATTAATGCTGAAATTATCTTCAGGATGCTAGAATACACTAAATACAACAAAAATTTTGAGTCTACAACGTTTAGTTTAGGTGTGAGAGCCAAAATGAACTTTTTATTGCTTTAAATGCGTTTTCAGCCCCTGATTGTACACTTAAGGTGAAAATGTCAAATTCTTCAAAATGAGCATAAGCACAATGAAATTAATGCTGGAATCATCTTCAGGATGCTAGAATACACTAAATACAGCAAAAATTTTGAGTCTGCAACGTTTAGTTTAGGTGTGAGAGCCAAAATGAACTTTTTATTGCTTTAAACGCATTTTCAGCCCCGGATTGTACACTTAAGGTGAAAATGTCAAAATTCTCAAAATGAGCATAAGCACAATGAAATTAATGCTGGAATCATCTTCAGGATACTAGAATACACTAAATACAGCAAACATTTTGAGTCTACAACGTTTAGTTTAGGCGTGAGAGCCAAAATGAACTTTTTATTGATTTAAATGCGTTTTCAGCCCCTGATTGTACACTTAAGGTGAAAATGTCAAAATCTTAAAATTGAGAATAGGCACAATGAAATTAATGCTGAAATTATCTTCAGGATGCTAGAATACACTAAATACAGCAAAAATTTTGAGTCTACAACGTTTAGTTTAGGTGTGAGAGCCAAACTGATCTTTTTATTGCTTTAAATGTGTTTTCAGCCTGATTGTAACATTTTTGAGTCTACAACGTTTAGTTTAGGTGTGAGAGCCAAAATTAACTTTTTATTGCTTTAAATGCGTTTTCAGCCTGATTGTGCACTTTAGGTGAAAATGTCAAAATCTTCAATATGAGCATAAGCACAATGAATTTAATGCTGGAATCATCTTCAGGATGCTAGAATACACTAAATACAGCAAAAATTTTGAGTCTACAACGTTTAGTTTAGGTGTGAGAGCCAAAATGAACTTTTTATTGCTTTAAATGCGTTTTCAGCCCCTGAATGTACACGTTAGGTGAAAAGGTCAAAATCTTCAAAAATGAGCATAAGCACAATGAAATTAATGCTGGAATCATCTTCAGGATGCTAGAATACACTAAATACAGCAACAATTTTGAGTCTACAACGTTTAGTTTAGGTGTGAGAGCCAAAATGAACTTTTTATTGCTTTAAATGCGTTTTGAGCACCTGATTGTACACTTAAGGTGAAAATGTCAAAATCTTAAAATTAAGCATGAGCACAATGAAATTAATGCTGGAATCATCTTCAGGATGCTATAATACACTAAATACAGCAAACATTTTGAGTCTACAACGTTTAGTTTAGGTGTGAGAGCCAAAATGAACTTTTTATTGCTTTAAATGCGTTTTCAGCCCCTGATTGTACATGTTAGGTGAAAAGGTCAAAATCTTCAAAAATGAGCATAAGCACAATGAAATTAATGCTGGAAACATTTTCGGGATGCTATAATACACTAAATACAGCAAACATTTTGAGTCTACAACGTTTAGTTTAGGTGTGAGAGCCAAAATGAACTTTTTAATGCTTTAAATGCGTTTTCAGCCTGATTGTGCACTTTAGGTGAAAATGTCAAAATCTTAAAAATGAGCATGAGCACAATGAAATTAATGCTGGAATCATCTTCAGGATGCTATAATACACTAAATACAGCAACATTTTTGAGTCTACAACGTTTAGTTTAGGTGTGAGAGCCAAAATGAACTTTTTATTGCTTTAAACGCGTTTTCAGCCCCTGATTGTACACTTAAGGTGAAAATGTCAAAATCTTAAAATTGAGCATGAGCACAATGAAATTAATGCTGGAATCATCTTCAGGATGCTATAATACACTAAATACAGCAAACATTTTGAGCCTACAACGTTTAGTTTAGGTGTGAGAGCCAAAATGAACTTTTTATTGCTTTAAATGCGTTTTCAGCCCCTGATTGTACACTTAAGGTGAAAATGTCAAAATCTTAAAATTGAGAATAAGCACAATGAAATTAATGCTGAAATTATCTTCAGGATGCTAGAATACACTAAATACAACAAAAATTTTGAGTCTACAACGTTTAGTTTAGGTGTGAGAGCCAAAATGAACTTTTTATTGCTTTAAATGCGTTTTCAGCCCCTGATTGTACACTTAAGGTGAAAATGTCAAATTCTTCAAAATGAGCATAAGCACAATGAAATTAATGCTGGAATCATCTTCAGGATGCTAGAATACACTAAATACAGCAACATTTTTGAGTCTACAACGTTTAGTTTAGGTGTGAGAGCCAAAATGAACTTTTTATTGCTTTAAACGCGTTTTCAGCCCCTGATTGTACACTTAAGGTGAAAATGTCAAAATCTTCAAAATGAGCATAAGCACAATGAAATTAATGCTGGAATCATCTTCAGGATGCTAGAATACACTAAATACAGCAAAAATTTTGAGTCTACAACGTTTAGTTTAGGTGTGAGAGCCAAAATGAACTTTTTATTGCTTGAAATGCGTTTTCAGCCTGATTATGCACTTTAGGTGAAAATGTCAAAATCTTAAAAATGAGCATGAGCACAATGAAATTAATGCTGGAATCATCTTCAGGATGCTATAATACACTAAATACAGCAAACATTTTGAGTCTACAACGTTTAGTTTAGGTGTGAGAGCCAAAATGAACTTTTTATTGCTTTAAATGCGTTTTCAGCCCCTGATTGTACACGTTAGGTGAAAAGGTCAAAATCTTCAAAAATGAGCATAAGCACAATGAAATTAATGCTGGAATCATCTTCAGGATGCTATAATACACTAAATACAGCAAACATTTTGAGTCTACAACGTTTAGTTTAGGTGTGAGAGCCAAAATGAACTTTTTATTGCTTTAAATGCGTTTTCAGCCCCTGATTGTACACTTAAGGTGAAAATGTCAAAATCTTAAAATTGAGAATAAGCACAATGAAATTAATGCTGAAATTATCTTCAGGATGCTAGAATACACTAAATACAACAAAAATTTTGAGTCTACAACGTTTAGTTTAGGTGTGAGAGCCAAAATGAACTTTTTATTGCTTTAAATGCGTTTTCAGCCCCTGATTGTACACTTAAGGTGAAAATGTCAAATTCTTCAAAATGAGCATAAGCACAATGAAATTAATGCTGGAATCATCTTCAGGATGCTAGAATACACTAAATACAGCAAAAATTTTGAGTCTGCAACGTTTAGTTTAGGTGTGAGAGCCAAAATGAACTTTTTATTGCTTTAAACGCATTTTCAGCCCCGGATTGTACACTGAAGGTGAAAATGTCAAAATTCTCAAAATGAGCATAAGCACAATGAAATTAATGCTGGAATCATCTTCAGGATACTAGAATACACTAAATACAGCAAACATTTTGAGTCTACAACGTTTAGTTTAGGCGTGAGAGCCAAAATGAACTTTTTATTGATTTAAATGCGTTTTCAGCCCCTGATTGTACACTTAAGGTGAAAATGTCAAAATCTTAAAATTGAGAATAGGCACAATGAAATTAATGCTGAAATTATCTTCAGGATGCTAGAATACACTAAATACAGCAAAAATTTTGAGTCTACAACGTTTAGTTTAGGTGTGAGAGCCAAACTGATCTTTTTATTGCTTTAAATGTGTTTTCAGCCTGATTGTGCACTTAAGGTGAAAATGTCAAAATCTTAAAAATGAGCATGAGCACAATGAAATTAATGCTGGAATCATCTTCAGGATGCTAGAATACACTAAATACAGCAACATTTTTGAGTCTACAACGTTTAGTTTAGGTGTGAGAGCCAAAATTAACTTTTTATTGCTTTAAATGCGTTTTGAGCACCTGATTGTACACTTAAGGTGAAAATGTCAAAATCTTAAAATTAAGCATGAGCACAATGAAATTAATGCTGGAATCATCTTCAGGATGCTATAATACACTAAATACAGCAAACATTTTGAGTCTACAACGTTTAGTTTAGGTGTGAGAGCCAAAATGAACTTTTTATTGCTTTAAATGCGTTTTCAGCCCCTGATTGTACATGTTAGGTGAAAAGGTCAAAATCTTCAAAAATGAGCATAAGCACAGTGTAAATAATGCTGGAATCATCTTCAGGATGCTAGAATACACTAAATACAGTAAAAATTTTGACTCTACAACGTTTAGTTTAGGTATGAGAGCCAAAAAGAACTTTTTATTGCTTTAAATGCGTTTTCAGCCCCTGATTGTACACTTAAGGTGAAAATGTCAAAATCTTAAAATTGAGCATGAGCACAATGAAATTAATGATGGAATCATCTTCGGGATGCTATAATACACTAAATACAGCAACAATTTTGAGTCTACAACGTTTAGTTTAGGTGTGAGAGCCAAAATGAACTTTTTATTGCTTTAAATGCGTTTTGAGCACCTGATTGTACACTTAAGGTGAAAATGTCAAAATCTTAAAATTAAGCATGAGCACAATGAAATTAATGCTGGAATCATCTTCAGGATGCTATAATACACTAAATACAGCAAACATTTTGAGTCTACAACGTTTAGTTTAGGTGTGAGAGCCAAAATGAACTTTTTATTGCTTTAAATGCGTTTTCAGCCCCTGATTGTACACGTTAGGTGAAAAGGTCAAAATCTTCAAAAATGAGCATAAGCACAATGAAATTAATGCTGGAATCATCTTCAGGATGATATAATACACTAAATACAGCAAACATTTTGAGTCTACAACGTTTAGTTTAGGTGTGAGAGCCAAAATGAACTTTTTATTGCTTTAAATGCGTTTTCAGCCCCTGATTGTACACTTAAGGTGAAAATGTCAAAATCTTAAAATTGAGAATAAGCACAATGAAATTAATGCTGAAATTATCTTCAGGATGCTAGAATACACTAAATACAACAAAAATTTTGAGTCTACAACGTTTAGTTTAGGTGTGAGAGCCAAAATGAACTTTTTATTGCTTTAAATGCGTTTTCAGCCCCTGATTGTACACTTAAGGTGAAAATGTCAAATTCTTCAAAATGAGCATAAGCACAATGAAATTAATGCTGGAATCATCTTCAGGATGCTAGAATACACTAAATACAGCAAAAATTTTGAGTCTGCAACGTTTAGTTTAGGTGTGAGAGCCAAAATGAACTTTTTATTGCTTTAAACGCATTTTCAGCCCCGGATTGTACACTTAAGGTGAAAATGTCAAAATTCTCAAAATGAGCATAAGCACAATGAAATTAATGCTGGAATCATCTTCAGGATACTAGAATACACTAAATACAGCAAACATTTTGAGTCTACAACGTTTAGTTTAGGCGTGAGAGCCAAAATGAACTTTTTATTGATTTAAATGCGTTTTCAGCCCCTGATTGTACACTTAAGGTGAAAATGTCAAAATCTTAAAATTGAGAATAGGCACAATGAAATTAATGCTGAAATTATCTTCAGGATGCTAGAATACACTAAATACAGCAAAAATTTTGAGTCTACAACGTTTAGTTTAGGTGTGAGAGCCAAACTGATCTTTTTATTGCTTTAAATGTGTTTTCAGCCTGATTGTAACATTTTTGAGTCTACAACGTTTAGTTTAGGTGTTAGAGCCAAAATTAACTTTTTATTGCTTTAAATGCGTTTTCAGCCTGATTGTGCACTTTAGGTGAAAATGTCAAAATCTTCAATATGAGCATAAGCACAATGAATTTAATGCTGGAATCATCTTCAGGATGCTAGAATACACTAAATACAGCAAAAATTTTGAGTCTACAACGTTTAGTTTAGGTGTGAGAGCCAAAATGAACTTTTTATTGCTTTAAATGCGTTTTCAGCCCCTGATTGTACACGTTAGGTGAAAAGGTCAAAATCTTCAAAAATGAGCATAAGCACAATGAAATTAATGCTGGAATCATCTTCAGGATGCTAGAATACACTAAATACAGCAACAATTTTGAGTCTACAACGTTTAGTTTAGGTGTGAGAGCCAAAATGAACTTTTTATTGCTTTAAATGCGTTTTGAGCACCTGATTGTACACTTAAGGTGAAAATGTCAAAATCTTAAAATTAAGCATGAGCACAATGAAATTAATGCTGGAATCATCTTCAGGATGCTATAATACACTAAATACAGCAAACATTTTGAGTCTACAACGTTTAGTTTAGGTGTGAGAGCCAAAATGAACTTTTTATTGCTTTAAATGCGTTTTCAGCCCCTGATTGTACATGTTAGGTGAAAAGGTCAAAATCTTCAAAAATGAGCATAAGCACAATGAAATTAATGCTGGAATCATCTTCGGGATGCTATAATACACTAAATACAGCAAACATTTTGAGTCTACAACGTTTAGTTTAGGTGTGAGAGCCAAAATGAACTTTTTAATGCTTTAAATGCGTTTTCAGCCTGATTGTGCACTTTAGGTGAAAATGTCAAAATCTTAAAAATGAGCATGAGCACAATGAAATTAATGCTGGATTCATCTTCAGGATGCTAGAATACACTAAATACAGCAACATTTTTGAGTCTACAACGTTTAGTTTAGGTGTGAGAGCCAAAATGAACTTTTTATTGCTTTAAACGCGTTTTCAGCCCCTGATTGTACACTTAAGGTGAAAATGTCAAAATCTTCAAAATGAGCATAAGCACAATGAAATTAATGCTGGAATCATCTTCAGGATGCTAGAATACACTAAATACAGCAAAAATTTTGAGTCTACAACGTTTAGTTTAGGTGTGAGAGCCAAAATGAACTTTTTATTGCTTGAAATGCGTTTTCAGCCTGATTATGCACTTTAGGTGAAAATGTCAAAATCTTAAAAATGAGCATGAGCACAATGAAATTAATGCTGGAATCATCTTCAGGATGCTATAATACACTAAATACAGCAAACATTTTGAGTCTACAACGTTTAGTTTAGGTGTGAGAGCCAAAATGAACTTTTTAATGCTTTAAATGCGTTTTCAGCCTGATTGTGCACTTTAGGTGAAAATGTCAAAATCTTAAAAATGAGCATGAGCACAATGAAATTAATGCTGGATTCATCTTCAGGATGCTAGAATACACTAAATACAGCAACATTTTTGAGTCTACAACGTTTAGTTTAGGTGTGAGAGCCAAAATGAACTTTTTATTGCTTTAAACGCGTTTTCAGCCCCTGATTGTACACTTAAGGTGAAAATGTCAAAATCTTCAAAATGAGCATAAGCACAATGAAATTAATGCTGGAATCATCTTCAGGATGCTAGAATACACTAAATACAGCAAAAATTTTGAGTCTACAACGTTTAGTTTAGGTGTGAGAGCCAAAATGAACTTTTTATTGCTTGAAATGCGTTTTCAGCCTGATTATGCACTTTAGGTGAAAATGTCAAAATCTTAAAAATGAGCATGAGCACAATGAAATTAATGCTGGAATCATCTTCAGGATGCTATAATACACTAAATACAGCAAACATTTTGAGTCTACAACGTTTAGTTTAGGTGTGAGAGCCAAAATGAACTTTTTATTGCTTTAAATGCGTTTTCAGCCCCTGATTGTACACGTTAGGTGAAAAGGTCAAAATCTTCAAAAATGAGCATAAGCACAATGAAATTAATGCTGGAATCATCTTCAGGATGCTATAATACACTAAATACAGCAAACATTTTGAGTCTACAACGTTTAGTTTAGGTGTGAGAGCCAAAATGAACTTTTTATTGCTTTAAATGCGTTTTCAGCCCCTGATTGTACACTTAAGGTGAAAATGTCAAAATCTTAAAATTGAGAATAAGCACAATGAAATTAATGCTGAAATTATCTTCAGGATGCTAGAATACACTAAATACAACAAAAATTTTGAGTCTACAACGTTTAGTTTAGGTGTGAGAGCCAAAATGAACTTTTTATTGCTTTAAATGCGTTTTCAGCCCCTGATTGTACACTTAAGGTGAAAATGTCAAATTCTTCAAAATGAGCATAAGCACAATGAAATTAATGCTGGAATCATCTTCAGGATGCTAGAATACACTAAATACAGCAAAAATTTTGAGTCTGCAACGTTTAGTTTAGGTGTGAGAGCCAAAATGAACTTTTTATTGCTTTAAACGCATTTTCAGCCCCTGATTGTACACTGAAGGTGAAAATGTCAAAATTCTCAAAATGAGCATAAGCACAATGAAATTAATGCTGGAATCATCTTCAGGATACTAGAATACACTAAATACAGCAAACATTTTGAGTCTACAACGTTTAGTTTAGGCGTGAGAGCCAAAATGAACTTTTTATTGATTTAAATGCGTTTTCAGCCCCTGATTGTACACTTAAGGTGAAAATGTCAAAATCTTAAAATTGAGAATAGGCACAATGAAATTAATGCTGAAATTATCTTCAGGATGCTAGAATACACTAAATACAGCAAAAATTTTGAGTCTACAACGTTTAGTTTAGGTGTGAGAGCCAAACTGATCTTTTTATTGCTTTAAATGTGTTTTCAGCCTGATTGTGCACTTAAGGTGAAAATGTCAAAATCTTAAAAATGAGCATGAGCACAATGAAATTAATGCTGGAATCATCTTCAGGATGCTAGAATACACTAAATACAGCAACATTTTTGAGTCTACAACATTTAGTTTAGGTGTGAGAGCCAAAATTAACTTTTTATTGCTTTAAATGCGTTTTGAGCACCTGATTGTACACTTAAGGTGAAAATGTCAAAATCTTAAAATTAAGCATGAGCACAATGAAATTAATGCTGGAATCATCTTCAGGATGCTATAATACACTAAATACAGCAAACATTTTGAGTCTACAACGTTTAGTTTAGGTGTGAGAGCCAAAATGAACTTTTTATTGCTTTAAATGCGTTTTCAGCCCCTGATTGTACATGTTAGGTGAAAAGGTCAAAATCTTCAAAAATGAGCATAAGCACAGTGTAAATAATGCTGGAATCATCTTCAGGATGCTAGAATACACTAAATACAGTAAAAATTTTGACTCTACAACGTTTAGTTTAGGTATGAGAGCCAAAAAGAACTTTTTATTGCTTTAAATGCGTTTTCAGCCCCTGATTGTACACTTAAGGTGAAAATGTCAAAATCTTAAAATTGAGCATGAGCACAATGAAATTAATGATGGAATCATCTTCGGGATGCTATAATACACTAAATACAGCAACAATTTTGAGTCTACAACGTTTAGTTTAGGTGTGAGAGCCAAAATGAACTTTTTATTGCTTTAAATGCGTTTTGAGCACCTGATTGTACACTTAAGGTGAAAATGTCAAAATCTTAAAATTAAGCATGAGCACAATGAAATTAATGCTGGAATCATCTTCAGGATGCTATAATACACTAAATACAGCAAACATTTTGAGTCTACAACGTTTAGTTTAGGTGTGAGAGCCAAAATGAACTTTTTATTGCTTTAAATGCGTTTTCAGCCCCTGATTGTACACTTAAGGTGAAAATGTCAAAATCTTAAAATTGAGCATGAGCACAATGAAATTAATGCTGGAATCATCTTCGGGATGCTATAATACACTAAATACAGCAAACATTTTGAGTCTACAACGTTTAGTTTAGGTGTGAGAGCCAAAATGAACTTTTTAATGCTTTAAATGCGTTTTCAGCCTGATTGTGCACTTTAGGTGAAAATGTCAAAATCTTAAAAATGAGTATGAGCACAATGAAATTAATGCTGGAATCATCTTCAGGATGCTAGAATACACTAAATACAGCAACATTTTTGAGTCTACAACGTTTAGTTTAGGTGTGAGAGCCAAAATGAACTTTTTATTGCTTTAAACGCGTTTTCAGCCCCTGATTGTACACTTAAGGTGAAAATGTCAAAATCTTCAAAATGAGCATAAGCACAATGAAATTAATGCTGGAATCATCTTCAGGATGCTAGAATACACTAAATACAGCAAACATTTTGAGTCTACAACGTTTAGTTTAGGTGTGAGAGCCAAAATGAACTTTTTATTGCTTGAAATGCGTTTTCAGCCTGATTGTGCACTTTAGGTGAAAATGTCAAAATCTTAAAAATGAGCATGAGCACAATGAAATTAATGCTGGAATCATCTTCAGGATGCTATAATAAACTAAATACAGCAAACATTTTGAGTCTACAACGTTTAGTTTAGGTGTGAGAGCCAAAATGAACTTTTTATTGCTTTAAATGCGTTTTCAGCCCCTGATTGTACACGTTAGGTGAAAAGGTCAAAATCTTCAAAAATGAGCATAAGCACAATGAAATTAATGCTGGAATCATCTTCAGGATGCTAGAATACACTAAATACAGCAAAAATTTTGAGTCTACAACGTTTAGTTTAGGTGTGAGAGCCAAAATGAACTTTTTATTGCTTTAAATGCGTTTTCAGCCCCTGATTGTACACGTTAGGTGAAAAGGTCAAAATCTTCAAAAATGAGCATAAGCACAATGAAATTAATGCTGGAATCATCTTCAGGATACTAGAATACACTAAATACAGCAACAATTTTGAGACTACAACGTTTAGTTTAGGTGTGAGAGCCAAAATGAACTTTTTATTGCTTTAAATGTGTTTTCAGCCTGATTGTGCACTTAAGGTGAAAATGTCAAAATCTTAAAATTAAGCATGAGCACAATGAAATTAATGCTGGAATCATCTTCAGGATGCTATAATACACTAAATACAGCAAACATTTTGAGTCTACAACGTTTAGTTTAGGTGTGAGAGCCAAAATGAACTTTTTATTGCTTTAAATGCGTTTTCAGCCCCTGATTGTACATGTTAGGTGAAAAGGTCAAAATCTTCAAAAATGAGCATAAGCACAGTGCAAATAATGCTGGAATCATCTTCAGGATGCTAGAATACACTAAATACAGTAAAAATTTTGACTCTACAACGTTTAGTTTAGGTATGAGAGCCAAAAAGAACTTTTTATTGCTTTAAATGCGTTTTCAGCCCCTGATTGTACACTTAAGGTGAAAATGTCAAAATCTTAAAATTGAGCATGAGCACAATGAAATTAATGATGGAATCATCTTCGGGATGCTATAATACACTAAATACAGCAACAATTTTGAGTCTACAACGTTTAGTTTAGGTGTGAGAGCCAAAATGAACTTTTTATTGCTTTAAATGCGTTTTGAGCACCTGATTGTACACTTAAGGTGAAAATGTCAAAATCTTAAAATTAAGCATGAGCACAATGAAATTAATGCTGGAATCATCTTCAGGATGCTATAATACACTAAATACAGCAAACATTTTGAGTCTACAACGTTTAGTTTAGGTGTGAGAGCCAAAATGAACTTTTTATTGCTTTAAATGCGTTTTCAGCCCCTGATTGTACACGTTAGGTGAAAAGGTCAAAATCTTCAAAAATGAGCATAAGCACAATGAAATTAATGCTGGAATCATCTTCAGGATGCTATAATACACTAAATACAGCAAACATTTTGAGTCTACAACGTTTAGTTTAGGTGTGAGAGCCAAAATGAACTTTTTATTGCTTTAAATGCGTTTTCAGCCCCTGATTGTACACTTAAGGTGAAAATGTCAAAATCTTAAAATTGAGAATAAGCACAATGAAATTAATGCTGAAATTATCTTCAGGATGCTAGAATACACTAAATACAACAAAAATTTTGAGTCTACAACGTTTAGTTTAGGTGTGAGAGCCAAAATGAACTTTTTATTGCTTTAAATGCGTTTTCAGCCCCTGATTGTACACTTAAGGTGAAAATGTCAAATTCTTCAAAATGAGCATAAGCACAATGAAATTAATGCTGGAATCATCTTCAGGATGCTAGAATACACTAAATACAGCAAAAATTTTGAGTCTGCAACGTTTAGTTTAGGTGTGAGAGCCAAAATGAACTTTTTATTGCTTTAAACGCATTTTCAGCCCCTGATTGTACACTTAAGGTGAAAATGTCAAAATTCTCAAAATGAGCATAAGCACAATGAAATTAATGCTGGAATCATCTTCAGGATACTAGAATACACTAAATACAGCAAACATTTTGAGTCTACAACGTTTAGTTTAGGCGTGAGAGCCAAAATGAACTTTTTATTGATTTAAATGCGTTTTCAGCCCCTGATTGTACACTTAAGGTGAAAATGTCAAAATCTTAAAAATGAGCATGAGCACAATGAAATTAATGCTGGAATCATCTTCAGGATGCTAGAATACACTAAATACAGCAACATTTTTGAGTCTACAACGTTTAGTTTAGGTGTGAGAGCCAAAATTAACTTTTTATTGCTTTAAATGCGTTTTCAGCCTGATTGTGCACTTTAGGTGAAAATGTCAAAATCTTCAATATGAGCATAAGCACAATGAATTTAATGCTGGAATCATCTTCAGGATGCTAGAATACACTAAATACAGCAAAAATTTTGAGTCTACAACGTTTAGTTTAGGTGTGAGAGCCAAAATGAACTTTTTATTGCTTTAAATGCGTTTTCAGCCCCTGATTGTACACGTTAGGTGAAAAGGTCAAAATCTTCAAAAATGAGCATAAGCACAATGAAATTAATGCTGGAATCATCTTCAGGATGCTAGAATACACTAAATACAGCAACAATTTTGAGTCTACAACGTTTAGTTTAGGTGTGAGAGCCAAAATGAACTTTTTATTGCTTTAAATGCGTTTTGAGCACCTGATTGTACACTTAAGGTGAAAATGTCAAAATCTTAAAATTAAGCATGAGCACAATGAAATTAATGCTGGAATCATCTTCAGGATGCTATAATACACTAAATACAGAAAACATTTTGAGTCTACAACGTTTAGTTTAGGTGTGAGAGCCAAAATGAACTTTTTATTGCTTTAAATGCGTTTTCAGCCCCTGATTGTACATGTTAGGTGAAAAGGTCAAAATCTTCAAAAATGAGCATAAGCACAATGAAATTAATGCTGGAATCATCTTCGGGATGCTATAATACACTAAATACAGCAAACATTTTGAGTCTACAACGTTTAGTTTAGGTGTGAGAGCCAAAATGAACTTTTTAATGCTTTAAATGCGTTTTCAGCCTGATTGTGCACTTTAGGTGAAAATGTCAAAATCTTAAAAATGAGCATGAGCACAATGAAATTAATGCTGGAATCATCTTCAGGATGCTAGAATACACTATATACAGCAACATTTTTGAGTCTACAACGTTTAGTTTAGGTGTGAGAGCCAAAATGAACTTTTTATTGCTTTAAACGCGTTTTCAGCCCCTGATTGTACACTTAAGGTGAAAATGTCAAAATCTTCAAAATGAGCATAAGCACAATGAAATTAATGCTGGAATCATCTTCAGGATGCTAGAATACACTAAATACAGCAAAAATTTTGAGTCTACAACGTTTAGTTTAGGTGTGAGTGCCAAAATGAACTTTTTATTGCTTGAAATGCGTTTTCAGCCCGATTGTGCACTTTAGGTGAAAATGTCAAAATCTTAAAAATGAGCATGAGCACAATGAAATTAATGCTGGAATCATCTTCAGGATGCTATAATAAACTAAATACAGCAAACATTTTGAGTCTACAACGTTTAGTTTAGGTGTGAGAGCCAAAATGAACTTTTTATTGCTTTAAATGCGTTTTCAGCCCCTGATTGTACACGTTAGGTGAAAAGGTCAAAATCTTCAAAAATGAGCATAAGCACAATGAAATTAATGCTGGAATCATCTTCAGGATGCTAGAATACACTAAATACAGTAAAAATTTTGACTCTACAACGTTTAGTTTAGGTATGAGAGCCAAAAAGAACTTTTTATTGCTTTAAATGCGTTTTCAGCCCCTGATTGTACACTTAAGGTGAAAATGTCAAAATCTTAAAATTGAGCATGAGCACAATGAAATTAATGCTGGAATCATCTTCAGGATGCTATAATACACTAAATACAGCAAACATTTTGAGCCTACAACGTTTAGTTTAGGTGTGAGAGCCAAAATGAACTTTTTATTGCTTTAAATGCGTTTTCAGCCCCTGATTGTACACTTAAGGTGAAAATGTCAAAATCTTAAAATTGAGAATAAGCACAATGAAATTAATGCTGAAATTATCTTCAGGATGCTAGAATACACTAAATACAACAAAAATTTTGAGTCTACAACGTTTAGTTTAGGTGTGAGAGCCAAAATGAACTTTTTATTGCTTTAAATGCGTTTTCAGCCCCTGATTGTACACTTAAGGTGAAAATGTCAAATTCTTCAAAATGAGCATAAGCACAATGAAATTAATGCTGGAATCATCTTCAGGATGCTAGAATACACTAAATACAGCAACATTTTTGAGTCTACAACGTTTAGTTTAGGTGTGAGAGCCAAAATGAACTTTTTATTGCTTTAAACGCGTTTTCAGCCCCTGATTGTACACTTAAGGTGAAAATGTCAAAATCTTCAAAATGAGCATAAGCACAATGAAATTAATGCTGAAATTATCTTCAGGATGCTAGAATACACTAAATACAGCAAAAATTTTGAGTCTACAACGTTTAGTTTAGGTGTGAGAGCCAAACTGATCTTTTTATTGCTTTAAATGTGTTTTCAGCCTGATTGTGCACTTAAGGTGAAAATGTCAAAATCTTAAAAATGAGCATGAGCACAATGAAATTAATGCTGGAATCATCTTCAGGATGCTAGAATACACTAAATACAGCAACATTTTTGAGTCTACAACGTTTAGTTTAGGTGTGAGAGCCAAAATTAACTTTTTATTGCTTTAAATGCGTTTTGAGCACCTGATTGTACACTTAAGGTGAAAATGTCAAAATCTTAAAATTAAGCATGAGCACAATGAAATTAATGCTGGAATCATCTTCAGGATGCTATAATACACTAAATACAGCAAACATTTTGAGTCTACAACGTTTAGTTTAGGTGTGAGAGCCAAAATGAACTTTTTATTGCTTTAAATGCGTTTTCAGCCCCTGATTGTACATGTTAGGTGAAAAGGTCAAAATCTTCAAAAATGAGCATAAGCACAGTGTAAATAATGCTGGAATCATCTTCAGGATGCTAGAATACACTAAATACAGTAAAAATTTTGACTCTACAACGTTTAGTTTAGGTATGAGAGCCAAAAAGAACTTTTTATTGCTTTAAATGCGTTTTCAGCCCCTGATTGTACACTTAAGGTGAAAATGTCAAAATCTTAAAATTGAGCATGAGCACAATGAAATTAATGATGGAATCATCTTCGGGATGCTATAATACACTAAATACAGCAACAATTTTGAGTCTACAACGTTTAGTTTAGGTGTGAGAGCCAAAATGAACTTTTTATTGCTTTAAATGCGTTTTGAGCACCTGATTGTACACTTAAGGTGAAAATGTCAAAATCTTAAAATTAAGCATGAGCACAATGAAATTAATGCTGGAATCATCTTCAGGATGCTATAATACACTAAATACAGCAAACATTTTGAGTCTACAACGTTTAGTTTAGGTGTGAGAGCCAAAATGAACTTTTTATTGCTTTAAATGCGTTTTCAGCCCCTGATTGTACACTTAAGGTGAAAATGTCAAAATCTTAAAATTGAGCATGAGCACAATGAAATTAATGCTGGAATCATCTTCGGGATGCTATAATACACTAAATACAGCAAACATTTTGAGTCTACAACGTTTAGTTTAGGTGTGAGAGCCAAAATGAACTTTTTAATGCTTTAAATGCGTTTTCAGCCTGATTGTGCACTTTAGGTGAAAATGTCAAAATCTTAAAAATGAGCATGAGCACAATGAAATTAATGCTGGAATCATCTTCAGGATGCTAGAATACACTAAATACAGCAACATTTTTGAGTCTACAACGTTTAGTTTAGGTGTGAGAGCCAAAATGAACTTTTTATTGCTTTAAACGCGTTTTCAGCCCCTGATTGTACACTTAAGGTGAAAATGTCAAAATCTTCAAAATGAGCATAAGCACAATGAAATTAATGCTGGAATCATCTTCAGGATGCTAGAATACACTAAATACAGCAAACATTTTGAGTCTACAACGTTTAGTTTAGGTGTGAGAGCCAAAATGAACTTTTTATTGCTTGAAATGCGTTTTCAGCCTGATTGTGCACTTTAGGTGAAAATGTCAAAATCTTAAAAATGAGCATGAGCACAATGAAATTAATGCTGGAATCATCTTCAGGATGCTATAATAAACTAAATACAGCAAACATTTTGAGTCTACAACGTTTAGTTTAGGTGTGAGAGCCAAAATGAACTTTTTATTGCTTTAAATGCGTTTTCAGCCCCTGATTGTACACGTTAGGTGAAAAGGTCAAAATCTTCAAAAATGAGCATAAGCACAATGAAATTAATGCTGGAATCATCTTCAGGATGCTAGAATACACTAAATACAGCAAAAATTTTGAGTCTACAACGTTTAGTTTAGGTGTGAGAGCCAAAATGAACTTTTTATTGCTTTAAATGCGTTTTCAGCCCCTGATTGTACACGTTAGGTGAAAAGGTCAAAATCTTCAAAAATGAGCATAAGCACAATGAAATTAATGCTGGAATCATCTTCAGGATGCTAGAATACACTAAATACAGCAACAATTTTGAGACTACAACGTTTAGTTTAGGTGTGAGAGCCAAAATGAACTTTTTATTGCTTTAAATGTGTTTTCAGCCTGATTGTGCACTTAAGGTGAAAATGTCAAAATCTTAAAATTAAGCATGAGCACAATGAAATTAATGCTGGAATCATCTTCAGGATGCTATAATACACTAAATACAGCAAACATTTTGAGTCTACAACGTTTAGTTTAGGTGTGAGAGCCAAAATGAACTTTTTATTGCTTTAAATGCGTTTTCAGCCCCTGATTGTACATGTTAGGTGAAAAGGTCAAAATCTTCAAAAATGAGCATAAGCACAGTGTAAATAATGCTGGAATCATCTTCAGGATGCTAGAATACACTAAATACAGTAAAAATTTTGACTCTACAACGTTTAGTTTAGGTATGAGAGCCAAAAAGAACTTTTTATTGCTTTAAATGCGTTTTCAGCCCCTGATTGTACACTTAAGGTGAAAATGTCAAAATCTTAAAATTGAGCATGAGCACAATGAAATTAATGATGGAATCATCTTCGGGATGCTATAATACACTAAATACAGCAACAATTTTGAGTCTACAACGTTTAGTTTAGGTGTGAGAGCCAAAATGAACTTTTTATTGCTTTAAATGCGTTTTGAGCACCTGATTGTACACTTAAGGTGAAAATGTCAAAATCTTAAAATTAAGCATGAGCACAATGAAATTAATGCTGGAATCATCTTCAGGATGCTATAATACACTAAATACAGCAAACATTTTGAGTCTACAACGTTTAGTTTAGGTGTGAGAGCCAAAATGAACTTTTTATTGCTTTAAATGCGTTTTCAGCCCCTGATTGTACACGTTAGATGAAAAGGTCAAAATCTTCAAAAATGAGCATAAGCACAATGAAATTAATGCTGGAATCATCTTCAGGATGCTATAATACACTAAATACAGCAAACATTTTGAGTCTACAGTTTAGTTTAGGTGTGAGAGCCAAAATGAACTTTTTATTGCTTTAAATGCGTTTTCAGCCCCTGATTGTACACTTAAGGTGAAAATGTCAAAATCTTAAAATTGAGAATAAGCACAATGAAATTAATGCTGAAATTATCTTCAGGATGCTAGAATACACTAAATACAACAAAAATTTTGAGTCTACAACGTTTAGTTTAGGTGTGAGAGCCAAAATGAACTTTTTATTGCTTTAAATGCGTTTTCAGCCCCTGATTGTACACTTAAGGTGAAAATGTCAAATTCTTCAAAATGAGCATAAGCACAATGAAATTAATGCTGGAATCATCTTCAGGATGCTAGAATACACTAAATACAGCAAAAATTTTGAGTCTGCAACGTTTAGTTTAGGTGTGAGAGCCAAAATGAACTTTTTATTGCTTTAAACGCATTTTCAGCCCCGGATTGTACACTTAAGGTGAAAATGTCAAAATTCTCAAAATGAGCATAAGCACAATGAAATTAATGCTGGAATCATCTTCAGGATACTAGAATACACTAAATACAGCAAACATTTTGAGTCTACAACGTTTAGTTTAGGCGTGAGAGCCAAAATGAACTTTTTATTGATTTAAATGCGTTTTCAGCCCCTGATTGTACACTTAAGGTGAAAATGTCAAAATCTTAAAAATGAGCATGAGCACAATGAAATTAATGCTGGAATCATCTTCAGGATGCTAGAATACACTAAATACAGCAACATTTTTGAGTCTACAACGTTTAGTTTAGGTGTGAGAGCCAAAATTAACTTTTTATTGCTTTAAATGCGTTTTCAGCCTGATTGTGCACTTTAGGTGAAAATGTCAAAATCTTCAATATGAGCATAAGCACAATGAATTTAATGCTGGAATCATCTTCAGGATGCTAGAATACACTAAATACAGCAAAAATTTTGAGTCTACAACGTTTAGTTTAGGTGTGAGAGCCAAAATGAACTTTTTATTGCTTTAAATGCGTTTTCAGCCCCTGATTGTACACGTTAGGTGAAAAGGTCAAAATCTTCAAAAATGAGCATAAGCACAATGAAATTAATGCTGGAATCATCTTCAGGATGCTAGAATACACTAAATACAGCAACAATTTTGAGTCTACAACGTTTAGTTTAGGTGTGAGAGCCAAAATGAACTTTTTATTGCTTTAAATGCGTTTTGAGCACCTGATTGTACACTTAAGGTGAAAATGTCAAAATCTTAAAATTAAGCATGAGCACAATGAAATTAATGCTGGAATCATCTTCAGGATGCTATAATACACTAAATACAGCAAACATTTTGAGTCTACAACGTTTAGTTTAGGTGTGAGAGCCAAAATGAACTTTTTATTGCTTTAAATGCGTTTTCAGCCCCTGATTGTACATGTTAGGTGAAAAGGTCAAAATCTTCAAAAATGAGCATAAGCACAATGAAATTAATGCTGGAATCATCTTCGGGATGCTATAATACACTAAATACAGCAAACATTTTGAGTCTACAACGTTTAGTTTAGGTGTGAGAGCCAAAATGAACTTTTTAATGGTTTATATGCGTTTTCAGCCTGATTGTGCACTTTAGGTGAAAATGTCAAAATCTTAAAAATGAGCATGAGCACAATGAAATTAATGCTGGAATCATCTTCAGGATGCTAGAATACACTAAATACAGCAACATTTTTGAGTCTACAACGTTTAGTTTAGGTGTGAGAGCCAAAATGAACTTTTTATTGCTTTAAATGCGTTTTCAGCCCCTGATTGTACACGTTAGGTGAAAAAGTCAAAATCTTCAAAAATGAGCATAAGCACAATGAAATTAATGGTGGAATCATCTTCAGGATGCTAGAATACATTAAATACAGCAACAATTTTGAGTCTACAACGTTTAGTTTAGGTGTGAGAGCCAAAATGAACTTTTTATTGCTTTAAATGCGTTTTGAGCACCTGATTGTACACTTAAGGTGAAAATGTCAAAATCTTAAAATTGAGCATGAGCACAATGAAATTAATGCTGGAATCATCTTCAGGATGCTATAATACACTAAATACAGCAAAAATTTTGAGTCTACAACGTTTAGTTTAGGCGTGAGAGCCAAAATGAACTTTTTATTGATTTAAATGCGTTTTCAGCCCCTGATTGTACACTTAAGGTGAAAATGTCAAAATCTTAAAATTGAGAATAGGCACAATGAAATTAATGCTGAAATTATCTTCAGGATGCTAGAATACACTAAATACAGCAAAAATTTTGAGTCTACAACGTTTAGTTTAGGTGTGAGTGCCAAAATGAACTTTTTATTGCTTGAAATGCGTTTTCAGCCCGATTGTGCACTTTAGGTGAAAATGTCAAAATCTTAAAAATGAGCATGAGCACAATGAAATTAATGCTGGAATCATCTTCAGGATGCTATAATAAACTAAATACAGCAAACATTTTGAGTCTACAACGTTTAGTTTAGGTGTGAGAGCCAAAATGAACTTTTTATTGCTTTAAATGCGTTTTCAGCCCCTGATTGTACACGTTAGGTGAAAAGGTCAAAATCTTCAAAAATGAGCATAAGCACAATGAAATTAATGCTGGAATCATCTTCAGGATGCTAGAATACACTAAATACAGTAAAAATTTTGACTCTACAACGTTTAGTTTAGGTATGAGAGCCAAAAAGAACTTTTTATTGCTTTAAATGCGTTTTCAGCCCCTGATTGTACACTTAAGGTGAAAATGTCAAAATCTTAAAATTGAGCATGAGCACAATGAAATTAATGCTGGAATCATCTTCAGGATGCTATAATACACTAAATACAGCAAACATTTTGAGCCTACAACGTTTAGTTTAGGTGTGAGAGCCAAAATGAACTTTTTATTGCTTTAAATGCGTTTTCAGCCCCTGATTGTACACTTAAGGTGAAAATGTCAAAATCTTAAAATTGAGAATAAGCACAATGAAATTAATGCTGAAATTATCTTCAGGATGCTAGAATACACTAAATACAACAAAAATTTTGAGTCTACAACGTTTAGTTTAGGTGTGAGAGCCAAAATGAACTTTTTATTGCTTTAAATGCGTTTTCAGCCCCTGATTGTACACTTAAGGTGAAAATGTCAAATTCTTCAAAATGAGCATAAGCACAATGAAATTAATGCTGGAATCATCTTCAGGATGCTAGAATACACTAAATACAGCAACATTTTTGAGTCTACAACGTTTAGTTTAGGTGTGAGAGCCAAAATGAACTTTTTATTGCTTTAAACGCGTTTTCAGCCCCTGATTGTACACTTAAGGTGAAAATGTCAAAATCTTCAAAATGAGAATAAGCACAATGAAATTAATGCTGGAATCATCTTCAGGATGCTAGAATACACTAAATACAGCAAAAATTTTGAGTCTACAACGTTTAGTTTAGGTGTGAGAGCCAAAATGAACTTTTTATTGCTTGAAATGCGTTTTCAGCCTGATTATGCACTTTAGGTGAAAATGTCAAAATCTTAAAAATGAGCATGAGCACAATGAAATTAATGCTGGAATCATCTTCAGGATGCTATAATACACTAAATACAGCAAACATTTTGAGTCTACAACGTTTAGTTTAGGTGTGAGAGCCAAAATGAACTTTTTATTGCTTTAAATGCGTTTTCAGCCCCTGATTGTACACGTTAGGTGAAAAGGTCAAAATCTTCAAAAATGAGCATAAGCACAATGAAATTAATGCTGGAATCATCTTCAGGATGCTATAATACACTAAATACAGCAAACATTTTGAGTCTACAACGTTTAGTTTAGTTGTGAGAGCCAAAATGAACTTTTTATTGCTTTAAATGCGTTTTCAGCCCCTGATTGTACACTTAAGGTGAAAATGTCAAAATCTTAAAATTGAGAATAAGCACAATGAAATTAATGCTGAAATTATCTTCAGGATGCTAGAATACACTAAATACAACAAAAATTTTGAGTCTACAACGTTTAGTTTAGGTGTGAGAGCCAAAATGAACTTTTTATTGCTTTAAATGCGTTTTCAGCCCCTGATTGTACACTTAAGGTGAAAATGTCAAATTCTTCAAAATGAGCATAAGCACAATGAAATTAATGCTGGAATCATCTTCAGGATGCTATAATACACTAAATACAGCAAAAATTTTGAGTCTGCAACGTTTAGTTTAGGTGTGAGAGCCAAAATGAACTTTTTATTGCTTTAAACGCATTTTCAGCCCCGGATTGTACACTGAAGGTGAAAATGTCAAAATTCTCAAAATGAGCATAAGCACAATGAAATTAATACTGGAATCATCTTCAGGATACTAGAATACACTAAATACAGCAAACATTTTGAGTCTACAACGTTTAGTTTAGGCGTGAGAGCCAAAATGAACTTTTTATTGATTTAAATGTGTTTTCAGCCTGATTGTGCACTTAAGGTGAAAATGTCAAAATCTTAAAAATGAGCATGAGCACAATGAAATTAATGCTGGAATCATCTTCAGGATGCTAGAATACACTAAATACAGCAACATTTTTGAGTCTACAACGTTTAGTTTAGGTGTGAGAGCCAAAATTAACTTTTTATTGCTTTAAATGCGTTTTCAGCCTGATTGTGCACTTTAGGTGAAAATGTCAAAATCTTCAATATGAGCATAAGCACAATGAATTTAATGCTGGAATCATCTTCAGGATGCTAGAATACACTAAATACAGCAAAAATTTTGAGTCTACAACGTTTAGTTTAGGTGTGAGAGCCAAAATGAACTTTTTATTGCTTTAAATGCGTTTTCAGCCCCTGATTGTACACGTTAGGTGAAAAGGTCAAAATCTTAAAATTAAGCATGAGCACAATGAAATTAATGCTGGAATCATCTTCAGGATGCTATAATACACTAAATACAGCAAACATTTTGAGTCTACAACGTTTAGTTTAGGTGTGAGAGCCAAAATGAACTTTTTATTGCTTTAAATGCGTTTTCAGCCCCTGATTGTACATGTTAGGTGAAAAGGTCAAAATCTTCAAAAATGAGCATAAGCACAGTGTAAATAATGCTGGAATCATCTTCAGGATGCTAGAATACACTAAATACAGCAACAATTTTGAGTCTACAACGTTTAGTTTAGGTGTGAGAGCCAAAATGAACTTTTTATTGCTTTAAATGCGTTTTGAGCACCTGATTGTACACTTAAGGTGAAAATGTCAAAATCTTAAAATTAAGCATGAGCACAATGAAATTAATGCTGGAATCATCTTCAGGATGCTATAATACACTAAATACAGCAAACATTTTGAGTCTACAACGTTTAGTTTAGGTGTGAGAGCCAAAATGAACTTTTTATTGCTTTAAATGCGTTTTCAGCCCCTGATTGTACACTTAAGGTGAAAATGTCAAAATCTTAAAATTGAGCATGAGCACAATGAAATTAATGCTGGAATCATCTTCGGGATGCTATAATACACTAAATACAGCAAAAATTTTGAGTCTACAACGTTTAGTTTAGGTGTGAGAGCCAAAATGAACTTTTTATTGCTTGAAATGCGTTTTCAGCCTGATTATGCACTTTAGGTGAAAATGTCAAAATCTTAAAAATGAGCATGAGCACAATGAAATTAATGCTGGAATCATCTTCAGGATGCTATAATACACTAAATACAGCAAAAATTTTGAGTCTGCAACGTTTAGTTTAGGTGTGAGAGCCAAAATGAACTTTTTATTGCTTTAAACGCATTTTCAGTCCCGGATTGTACACTGAAGGTGAAAATGTCAAAATTCTCAAAATGAGCATAAGCACAATGAAATTAATACTGGAATCATCTTCAGGATACTAGAATACACTAAATACAGCAAACATTTTGAGTCTACAACGTTTAGTTTAGGCGTGAGAGCCAAAATGAACTTTTTATTGATTTAAATGCGTTTTCAGCCCCTGATTGTACACTTAAGGTGAAAATGTCAAAATCTTAAAATTGAGAATAGGCACAATGAAATTAATGCTGAAATTATCTTCAGGATGCTAGAATACACTAAATACAGCAAAAATTTAGAGTCTACAACGTTTAGTTTAGGTGTGAGAGCCAAACTGATCTTTTTATTGCTTTAAATGTGTTTTCAGCCTGATTGTGCACTTAAGGTGAAAATGTCAAAATCTTAAAAATGAGCATGAGCACAATGAAATTAATGCTGGAATCATCTTCAGGATGCTGGAATACACTAAATACAGCAACATTTTTGAGTCTACAACGTTTAGTTTAGGTGTGAGAGCCAAAATTAACTTTTTATTGCTTTAAATGCGTTTTCAGCCTGATTGTGCACTTTAGGTGAAAATGTCAAAATCTTCAATATGAGCATAAGCACAATGAATTTAATGCTGGAATCATCTTCAGGATGCTAGAATACACTAAATACAGCAAAAATTTTGAGTCTACAACGTTTAGTTTAGGTGTGAGAGCCAAAATGAACTTTTTATTGCTTTAAATGCGTTTTCAGCCCCTGATTGTACACGTTAGGTGAAAAGGTCAAAATCTTCAAAAATGAGCATAAGCACAATGAAATTAATGCTGGAATCATCTTCAGGATGCTAGAATACACTAAATACAGCAACAATTTTGAGTCTACAACGTTTAGTTTAGGTGTGAGAGCCAAAATGAACTTTTTATTGCTTTAAATGCGTTTTGAGCACCTGATTGTACACTTAAGGTGAAAATGTCAAAATCTTAAAATTAAGCATGAGCACAATGAAATTAATGCTGGAATCATCTTCAGGATGCTATAATACACTAAATACAGCAAACATTTTGAGTCTACAACGTTTAGTTTAGGTGTGAGAGCCAAAATGAACTTTTTATTGCTTTAAATGCGTTTTCAGCCCCTGATTGTACATGTTAGGTGAAAAGGTCAAAATCTTCAAAAATGAGCATAAGCACAGTGTAAATAATGCTGGAATCATCTTCAGGATGCTAGAATACACTAAATACAGTAAAAATTTTGACTCTACAACGTTTAGTTTAGGTATGAGAGCCAAAAAGAACTTTTTATTGCTTTAAATGCGTTTTCAGCCCCTGATTGTACACTTAAGGTGAAAATGTCAAAATCTTAAAATTGAGCATGAGCACAATGAAATTAATGATGGAATCATCTTCGGGATGCTATAATACACTAAATACAGCAACAATTTTGAGTCTACAACGTTTAGTTTAGGTGTGAGAGCCAAAATGAACTTTTTATTGCTTTAAATGCGTTTTGAGCACCTGATTGTACACTTAAGGTGAAAATGTCAAAATCTTAAAATTAAGCATGAGCACAATGAAATTAATGCTGGAATCATCTTCAGGATGCTATAATACACTAAATACAGCAAACATTTTGAGTCTACAACGTTTAGTTTAGGTGTGAGAGCCAAAATGAACTTTTTATTGCTTTAAATGCGTTTTCAGCCCCTGATTGTACACTTAAGGTGAAAATGTCAAAATCTTAAAATTGAGCATGAGCACAATGAAATTAATGCTGGAATCATCTTCAGGATGCTATAATACACTAAATACAGCAAACATTTTGAGTCTACAACGTTTAGTTTAGGTGTGAGAGCCAAAATGAACTTTTTATTGCTTTAAATGCGTTTTCAGCCCCTGATTGTACATGTTAGGTGAAAAGGTCAAAATCTTCAAAAATGAGCATAAGCACAATGAAATTAATGCTGGAATCATCTTCGGGATGCTATAATACACTAAATACAGCAAACATTTTGAGTCTACAACGTTTAGTTTAGGTGTGAGAGCCAAAATGAACTTTTTAATGCTTTAAATGCGTTTTCAGCCTGATTGTGCACTTTAGGTGAAAATGTCAAAATCTTAAAAATGAGCATGAGCACAATGAAATTAATGCTGGAATCATCTTCAGGATGCTAGAATACACTAAATACAGCAACATTTTTGAGTCTACAACGTTTAGTTTAGGTGTGAGAGCCAAAATGAACTTTTTATTGCTTTAAACGCGTTTTCAGCCCCTGATTGTACACTTAAGGTGAAAATGTCAAAATCTTCAAAATGAGCATAAGCACAATGAAATTAATGCTGGAATCATCTTCAGGATGCTAGAATACACTAAATACAGCAAAAATTTTGAGTCTACAACGTTTAGTTTAGGTGTGAGTGCCAAAATGAACTTTTTATTGCTTGAAATGCGTTTTCAGCCCGATTGTGCACTTTAGGTGAAAATGTCAAAATCTTAAAAATGAGCATGAGCACAATGAAATTAATGCTGGAATCATCTTCAGGATGCTATAATAAACTAAATACAGCAAACATTTTGAGTCTACAACGTTTAGTTTAGGTGTGAGAGCCAAAATGAACTTTTTATTGCTTTAAATGCGTTTTCAGCCCCTGATTGTACACGTTAGGTGAAAAGGTCAAAATCTTCAAAAATGAGCATAAGCACAATGAAATTAATGCTGGAATCATCTTCAGGATGCTAGAATACACTAAATACAGTAAAAATTTTGACTCTACAACGTTTAGTTTAGGTATGAGAGCCAAAAAGAACTTTTTATTGCTTTAAATGCGTTTTCAGCCCCTGATTGTACACTTAAGGTGAAAATGTCAAAATCTTAAAATTGAGCATGAGCACAATGAAATTAATGCTGGAATCATCTTCAGGATGCTATAATACACTAAATACAGCAAACATTTTGAGCCTACAACGTTTAGTTTAGGTGTGAGAGCCAAAATGAACTTTTTATTGCTTTAAATGCGTTTTCAGCCCCTGATTGTACACTTAAGGTGAAAATGTCAAAATCTTAAAATTGAGAATAAGCACAATGAAATTAATGCTGAAATTATCTTCAGGATGCTAGAATACACTAAATACAACAAAAATTTTGAGTCTACAACGTTTAGTTTAGGTGTGAGAGCCAAAATGAACTTTTTATTGCTTTAAATGCGTTTTCAGCCCCTGATTGTACACTTAAGGTGAAAATGTCAAATTCTTCAAAATGAGCATAAGCACAATGAAATTAATGCTGGAATCATCTTCAGGATGCTAGAATACACTAAATACAGCAACATTTTTGAGTCTACAACGTTTAGTTTAGGTGTGAGAGCCAAAATGAACTTTTTATTGCTTTAAACGCGTTTTCAGCCCCTGATTGTACACTTAAGGTGAAAATGTCAAAATCTTCAAAATGAGAATAAGCACAATGAAATTAATGCTGGAATCATCTTCAGGATGCTAGAATACACTAAATACAGCAAAAATTTTGAGTCTACAACGTTTAGTTTAGGTGTGAGAGCCAAAATGAACTTTTTATTGCTTTAAATGCGTTTTCAGCCCCTGATTGTACACTTAAGGTGAAAATGTCAAAATCTTAAAATTGAGAATAAGCACAATGAAATTAATGCTGAAATTATCTTCAGGATGCTAGAATACACTAAATACAACAAAAATTTTGAGTCTACAACGTTTAGTTTAGGTGTGAGAGCCAAAATGAACTTTTTATTGCTTTAAATGCGTTTTCAGCCCCTGATTGTACACTTAAGGTGAAAATGTCAAATTCTTCAAAATGAGCATAAGCACAATGAAATTAATGCTGGAATCATCTTCAGGATGCTAGAATACACTAAATACAGCAAAAATTTTGAGTCTGCAACGTTTAGTTTAGGTGTGAGAGCCAAAATGAACTTTTTATTGCTTTAAACGCATTTTCAGCCCCGGATTGTACACTTAAGGTGAAAATGTCAAAATTCTCAAAATGAGCATAAGCACAATGAAATTAATGCTGGAATCATCTTCAGGATACTAGAATACACTAAATACAGCAAACATTTTGAGTCTACAACGTTTAGTTTAGGCGTGAGAGCCAAAATGAACTTTTTATTGATTTAAATGCGTTTTCAGCCCCTGATTGTACACTTAAGGTGAAAATGTCAAAATCTTAAAAATGAGCATGAGCACAATGAAATTAATGCTGGAATCATCTTCAGGATGCTAGAATACACTAAATACAGCAACATTTTTGAGTCTACAACGTTTAGTTTAGGTGTGAGAGCCAAAATTAACTTTTTATTGCTTTAAATGCGTTTTCAGCCTGATTGTGCACTTTAGGTGAAAATGTCAAAATCTTCAATATGAGCATAAGCACAATGAATTTAATGCTGGAATCATCTTCAGGATGCTAGAATACACTAAATACAGCAAAAATTTTGAGTCTACAACGTTTAGTTTAGGTGTGAGAGCCAAAATGAACTTTTTATTGCTTTAAATGCGTTTTCAGCCCCTGATTGTACACGTTAGGTGAAAAGGTCAAAATCTTCAAAAATGAGCATAAGCACAATGAAATTAATGCTGGAATCATCTTCAGGATGCTAGAATACACTAAATACAGCAACAATTTTGAGTCTACAACGTTTAGTTTAGGTGTGAGAGCCAAAATGAACTTTTTATTGCTTTAAATGCGTTTTGAGCACCTGATTGTACACTTAAGGTGAAAATGTCAAAATCTTAAAATTAAGCATGAGCACAATGAAATTAATGCTGGAATCATCTTCAGGATGCTATAATACACTAAATACAGCAAACATTTTGAGTCTACAACGTTTAGTTTAGGTGTGAGAGCCAAAATGAACTTTTTATTGCTTTAAATGCGTTTTCAGCCCCTGATTGTACATGTTAGGTGAAAAGGTCAAAATCTTCAAAAATGAGCATAAGCACAATGAAATTAATGCTGGAATCATCTTCGGGATGCTATAATACACTAAATACAGCAAACATTTTGAGTCTACAACGTTTAGTTTAGGTGTGAGAGCCAAAATGAACTTTTTAATGGTTTATATGCGTTTTCAGCCTGATTGTGCACTTTAGGTGAAAATGTCAAAATCTTAAAAATGAGCATGAGCACAATGAAATTAATGCTGGAATCATCTTCAGGATGCTAGAATACACTAAATACAGCAACATTTTTGAGTCTACAACGTTTAGTTTAGGTGTGAGAGCCAAAATGAACTTTTTATTGCTTTAAATGCGTTTTCAGCCCCTGATTGTACACGTTAGGTGAAAAAGTCAAAATCTTCAAAAATGAGCATAAGCACAATGAAATTAATGGTGGAATCATCTTCAGGATGCTAGAATACATTAAATACAGCAACAATTTTGAGTCTACAACGTTTAGTTTAGGTGTGAGAGCCAAAATGAACTTTTTATTGCTTTAAATGCGTTTTGAGCACCTGATTGTACACTTAAGGTGAAAATGTCAAAATCTTAAAATTGAGCATGAGCACAATGAAATTAATGCTGGAATCATCTTCAGGATGCTATAATACACTAAATACAGCAAAAATTTTGAGTCTACAACGTTTAGTTTAGGCGTGAGAGCCAAAATGAACTTTTTATTGATTTAAATGCGTTTTCAGCCCCTGATTGTACACTTAAGGTGAAAATGTCAAAATCTTAAAATTGAGAATAGGCACAATGAAATTAATGCTGAAATTATCTTCAGGATGCTAGAATACACTAAATACAGCAAAAATTTTGAGTCTACAACGTTTAGTTTAGGTGTGAGTGCCAAAATGAACTTTTTATTGCTTGAAATGCGTTTTCAGCCCGATTGTGCACTTTAGGTGAAAATGTCAAAATCTTAAAAATGAGCATGAGCACAATGAAATTAATGCTGGAATCATCTTCAGGATGCTATAATAAACTAAATACAGCAAACATTTTGAGTCTACAACGTTTAGTTTAGGTGTGAGAGCCAAAATGAACTTTTTATTGCTTTAAATGCGTTTTCAGCCCCTGATTGTACACGTTAGGTGAAAAGGTCAAAATCTTCAAAAATGAGCATAAGCACAATGAAATTAATGCTGGAATCATCTTCAGGATGCTAGAATACACTAAATACAGTAAAAATTTTGACTCTACAACGTTTAGTTTAGGTATGAGAGCCAAAAAGAACTTTTTATTGCTTTAAATGCGTTTTCAGCCCCTGATTGTACACTTAAGGTGAAAATGTCAAAATCTTAAAATTGAGCATGAGCACAATGAAATTAATGCTGGAATCATCTTCAGGATGCTATAATACACTAAATACAGCAAACATTTTGAGCCTACAACGTTTAGTTTAGGTGTGAGAGCCAAAATGAACTTTTTATTGCTTTAAATGCGTTTTCAGCCCCTGATTGTACACTTAAGGTGAAAATGTCAAAATCTTAAAATTGAGAATAAGCACAATGAAATTAATGCTGAAATTATCTTCAGGATGCTAGAATACACTAAATACAACAAAAATTTTGAGTCTACAACGTTTAGTTTAGGTGTGAGAGCCAAAATGAACTTTTTATTGCTTTAAATGCGTTTTCAGCCCCTGATTGTACACTTAAGGTGAAAATGTCAAATTCTTCAAAATGAGCATAAGCACAATGAAATTAATGCTGGAATCATCTTCAGGATGCTAGAATACACTAAATACAGCAACATTTTTGAGTCTACAACGTTTAGTTTAGGTGTGAGAGCCAAAATGAACTTTTTATTGCTTTAAACGCGTTTTCAGCCCCTGATTGTACACTTAAGGTGAAAATGTCAAAATCTTCAAAATGAGAATAAGCACAATGAAATTAATGCTGGAATCATCTTCAGGATGCTAGAATACACTAAATACAGCAAAAATTTTGAGTCTACAACGTTTAGTTTAGGTGTGAGAGCCAAAATGAACTTTTTATTGCTTGAAATGCGTTTTCAGCCTGATTATGCACTTTAGGTGAAAATGTCAAAATCTTAAAAATGAGCATGAGCACAATGAAATTAATGCTGGAATCATCTTCAGGATGCTATAATACACTAAATACAGCAAACATTTTGAGTCTACAATGTTTAGTTTAGGTGTGAGAGCCAAAATGAACTTTTTATTGCTTTAAATGCGTTTTCAGCCCCTGATTGTACACGTTAGGTGAAAAGGTCAAAATCTTCAAAAATGAGCATAAGCACAATGAAATTAATGCTGGAATCATCTTCAGGATGCTATAATACACTAAATACAGCAAACATTTTGAGTCTACAACGTTTAGTTTAGTTGTGAGAGCCAAAATGAACTTTTTATTGCTTTAAATGCGTTTTCAGCCCCTGATTGTACACTTAAGGTGAAAATGTCAAAATCTTAAAATTGAGAATAAGCACAATGAAATTAATGCTGAAATTATCTTCAGGATGCTAGAATACACTAAATACAACAAAAATTTTGAGTCTACAACGTTTAGTTTAGGTGTGAGAGCCAAAATGAACTTTTTATTGCTTTAAATGCGTTTTCAGCCCCTGATTGTACACTTAAGGTGAAAATGTCAAATTCTTCAAAATGAGCATAAGCACAATGAAATTAATGCTGGAATCATCTTCAGGATGCTATAATACACTAAATACAGCAAAAATTTTGAGTCTGCAACGTTTAGTTTAGGTGTGAGAGCCAAAATGAACTTTTTATTGCTTTAAACGCATTTTCAGCCCCGGATTGTACACTGAAGGTGAAAATGTCAAAATTCTCAAAATGAGCATAAGCACAATGAAATTAATACTGGAATCATCTTCAGGATACTAGAATACACTAAATACAGCAAACATTTTGAGTCTACAACGTTTAGTTTAGGCGTGAGAGCCAAAATGAACTTTTTATTGATTTAAATGTGTTTTCAGCCTGATTGTGCACTTAAGGTGAAAATGTCAAAATCTTAAAAATGAGCATGAGCACAATGAAATTAATGCTGGAATCATCTTCAGGATGCTAGAATACACTAAATACAGCAACATTTTTGAGTCTACAACGTTTAGTTTAGGTGTGAGAGCCAAAATTAACTTTTTATTGCTTTAAATGCGTTTTCAGCCTGATTGTGCACTTTAGGTGAAAATGTCAAAATCTTCAATATGAGCATAAGCACAATGAATTTAATGCTGGAATCATCTTCAGGATGCTAGAATACACTAAATACAGCAAAAATTTTGAGTCTACAACGTTTAGTTTAGGTGTGAGAGCCAAAATGAACTTTTTATTGCTTTAAATGCGTTTTCAGCCCCTGATTGTACACGTTAGGTGAAAAGGTCAAAATCTTCAAAAATGAGCATAAGCACAATGAAATTAATGCTGGAATCATCTTCAGGATGCTAGAATACACTAAATACAGCAACAATTTTGAGTCTACAACGTTTAGTTTAGGTGTGAGAGCCAAAATGAACTTTTTATTGCTTTAAATGCGTTTTGAGCACCTGATTGTACACTTAAGGTGAAAATGTCAAAATCTTAAAATTAAGCATGAGCACAATGAAATTAATGCTGGAATCATCTTCAGGATGCTATAATACACTAAATACAGCAAACATTTTGAGTCTACAACGTTTAGTTTAGGTGTGAGAGCCAAAATGAACTTTTTATTGCTTTAAATGCGTTTTCAGCCCCTGATTGTACATGTTAGGTGAAAAGGTCAAAATCTTCAAAAATGAGCATAAGCACAGTGTAAATAATGCTGGAATCATCTTCAGGATGCTAGAATACACTAAATACAGTAAAAATTTTGACTCTACAACGTTTAGTTTAGGTATGAGAGCCAAAAAGAACTTTTTATTGCTTTAAATGCGTTTTCAGCCCCTGATTGTACACTTAAGGTGAAAATGTCAAAATCTTAAAATTGAGCATGAGCACAATGAAATTAATGATGGAATCATCTTCGGGATGCTATAATACACTAAATACAGCAACAATTTTGAGTCTACAACGTTTAGTTTAGGTGTGAGAGCCAAAATGAACTTTTTATTGCTTTAAATGCGTTTTGAGCACCTGATTGTACACTTAAGGTGAAAATGTCAAAATCTTAAAATTAAGCATGAGCACAATGAAATTAATGCTGGAATCATCTTCAGGATGCTATAATACACTAAATACAGCAAACATTTTGAGTCTACAACGTTTAGTTTAGGTGTGAGAGCCAAAATGAACTTTTTATTGCTTTAAATGCGTTTTCAGCCCCTGATTGTACACTTAAGGTGAAAATGTCAAAATCTTAAAATTGAGCATGAGCACAATGAAATTAATGCTGGAATCATCTTCGGGATGCTATAATACACTAAATACAGCAAAAATTTTGAGTCTACAACGTTTAGTTTAGGTGTGAGAGCCAAAATGAACTTTTTATTGCTTGAAATGCGTTTTCAGCCTGATTATGCACTTTAGGTGAAAATGTCAAAATCTTAAAAATGAGCATGAGCACAATGAAATTAATGCTGGAATCATCTTCAGGATGCTATAATACACTAAATACAGCAAAAATTTTGAGTCTGCAACGTTTAGTTTAGGTGTGAGAGCCAAAATGAACTTTTTATTGCTTTAAACGCATTTTCAGTCCCGGATTGTACACTGAAGGTGAAAATGTCAAAATTCTCAAAATGAGCATAAGCACAATGAAATTAATACTGGAATCATCTTCAGGATACTAGAATACACTAAATACAGCAAACATTTTGAGTCTACAACGTTTAGTTTAGGCGTGAGAGCCAAAATGAACTTTTTATTGATTTAAATGCGTTTTCAGCCCCTGATTGTACACTTAAGGTGAAAATGTCAAAATCTTAAAATTGAGAATAGGCACAATGAAATTAATGCTGAAATTATCTTCAGGATGCTAGAATACACTAAATACAGCAAAAATTTAGAGTCTACAACGTTTAGTTTAGGTGTGAGAGCCAAACTGATCTTTTTATTGCTTTAAATGTGTTTTCAGCCTGATTGTGCACTTAAGGTGAAAATGTCAAAATCTTAAAAATGAGCATGAGCACAATGAAATTAATGCTGGAATCATCTTCAGGATGCTGGAATACACTAAATACAGCAACATTTTTGAGTCTACAACGTTTAGTTTAGGTGTGAGAGCCAAAATTAACTTTTTATTGCTTTAAATGCGTTTTCAGCCTGATTGTGCACTTTAGGTGAAAATGTCAAAATCTTCAATATGAGCATAAGCACAATGAATTTAATGCTGGAATCATCTTCAGGATGCTAGAATACACTAAATACAGCAAAAATTTTGAGTCTACAACGTTTAGTTTAGGTGTGAGAGCCAAAATGAACTTTTTATTGCTTTAAATGCGTTTTCAGCCCCTGATTGTACACGTTAGGTGAAAAGGTCAAAATCTTCAAAAATGAGCATAAGCACAATGAAATTAATGCTGGAATCATCTTCAGGATGCTAGAATACACTAAATACAGCAACAATTTTGAGTCTACAACGTTTAGTTTAGGTGTGAGAGCCAAAATGAACTTTTTATTGCTTTAAATGCGTTTTGAGCACCTGATTGTACACTTAAGGTGAAAATGTCAAAATCTTAAAATTAAGCATGAGCACAATGAAATTAATGCTGGAATCATCTTCAGGATGCTATAATACACTAAATACAGCAAACATTTTGAGTCTACAACGTTTAGTTTAGGTGTGAGAGCCAAAATGAACTTTTTATTGCTTTAAATGCGTTTTCAGCCCCTGATTGTACATGTTAGGTGAAAAGGTCAAAATCTTCAAAAATGAGCATAAGCACAGTGTAAATAATGCTGGAATCATCTTCAGGATGCTAGAATACACTAAATACAGTAAAAATTTTGACTCTACAACGTTTAGTTTAGGTATGAGAGCCAAAAAGAACTTTTTATTGCTTTAAATGCGTTTTCAGCCCCTGATTGTACACTTAAGGTGAAAATGTCAAAATCTTAAAATTGAGCATGAGCACAATGAAATTAATGATGGAATCATCTTCGGGATGCTATAATACACTAAATACAGCAACAATTTTGAGTCTACAACGTTTAGTTTAGGTGTGAGAGCCAAAATGAACTTTTTATTGCTTTAAATGCGTTTTGAGCACCTGATTGTACACTTAAGGTGAAAATGTCAAAATCTTAAAATTAAGCATGAGCACAATGAAATTAATGCTGGAATCATCTTCAGGATGCTATAATACACTAAATACAGCAAACATTTTGAGTCTACAACGTTTAGTTTAGGTGTGAGAGCCAAAATGAACTTTTTATTGCTTTAAATGCGTTTTCAGCCCCTGATTGTACACTTAAGGTGAAAATGTCAAAATCTTAAAATTGAGCATGAGCACAATGAAATTAATGCTGGAATCATCTTCAGGATGCTATAATACACTAAATACAGCAAACATTTTGAGTCTACAACGTTTAGTTTAGGTGTGAGAGCCAAAATGAACTTTTTATTGCTTTAAATGCGTTTTCAGCCCCTGATTGTACATGTTAGGTGAAAAGGTCAAAATCTTCAAAAATGAGCATAAGCACAATGAAATTAATGCTGGAATCATCTTCGGGATGCTATAATACACTAAATACAGCAAACATTTTGAGTCTACAACGTTTAGTTTAGGTGTGAGAGCCAAAATGAACTTTTTAATGCTTTAAATGCGTTTTCAGCCTGATTGTGCACTTTAGGTGAAAATGTCAAAATCTTAAAAATGAGCATGAGCACAATGAAATTAATGCTGGAATCATCTTCAGGATGCTAGAATACACTAAATACAGCAACATTTTTGAGTCTACAACGTTTAGTTTAGGTGTGAGAGCCAAAATGAACTTTTTATTGCTTTAAACGCGTTTTCAGCCCCTGATTGTACACTTAAGGTGAAAATGTCAAAATCTTCAAAATGAGCATAAGCACAATGAAATTAATGCTGGAATCATCTTCAGGATGCTAGAATACACTAAATACAGCAAAAATTTTGAGTCTACAACGTTTAGTTTAGGTGTGAGTGCCAAAATGAACTTTTTATTGCTTGAAATGCGTTTTCAGCCCGATTGTGCACTTTAGGTGAAAATGTCAAAATCTTAAAAATGAGCATGAGCACAATGAAATTAATGCTGGAATCATCTTCAGGATGCTATAATAAACTAAATACAGCAAACATTTTGAGTCTACAACGTTTAGTTTAGGTGTGAGAGCCAAAATGAACTTTTTATTGCTTTAAATGCGTTTTCAGCCCCTGATTGTACACGTTAGGTGAAAAGGTCAAAATCTTCAAAAATGAGCATAAGCACAATGAAATTAATGCTGGAATCATCTTCAGGATGCTAGAATACACTAAATACAGTAAAAATTTTGACTCTACAACGTTTAGTTTAGGTATGAGAGCCAAAAAGAACTTTTTATTGCTTTAAATGCGTTTTCAGCCCCTGATTGTACACTTAAGGTGAAAATGTCAAAATCTTAAAATTGAGCATGAGCACAATGAAATTAATGCTGGAATCATCTTCAGGATGCTATAATACACTAAATACAGCAAACATTTTGAGCCTACAACGTTTAGTTTAGGTGTGAGAGCCAAAATGAACTTTTTATTGCTTTAAATGCGTTTTCAGCCCCTGATTGTACACTTAAGGTGAAAATGTCAAAATCTTAAAATTGAGAATAAGCACAATGAAATTAATGCTGAAATTATCTTCAGGATGCTAGAATACACTAAATACAACAAAAATTTTGAGTCTACAACGTTTAGTTTAGGTGTGAGAGCCAAAATGAACTTTTTATTGCTTTAAATGCGTTTTCAGCCCCTGATTGTACACTTAAGGTGAAAATGTCAAATTCTTCAAAATGAGCATAAGCACAATGAAATTAATGCTGGAATCATCTTCAGGATGCTAGAATACACTAAATACAGCAACATTTTTGAGTCTACAACGTTTAGTTTAGGTGTGAGAGCCAAAATGAACTTTTTATTGCTTTAAACGCGTTTTCAGCCCCTGATTGTACACTTAAGGTGAAAATGTCAAAATCTTCAAAATGAGAATAAGCACAATGAAATTAATGCTGGAATCATCTTCAGGATGCTAGAATACACTAAATACAGCAAAAATTTTGAGTCTACAACGTTTAGTTTAGGTGTGAGAGCCAAAATGAACTTTTTATTGCTTGAAATGCGTTTTCAGCCTGATTATGCACTTTAGGTGAAAATGTCAAAATCTTAAAAATGAGCATGAGCACAATGAAATTAATGCTGGAATCATCTTCAGGATACTATAATACACTAAATACAGCAAACATTTTGAGTCTACAACGTTTAGTTTAGGTGTGAGAGCCAAAATGAACTTTTTATTGCTTTAAATGCGTTTTCAGCCCCTGATTGTACACGTTAGGTGAAAAGGTCAAAATCTTCAAAAATGAGCATAAGCACAATGAAATTAATGCTGGAATCATCTTCAGGATGCTATAATACACTAAATACAGCAAACATTTTGAGTCTACAACGTTTAGTTTAGGTGTGAGAGCCAAAATGAACTTTTTATTGCTTTAAATGCGTTTTCAGCCCCTGATTGTACACTTAAGGTGAAAATGTCAAAATCTTAAAATTGAGAATAAGCACAATGAAATTAATGCTGAAATTATCTTCAGGATGCTAGAATACACTAAATACAACAAAAATTTTGAGTCTACAACGTTTAGTTTAGGTGTGAGAGCCAAAATGAACTTTTTATTGCTTTAAATGCGTTTTCAGCCCCTGATTGTACACTTAAGGTGAAAATGTCAAATTCTTCAAAATGAGCATAAGCACAATGAAATTAATGCTGGAATCATCTTCAGGATGCTATAATACACTAAATACAGCAAAAATTTTGAGTCTGCAACGTTTAGTTTAGGTGTGAGAGCCAAAATGAACTTTTTATTGCTTTAAACGCATTTTCAGCCCCGGATTGTACACTGAAGGTGAAAATGTCAAAATTCTCAAAATGAGCATAAGCACAATGAAATTAATACTGGAATCATCTTCAGGATACTAGAATACACTAAATACAGCAAACATTTTGAGTCTACAACGTTTAGTTTAGGCGTGAGAGCCAAAATGAACTTTTTATTGATTTAAATGCGTTTTCAGCCCCTGATTGTACACTTAAGGTGAAAATGTCAAAATCTTAAAATTGAGAATAGGCACAATGAAATTAATGCTGAAATTATCTTCAGGATGCTAGAATACACTAAATACAGCAAAAATTTTGAGTCTACAACGTTTAGTTTAGGTGTGAGAGCCAAACTGATCTTTTTATTGCTTTAAATGTGTTTTCAGCCTGATTGTGCACTTAAGGTGAAAATGTCAAAATCTTAAAAATGAGCATAAGCACAATGAATTTAATGCTGGAATCATCTTCAGGATGGTAGAATACACTAAATACAGCAAAAATTTTGAGTCTACAACGTTTAGTTTAGGTGTGAGAGCCAAAATGAACTTTTTATTGCTTTAAATGCGTTTTCAGCCCCTGATTGTACACGTTAGGTGAAAAGGTCAAAATCTTCAAAAATGAGCATAAGCACAATGAAATTAATGCTGGAATCATCTTCAGGATGCTAGAATACACTAAATACAGCAACAATTTTGAGTCTACAACGTTTAGTTTAGGTGTGAGAGCCAAAATGAACTTTTTATTGCTTTAAATGCGTTTTGAGCACCTGATTGTACACTTAAGGTGAAAATGTCAAAATCTTAAAATTAAGCATGAGCACAATGAAATTAATGCTGGAATCATCTTCAGGATGCTATAATACACTAAATACAGCAAACATTTTGAGTCTACAACGTTTAGTTTAGGTGTGAGAGCCAAAATGAACTTTTTATTGCTTTAAATGCGTTTTGAGCACCTGATTGTACACTTAAGGTGAAAATGTCAAAATCTTAAAATTAAGCATGAGCACAATGAAATTAATGCTGGAATCATCTTCAGGATGCTATAATACACTAAATACAGCAAACATTTTGAGTCTACAACGTTTAGTTTAGGTGTGAGAGCCAAAATGAACTTTTTATTGCTTTAAATGCGTTTTCAGCCCCTGATTGTACATGTTAGGTGAAAAGGTCAAAATCTTCAAAAATGAGCATAAGCACAATGAAATTAATGCTGGAATCATCTTCGGGATGCTATAATACACTAAATACAGCAAACATTTTGAGTCTACAACGTTTAGTTTAGGTGTGAGAGCCAAAATGAACTTTTTAATGCTTTAAATGCGTTTTCAGCCTGATTGTGCACTTTAGGTGAAAATGTCAAAATCTTAAAAATGAGCATGAGCACAATGAAATTAATGCTGGAATCATCTTCAGGATGCTAGAATACACTAAATACAGCAACATTTTTGAGTCTACAACGTTTAGTTTAGGTGTGAGAGCCAAAATGAACTTTTTATTGCTTTAAACGCGTTTTCAGCCCCTGATTGTACACTTAAGGTGAAAATGTCAAAATCTTCAAAATGAGCATAAGCACAATGAAATTAATGCTGGAATCATCTTCAGGATGCTAGAATACACTAAATACAGCAAAAATTTTGAGTCTACAACGTTTAGTTTAGGTGTGAGTGCCAAAATGAACTTTTTATTGCTTGAAATGCGTTTTCAGCCCGATTGTGCACTTTAGGTGAAAATGTCAAAATCTTAAAAATGAGCATGAGCACAATGAAATTAATGCTGGAATCATCTTCAGGATGCTATAATAAACTAAATACAGCAAACATTTTGAGTCTACAACGTTTAGTTTAGGTGTGAGAGCCAAAATGAACTTTTTATTGCTTTAAATGCGTTTTCAGCCCCTGATTGTACACGTTAGGTGAAAAGGTCAAAATCTTCAAAAATGAGCATAAGCACAATGAAATTAATGCTGGAATCATCTTCAGGATGCTAGAATACACTAAATACAGTAAAAATTTTGACTCTACAACGTTTAGTTTAGGTATGAGAGCCAAAAAGAACTTTTTATTGCTTTAAATGCGTTTTCAGCCCCTGATTGTACACTTAAGGTGAAAATGTCAAAATCTTAAAATTGAGCATGAGCACAATGAAATTAATGCTGGAATCATCTTCAGGATGCTATAATACACTAAATACAGCAAACATTTTGAGCCTACAACGTTTAGTTTAGGTGTGAGAGCCAAAATGAACTTTTTATTGCTTTAAATGCGTTTTCAGCCCCTGATTGTACACTTAAGGTGAAAATGTCAAAATCTTAAAATTGAGAATAAGCACAATGAAATTAATGCTGAAATTATCTTCAGGATGCTAGAATACACTAAATACAACAAAAATTTTGAGTCTACAACGTTTAGTTTAGGTGTGAGAGCCAAAATGAACTTTTTATTGCTTTAAATGCGTTTTCAGCCCCTGATTGTACACTTAAGGTGAAAATGTCAAATTCTTCAAAATGAGCATAAGCACAATGAAATTAATGCTGGAATCATCTTCAGGATGCTAGAATACACTAAATACAGCAAAAATTTTGAGTCTGCAACGTTTAGTTTAGGTGTGAGAGCCAAAATGAACTTTTTATTGCTTTAAACGCATTTTCAGCCCCGGATTGTACACTGAAGGTGAAAATGTCAAAATTCTCAAAATGAGCATAAGCACAATGAAATTAATACTGGAATCATCTTCAGGATACTAGAATACACTAAATACAGCAAACATTTTGAGTCTACAACGTTTAGTTTAGGCGTGAGAGCCAAAATGAACTTTTTATTGATTTAAATGCGTTTTCAGCCCCTGATTGTACACTTAAGGTGAAAATGTCAAAATCTTAAAATTGAGAATAGGCACAATGAAATTAATGCTGAAATTATCTTCAGGATGCTAGAATACACTAAATACAGCAAAAATTTTGAGTCTACAACGTTTAGTTTAGGTGTGAGAGCCAAACTGATCTTTTTATTGCTTTAAATGTGTTTTCAGCCTGATTGTGCACTTAAGGTGAAAATGTCAAAATCTTAAAAATGAGCATGAGCACAATGAAATTAATGCTGGAATCATCTTCAGGATGCTAGAATACACTAAATACAACAACATTTTTGAGTCTACAACGTTTAGTTTAGGTGTGAGAGCCAAAATTAACTTTTTATTGCTTTAAATGCGTTTTCAGCCTGATTGTGCACTTTAGGTGAAAATGTCAAAATCTTCAATATGAGCATAAGCACAATGAATTTAATGCTGGAATCATCTTCAGGATGCTAGAATACACTAAATACAGCAAAAATTTTGAGTCTACAACGTTTAGTTTAGGTGTGAGAGCCAAAATGAACTTTTTATTGCTTTAAATGCGTTTTCAGCCCCTGATTGTACACGTTAGGTGAAAAGGTCAAAATCTTCAAAAATGAGCATAAGCACAATGAAATTAATGCTGGAATCATCTTCAGGATGCTAGAATACACTAAATACAGCAACAATTTTGAGTCTACAACGTTTAGTTTAGGTGTGAGAGCCAAAATGAACTTTTTATTGCTTTAAATGCGTTTTGAGCACCTGATTGTACACTTAAGGTGAAAATGTCAAAATCTTAAAATTAAGCATGAGCACAATGAAATTAATGCTGGAATCATCTTCAGGATGCTATAATACACTAAATACAGCAAACATTTTGAGTCTACAACGTTTAGTTTAGGTGTGAGAGCCAAAATGAACTTTTTATTGCTTTAAATGCGTTTTCAGCCCCTGATTGTACATGTTAGGTGAAAAGGTCAAAATCTTCAAAAATGAGCATAAGCACAGTGTAAATAATGCTGGAATCATCTTCAGGATGCTAGAATACACTAAATACAGTAAAAATTTTGACTCTACAACGTTTAGTTTAGGTATGAGAGCCAAAAAGAACTTTTTATTGCTTTAAATTCGTTTTCAGCCCCTGATTGTACACTTAAGGTGAAAATGCCAAAATCTTAAAATTGAGCATGAGCACAATGAAATTAATGATGGAATCATCTTCGGGATGCTATAATACACTAAATACAGCAACAATTTTGAGTCTACAACGTTTAGTTTAGGTGTGAGAGCCAAAATGAACTTTTTATTGCTTTAAATGCGTTTTGAGCACCTGATTGTACACTTAAGGTGAAAATGTCAAAATCTTAAAATTAAGCATGAGCACAATGAAATTAATGCTGGAATCATCTTCAGGATGCTATAATACACTAAATACAGCAAACATTTTGAGTCTACAACGTTTAGTTTAGGTGTGAGAGCCAAAATGAACTTTTTATTGCTTTAAATGCGTTTTCAGCCCCTGATTGTACACTTAAGGTGAAAATGTCAAAATCTTAAAATTGAGCATGAGCACAATGAAATTAATGCTGGAATCATCTTCGGGATGCTATAATACACTAAATACAGCAAACATTTTGAGTCTACAACGTTTAGTTTAGATGTGAGAGCCAAAATGAACTTTTTAATGCTTTAAATGCGTTTTCAGCCTGATTGTGCACTTTAGGTGAAAATGTCAAAATCTTCAAAATGAGCATGAGCACAATGAAATTAATGCTGGAATCATCTTCAGGATGCTAGAATACACTAAATACAGCAAACATTTTGAGTCTACAACGTTTAGTTTAGGTGTGAGAGCCAAAATGAACTTTTTATTGCTTGAAATGCGTTTTCAGCCTGATTGTGCACTTTAGGTGAAAATGTCAAAATCTTAAAAATGAGCATGAGCACAATGAAATTAATGCTGGAATCATCTTCAGGATGCTATAATAAACTAAATACAGCAAACATTTTGAGTCTACAACGTTTAGTTTAGGTGTGAGAGCCAAAATGAACTTTTTATTGCTTTAAATGCGTTTTCAGCCCCTGATTGTACACGTTAGGTGAAAAGGTCAAAATCTTCAAAAATGAGCATAAGCACAATGAAATTAATGCTGGAATCATCTTCAGGATGCTAGAATACACTAAATACAGCAAAAATTTTGAGTCTACAACGTTTAGTTTAGGTGTGAGAGCCAAAATGAACTTTTTATTGCTTTAAATGCGTTTTCAGCCCCTGATTGTACACGTTAGGTGAAAAGGTCAAAATCTTCAAAAATGAGCATAAGCACAATGAAATTAATGCTGGAATCATCTTCAGGATGCTATAATACACTAAATACAGCAAACATTTTGAGTCTACAACGTTTAGTTTAGGTGTGAGAGCCAAAATGAACTTTTTATTGCTTTAAATGCGTTTTCAGCCCCTGATTGTACATGTTAGGTGAAAAGGTCAAAATCTTCAAAAATGAGCATAAGCACAGTGTAAATAATGCTGGAATCATCTTCAGGATGCTAGAATACACTAAATACAGTAAAAATTTTGACTCTACAACGTTTAGTTTAGGTATGAGAGCCAAAAAGAACTTTTTATTGCTTTAAATGCGTTTTCAGCCCCTGATTGTACACTTAAGGTGAAAATGTCAAAATCTTAAAATTGAGCATGAGCACAATGAAATTAATGATGGAATCATCTTCGGGATGCTATAATACACTAAATACAGCAACAATTTTGAGTCTACAACGTTTAGTTTAGGTGTGAGAGCCAAAATGAACTTTTTATTGCTTTAAATGCGTTTTGAGCACCTGATTGTACACTTAAGGTGAAAATGTCAAAATCTTAAAATTAAGCATGAGCACAATGAAATTAATGCTGGAATCATCTTCGGGATGCTATAATACACTAAATACAGCAAACATTTTGAGTCTACAACGTTTAGTTTAGATGTGAGAGCCAAAATGAACTTTTTAATGCTTTAAATGCGTTTTCAGCCTGATTGTGCACTTTAGGTGAAAATGTCAAAATCTTCAAAATGAGCATGAGCACAATGAAATTAATGCTGGAATCATCTTCAGGATGCTAGAATACACTAAATACAGCAAACATTTTGAGTCTACAACGTTTAGTTTAGGTGTGAGAGCCAAAATGAACTTTTTATTGCTTGAAATGCGTTTTCAGCCTGATTGTGCACTTTAGGTGAAAATGTCAAAATCTTAAAAATGAGCATGAGCACAATGAAATTAATGCTGGAATCATCTTCAGGATGCTATAATAAACTAAATACAGCAAACATTTTGAGTCTACAACGTTTAGTTTAGGTGTGAGAGCCAAAATGAACTTTTTATTGCTTTAAATGCGTTTTCAGCCCCTGATTGTACACGTTAGGTGAAAAGGTCAAAATCTTCAAAAATGAGCATAAGCACAATGAAATTAATGCTGGAATCATCTTCAGGATGCTAGAATACACTAAATACAGCAAAAATTTTGAGTCTACAACGTTTAGTTTAGGTGTGAGAGCCAAAATGAACTTTTTATTGCTTTAAATGCGTTTTCAGCCCCTGATTGTACACGTTAGGTGAAAAGGTCAAAATCTTCAAAAATGAGCATAAGCACAATGAAATTAATGCTGGAATCATCTTCAGGATGCTAGAATACACTAAATACAGCAACAATTTTGAGTCTCCAACGTTTAGTTTAGGTGTGAGAGCCAAAATGAACTTTTTATTGCTTTAAATGCGTTTTGAGCACCTGATTGTACACTTAAGGTGAAAATGTCAAAATCTTAAAATTAAGCATGAGCACAATGAAATTAATGCTGGAATCATCTTCAGGATGCTATAATACACTAAATACAGCAAACATTTTGAGTCTACAACGTTTAGTTTAGGTGTGAGAGCCAAAATGAACTTTTTATTGCTTTAAATGCGTTTTCAGCCCCTGATTGTACATGTTAGGTGAAAAGGTCAAAATCTTCAAAAATGAGCATAAGCACAGTGTAAATAATGCTGGAATCATCTTCAGGATGCTAGAATACACTAAATACAGTAAAAATTTTGACTCTACAACGTTTAGTTTAGGTATGAGAGCCAAAAAGAACTTTTTATTGCTTTAAATGCGTTTTCAGCCCCTGATTGTACACTTAAGGTGAAAATGTCAAAATCTTAAAATTGAGCATGAGCACAATGAAATTAATGCTGGAATCATCTTCAGGATGCTATAATACACTAAATACAGCAAACATTTTGAGCCTACAACGTTTAGTTTAGGTGTGAGAGCCAAAATGAACTTTTTATTGCTTTAAATGCGTTTTCAGCCCCTGATTGTACACTTAAGGTGAAAATGTCAAAATCTTAAAATTGAGAATAAGCACAATGAAATTAATGCTGAAATTATCTTCAGGATGCTAGAATACACTAAATACAACAAAAATTTTGAGTCTACAACGTTTAGTTTAGGTGTGAGAGCCAAAATGAACTTTTTATTGCTTTAAATGCGTTTTCAGCCCCTGATTGTACACTTAAGGTGAAAATGTCAAATTCTTCAAAATGAGCATAAGCACAATGAAATTAATGCTGGAATCATCTTCAGGATGCTAGAATACACTAAATACAGCAACATTTTTGAGTCTACAACGTTTAGTTTAGGTGTGAGAGCCAAAATGAACTTTTTATTGCTTTAAACGCGTTTTCAGCCCCTGATTGTACACTTAAGGTGAAAATGTCAAAATCTTCAAAATGAGAATAAGCACAATGAAATTAATGCTGGAATCATCTTCAGGATGCTAGAATACACTAAATACAGCAAAAATTTTGAGTCTACAACGTTTAGTTTAGGTGTGAGAGCCAAAATGAACTTTTTATTGCTTGAAATGCGTTTTCAGCCTGATTATGCACTTTAGGTGAAAATGTCAAAATCTTAAAAATGAGCATGAGCACAATGAAATTAATGCTGGAATCATCTTCAGGATGCTATAATACACTAAATACAGCAAACATTTTGAGTCTACAACGTTTAGTTTAGGTGTGAGAGCCAAAATGAACTTTTTATTGCTTTAAATGCGTTTTCAGCCCCTGATTGTACACGTTAGGTGAAAAGGTCAAAATCTTCAAAAATGAGCATAAGCACAATGAAATTAATGCTGGAATCATCTTCAGGATGCTATAATACACTAAATACAGCAAACATTTTGAGTCTACAACGTTTAGTTTAGTTGTGAGAGCCAAAATGAACTTTTTATTGCTTTAAATGCGTTTTCAGCCCCTGATTGTACACTTAAGGTGAAAATGTCAAAATCTTAAAATTGAGAATAAGCACAATGAAATTAATGCTGAAATTATCTTCAGGATGCTAGAATACACTAAATACAACAAAAATTTTGAGTCTACAACGTTTAGTTTAGGTGTGAGAGCCAAAATGAACTTTTTATTGCTTTAAATGCGTTTTCAGCCCCTGATTGTACACTTAAGGTGAAAATGTCAAATTCTTCAAAATGAGCATAAGCACAATGAAATTAATGCTGGAATCATCTTCAGGATGCTATAATACACTAAATACAGCAAAAATTTTGAGTCTGCAACGTTTAGTTTAGGTGTGAGAGCCAAAATGAACTTTTTATTGCTTTAAAACGCATTTTCAGCCCCGGATTGTACACTGAAGGTGAAAATGTCAAAATTCTCAAAATGAGCATAAGCACAATGAAATTAATACTGGAATCATCTTCAGGATACTAGAATACACTAAATACAGCAAACATTTTGAGTCTACAACGTTTAGTTTAGGCGTGAGAGCCAAAATGAACTTTTTATTGATTTAAATGTGTTTTCAGCCTGATTGTGCACTTAAGGTGAAAATGTCAAAATCTTAAAAATGAGCATGAGCACAATGAAATTAATGCTGGAATCATCTTCAGGATGCTAGAATACACTAAATACAGCAACATTTTTGAGTCTACAACGTTTAGTTTAGGTGTGAGAGCCAAAATTAACTTTTTATTGCTTTAAATGCGTTTTCAGCCTGATTGTGCACTTTAGGTGAAAATGTCAAAATCTTCAATATGAGCATAAGCACAATGAATTTAATGCTGGAATCATCTTCAGGATGCTAGAATACACTAAATACAGCAAAAATTTTGAGTCTACAACGTTTAGTTTAGGTGTGAGAGCCAAAATGAACTTTTTATTGCTTTAAATGCGTTTTCAGCCCCTGATTGTACACGTTAGGTGAAAAGGTCAAAATCTTCAAAAATGAGCATAAGCACAATGAAATTAATGCTGGAATCATCTTCAGGATGCTAGAATACACTAAATACAGCAACAATTTTGAGTCTACAACGTTTAGTTTAGGTGTGAGAGCCAAAATGAACTTTTTATTGCTTTAAATGCGTTTTGAGCACCTGATTGTACACTTAAGGTGAAAATGTCAAAATCTTAAAATTAAGCATGAGCACAATGAAATTAATGCTGGAATCATCTTCAGGATGCTATAATACACTAAATACAGCAAACATTTTGAGTCTACAACGTTTAGTTTAGGTGTGAGAGCCAAAATGAACTTTTTATTGCTTTAAATGCGTTTTCAGCCCCTGATTGTACATGTTAGGTGAAAAGGTCAAAATCTTCAAAAATGAGCATAAGCACAGTGTAAATAATGCTGGAATCATCTTCAGGATGCTAGAATACACTAAATACAGTAAAAATTTTGACTCTACAACGTTTAGTTTAGGTATGAGAGCCAAAAAGAACTTTTTATTGCTTTAAATGCGTTTTCAGCCCCTGATTGTACACTTAAGGTGAAAATGTCAAAATCTTAAAATTGAGCATGAGCACAATGAAATTAATGATGGAATCATCTTCGGGATGCTATAATACACTAAATACAGCAACAATTTTGAGTCTACAACGTTTAGTTTAGGTGTGAGAGCCAAAATGAACTTTTTATTGCTTTAAATGCGTTTTGAGCACCTGATTGTACACTTAAGGTGAAAATGTCAAAATCTTAAAATTAAGCATGAGCACAATGAAATTAATGCTGGAATCATCTTCAGGATGCTATAATACACTAAATACAGCAAACATTTTGAGTCTACAACGTTTAGTTTAGGTGTGAGAGCCAAAATGAACTTTTTATTGCTTTAAATGCGTTTTCAGCCCCTGATTGTACACTTAAGGTGAAAATGTCAAAATCTTAAAATTGAGCATGAGCACAATGAAATTAATGATGGAATCATCTTCGGGATGCTATAATACACTAAATACAGCAACAATTTTGAGTCTACAACGTTTAGTTTAGGTGTGAGAGCCAAAATGAACTTTTTATTGCTTTAAATGCGTTTTGAGCACCTGATTGTACACTTAAGGTGAAAATGTCAAAATCTTAAAATTAAGCATGAGCACAATGAAATTAATGCTGGAATCATCTTCGGGATGCTATAATACACTAAATACAGCAAACATTTTGAGTCTACAACGTTTAGTTTAGATGTGAGAGCCAAAATGAACTTTTTAATGCTTTAAATGCGTTTTCAGCCTGATTGTGCACTTTAGGTGAAAATGTCAAAATCTTCAAAATGAGCATGAGCACAATGAAATTAATGCTGGAATCATCTTCAGGATGCTAGAATACACTAAATACAGCAAACATTTTGAGTCTACAACGTTTAGTTTAGGTGTGAGAGCCAAAATGAACTTTTTATTGCTTGAAATGCGTTTTCAGCCTGATTGTGCACTTTAGGTGAAAATGTCAAAATCTTAAAAATGAGCATGAGCACAATGAAATTAATGCTGGAATCATCTTCAGGATGCTATAATAAACTAAATACAGCAAACATTTTGAGTCTACAACGTTTAGTTTAGGTGTGAGAGCCAAAATGAACTTTTTATTGCTTTAAATGCGTTTTCAGCCCCTGATTGTACACGTTAGGTGAAAAGGTCAAAATCTTCAAAAATGAGCATAAGCACAATGAAATTAATGCTGGAATCATCTTCAGGATGCTAGAATACACTAAATACAGCAAAAATTTTGAGTCTACAACGTTTAGTTTAGGTGTGAGAGCCAAAATGAACTTTTTATTGCTTTAAATGCGTTTTCAGCCCCTGATTGTACACGTTAGGTGAAAAGGTCAAAATCTTCAAAAATGAGCATAAGCACAATGAAATTAATGCTGGAATCATCTTCAGGATGCTAGAATACACTAAATACAGCAACAATTTTGAGTCTCCAACGTTTAGTTTAGGTGTGAGAGCCAAAATGAACTTTTTATTGCTTTAAATGCGTTTTGAGCACCTGATTGTACACTTAAGGTGAAAATGTCAAAATCTTAAAATTAAGCATGAGCACAATGAAATTAATGCTGGAATCATCTTCAGGATGCTATAATACACTAAATACAGCAAACATTTTGAGTCTACAACGTTTAGTTTAGGTGTGAGAGCCAAAATGAACTTTTTATTGCTTTAAATGCGTTTTCAGCCCCTGATTGTACATGTTAGGTGAAAAGGTCAAAATCTTCAAAAATGAGCATAAGCACAGTGTAAATAATGCTGGAATCATCTTCAGGATGCTAGAATACACTAAATACAGTAAAAATTTTGACTCTACAACGTTTAGTTTAGGTATGAGAGCCAAAAAGAACTTTTTATTGCTTTAAATGCGTTTTCAGCCCCTGATTGTACACTTAAGGTGAAAATGTCAAAATCTTAAAATTGAGCATGAGCACAATGAAATTAATGCTGGAATCATCTTCAGGATGCTATAATACACTAAATACAGCAAACATTTTGAGCCTACAACGTTTAGTTTAGGTGTGAGAGCCAAAATGAACTTTTTATTGCTTTAAATGCGTTTTCAGCCCCTGATTGTACACTTAAGGTGAAAATGTCAAAATCTTAAAATTGAGAATAAGCACAATGAAATTAATGCTGAAATTATCTTCAGGATGCTAGAATACACTAAATACAACAAAAATTTTGAGTCTACAACGTTTAGTTTAGGTGTGAGAGCCAAAATGAACTTTTTATTGCTTTAAATGCGTTTTCAGCCCCTGATTGTACACTTAAGGTGAAAATGTCAAATTCTTCAAAATGAGCATAAGCACAATGAAATTAATGCTGGAATCATCTTCAGGATGCTAGAATACACTAAATACAGCAACATTTTTGAGTCTACAACGTTTAGTTTAGGTGTGAGAGCCAAAATGAACTTTTTATTGCTTTAAACGCGTTTTCAGCCCCTGATTGTACACTTAAGGTGAAAATGTCAAAATCTTCAAAATGAGAATAAGCACAATGAAATTAATGCTGGAATCATCTTCAGGATGCTAGAATACACTAAATACAGCAAAAATTTTGAGTCTACAACGTTTAGTTTAGGTGTGAGAGCCAAAATGAACTTTTTATTGCTTGAAATGCGTTTTCAGCCTGATTATGCACTTTAGGTGAAAATGTCAAAATCTTAAAAATGAGCATGAGCACAATGAAATTAATGCTGGAATCATCTTCAGGATGCTATAATACACTAAATACAGCAAACATTTTGAGTCTACAACGTTTAGTTTAGGTGTGAGAGCCAAAATGAACTTTTTATTGCTTTAAATGCGTTTTCAGCCCCTGATTGTACACGTTAGGTGAAAAGGTCAAAATCTTCAAAAATGAGCATAAGCACAATGAAATTAATGCTGGAATCATCTTCAGGATGCTATAATACACTAAATACAGCAAACATTTTGAGTCTACAACGTTTAGTTTAGTTGTGAGAGCCAAAATGAACTTTTTATTGCTTTAAATGCGTTTTCAGCCCCTGATTGTACACTTAAGGTGAAAATGTCAAAATCTTAAAATTGAGAATAAGCACAATGAAATTAATGCTGAAATTATCTTCAGGATGCTAGAATACACTAAATACAACAAAAATTTTGAGTCTACAACGTTTAGTTTAGGTGTGAGAGCCAAAATGAACTTTTTATTGCTTTAAATGCGTTTTCAGCCCCTGATTGTACACTTAAGGTGAAAATGTCAAATTCTTCAAAATGAGCATAAGCACAATGAAATTAATGCTGGAATCATCTTCAGGATGCTATAATACACTAAATACAGCAAAAATTTTGAGTCTGCAACGTTTAGTTTAGGTGTGAGAGCCAAAATGAACTTTTTATTGCTTTAAACGCATTTTCAGCCCCGGATTGTACACTGAAGGTGAAAATGTCAAAATTCTCAAAATGAGCATAAGCACAATGAAATTAATACTGGAATCATCTTCAGGATACTAGAATACACTAAATACAGCAAACATTTTGAGTCTACAACGTTTAGTTTAGGCGTGAGAGCCAAAATGAACTTTTTATTGATTTAAATGTGTTTTCAGCCTGATTGTGCACTTAAGGTGAAAATGTCAAAATCTTAAAAATGAGCATGAGCACAATGAAATTAATGCTGGAATCATCTTCAGGATGCTAGAATACACTAAATACAGCAACATTTTTGAGTCTACAACGTTTAGTTTAGGTGTGAGAGCCAAAATTAACTTTTTATTGCTTTAAATGCGTTTTCAGCCTGATTGTGCACTTTAGGTGAAAATGTCAAAATCTTCAACATGAGCATAAGCACAATGAATTTAATGCTGGAATCATCTTCAGGATGCTAGAATACACTAAATACAGCAAAAATTTTGAGTCTACAACGTTTAGTTTAGGTGTGAGAGCCAAAATGAACTTTTTATTGCTTTAAATGCGTTTTCAGCCCCTGATTGTACACGTTAGGTGAAAAGGTCAAAATCTTCAAAAATGAGCATAAGCACAATGAAATTAATGCTGGAATCATCTTCAGGATGCTAGAATACACTAAATACAGCAACAATTTTGAGTCTACAACGTTTAGTTTAGGTGTGAGAGCCAAAATGAACTTTTTATTGCTTTAAATGCGTTTTGAGCACCTGATTGTACACTTAAGGTGAAAATGTCAAAATCTTAAAATTAAGCATGAGCACAATGAAATTAATGCTGGAATCATCTTCAGGATGCTATAATACACTAAATACAGCAAACATTTTGAGTCTACAACGTTTAGTTTAGGTGTGAGAGCCAAAATGAACTTTTTATTGCTTTAAATGCGTTTTCAGCCCCTGATTGTACATGTTAGGTGAAAAGGTCAAAATCTTCAAAAATGAGCATAAGCACAGTGTAAATAATGCTGGAATCATCTTCAGGATGCTAGAATACACTAAATACAGTAAAAATTTTGACTCTACAACGTTTAGTTTAGGTATGAGAGCCAAAAAGAACTTTTTATTGCTTTAAATGCGTTTTCAGCCCCTGATTGTACACTTAAGGTGAAAATGTCAAAATCTTAAAATTGAGCATGAGCACAATGAAATTAATGATGGAATCATCTTCGGGATGCTATAATACACTAAATACAGCAACAATTTTGAGTCTACAACGTTTAGTTTAGGTGTGAGAGCCAAAATGAACTTTTTATTGCTTTAAATGCGTTTTGAGCACCTGATTGTACACTTAAGGTGAAAATGTCAAAATCTTAAAATTAAGCATGAGCACAATGAAATTAATGCTGGAATCATCTTCAGGATGCTATAATACACTAAATACAGCAAACATTTTGAGTCTACAACGTTTAGTTTAGGTGTGAGAGCCAAAATGAACTTTTTATTGCTTTAAATGCGTTTTCAGCCCCTGATTGTACACTTAAGGTGAAAATGTCAAAATCTTAAAATTGAGCATGAGCACAATGAAATTAATGCTGGAATCATCTTCGGGATGCTATAATACACTAAATACAGCAAAAATTTTGAGTCTACAACGTTTAGTTTAGGTGTGAGAGCCAAAATGAACTTTTTATTGCTTGAAATGCGTTTTCAGCCTGATTATGCACTTTAGGTGAAAATGTCAAAATCTTAAAAATGAGCATGAGCACAATGAAATTAATGCTGGAATCATCTTCAGGATGCTATAATACACTAAATACAGCAAAAATTTTGAGTCTGCAACGTTTAGTTTAGGTGTGAGAGCCAAAATGAACTTTTTATTGCTTTAAACGCATTTTCAGTCCCGGATTGTACACTGAAGGTGAAAATGTCAAAATTCTCAAAATGAGCATAAGCACAATGAAATTAATACTGGAATCATCTTCAGGATACTAGAATACACTAAATACAGCAAACATTTTGAGTCTACAACGTTTAGTTTAGGCGTGAGAGCCAAAATGAACTTTTTATTGATTTAAATGCGTTTTCAGCCCCTGATTGTACACTTAAGGTGAAAATGTCAAAATCTTAAAATTGAGAATAGGCACAATGAAATTAATGCTGAAATTATCTTCAGGATGCTAGAATACACTAAATACAGCAAAAATTTAGAGTCTACAACGTTTAGTTTAGGTGTGAGAGCCAAACTGATCTTTTTATTGCTTTAAATGTGTTTTCAGCCTGATTGTGCACTTAAGGTGAAAATGTCAAAATCTTAAAAATGAGCATGAGCACAATGAAATTAATGCTGGAATCATCTTCAGGATGCTAGAATACACTAAATACAGCAACATTTTTGAGTCTACAACGTTTAGTTTAGGTGTGAGAGCCAAAATTAACTTTTTATTGCTTTAAATGCGTTTTCAGCCTGATTGTGCACTTTAGGTGAAAATGTCAAAATCTTCAATATGAGCATAAGCACAATGAATTTAATGCTGGAATCATCTTCAGGATGCTAGAATACACTAAATACAGCAAAAATTTTGAGTCTACAACGTTTAGTTTAGGTGTGAGAGCCAAAATGAACTTTTTATTGCTTTAAATGCGTTTTCAGCCCCTGATTGTACACGTTAGGTGAAAAGGTCAAAATCTTCAAAAATGAGCATAAGCACAATGAAATTAATGCTGGAATCATCTTCAGGATGCTAGAATACACTAAATACAGCAACAATTTTGAGTCTACAACGTTTAGTTTAGGTGTGAGAGCCAAAATGAACTTTTTATTGCTTTAAATGCGTTTTGAGCACCTGATTGTACACTTAAGGTGAAAATGTCAAAATCTTAAAATTAAGCATGAGCACAATGAAATTAATGCTGGAATCATCTTCAGGATGCTATAATACACTAAATACAGCAAACATTTTGAGTCTACAACGTTTAGTTTAGGTGTGAGAGCCAAAATGAACTTTTTATTGCTTTAAATGCGTTTTCAGCCCCTGATTGTACATGTTAGGTGAAAAGGTCAAAATCTTCAAAAATGAGCATAAGCACAGTGTAAATAATGCTGGAATCATCTTCAGGATGCTAGAATACACTAAATACAGTAAAAATTTTGACTCTACAACGTTTAGTTTAGGTATGAGAGCCAAAAAGAACTTTTTATTGCTTTAAATGCGTTTTCAGCCCCTGATTGTACACTTAAGGTGAAAATGTCAAAATCTTAAAATTGAGCATGAGCACAATGAAATTAATGATGGAATCATCTTCGGGATGCTATAATACACTAAATACAGCAACAATTTTGAGTCTACAACGTTTAGTTTAGGTGTGAGAGCCAAAATGAACTTTTTATTGCTTTAAATGCGTTTTGAGCACCTGATTGTACACTTAAGGTGAAAATGTCAAAATCTTAAAATTAAGCATGAGCACAATGAAATTAATGCTGGAATCATCTTCAGGATGCTATAATACACTAAATACAGCAAACATTTTGAGTCTACAACGTTTAGTTTAGGTGTGAGAGCCAAAATGAACTTTTTATTGCTTTAAATGCGTTTTCAGCCCCTGATTGTACACTTAAGGTGAAAATGTCAAAATCTTAAAATTGAGCATGAGCACAATGAAATTAATGCTGGAATCATCTTCAGGATGCTATAATACACTAAATACAGCAAACATTTTGAGTCTACAACGTTTAGTTTAGGTGTGAGAGCCAAAATGAACTTTTTATTGCTTTAAATGCGTTTTCAGCCCCTGATTGTACATGTTAGGTGAAAAGGTCAAAATCTTCAAAAATGAGCATAAGCACAATGAAATTAATGCTGGAATCATCTTCGGGATGCTATAATACACTAAATACAGCAAACATTTTGAGTCTACAACGTTTAGTTTAGGTGTGAGAGCCAAAATGAACTTTTTAATGCTTTAAATGCGTTTTCAGCCTGATTGTGCACTTTAGGTGAAAATGTCAAAATCTTAAAAATGAGCATGAGCACAATGAAATTAATGCTGGAATCATCTTCAGGATGCTAGAATACACTAAATACAGCAACATTTTTGAGTCTACAACGTTTAGTTTAGGTGTGAGAGCCAAAATGAACTTTTTATTGCTTTAAACGCGTTTTCAGCCCCTGATTGTACACTTAAGGTGAAAATGTCAAAATCTTCAAAATGAGCATAAGCACAATGAAATTAATGCTGGAATCATCTTCAGGATGCTAGAATACACTAAATACAGCAAAAATTTTGAGTCTACAACGTTTAGTTTAGGTGTGAGTGCCAAAATGAACTTTTTATTGCTTGAAATGCGTTTTCAGCCCGATTGTGCACTTTAGGTGAAAATGTCAAAATCTTAAAAATGAGCATGAGCACAATGAAATTAATGCTGGAATCATCTTCAGGATGCTATAATAAACTAAATACAGCAAACATTTTGAGTCTACAACGTTTAGTTTAGGTGTGAGAGCCAAAATGAACTTTTTATTGCTTTAAATGCGTTTTCAGCCCCTGATTGTACACGTTAGGTGAAAAGGTCAAAATCTTCAAAAATGAGCATAAGCACAATGAAATTAATGCTGGAATCATCTTCAGGATGCTAGAATACACTAAATACAGTAAAAATTTTGACTCTACAACGTTTAGTTTAGGTATGAGAGCCAAAAAGAACTTTTTATTGCTTTAAATGCGTTTTCAGCCCCTGATTGTACACTTAAGGTGAAAATGTCAAAATCTTAAAATTGAGCATGAGCACAATGAAATTAATGCTGGAATCATCTTCAGGATGCTATAATACACTAAATACAGCAAACATTTTGAGCCTACAACGTTTAGTTTAGGTGTGAGAGCCAAAATGAACTTTTTATTGCTTTAAATGCGTTTTCAGCCCCTGATTGTACACTTAAGGTGAAAATGTCAAAATCTTAAAATTGAGAATAAGCACAATGAAATTAATGCTGAAATTATCTTCAGGATGCTAGAATACACTAAATACAACAAAAATTTTGAGTCTACAACGTTTAGTTTAGGTGTGAGAGCCAAAATGAACTTTTTATTGCTTTAAATGCGTTTTCAGCCCCTGATTGTACACTTAAGGTGAAAATGTCAAATTCTTCAAAATGAGCATAAGCACAATGAAATTATTGCTGGAATCATCTTCAGGATGCTAGAATACACTAAATACAGCAACATTTTTGAGTCTACAACGTTTAGTTTAGGTGTGAGAGCCAAAATGAACTTTTTATTGCTTTAAACGCGTTTTCAGCCCCTGATTGTACACTTAAGGTGAAAATGTCAAAATCTTCAAAATGAGAATAAGCACAATGAAATTAATGCTGGAATCATCTTCAGGATGCTAGAATACACTAAATACAGCAAAAATTTTGAGTCTACAACGTTTAGTTTAGGTGTGAGAGCCAAAATGAACTTTTTATTGCTTGAAATGCGTTTTCAGCCTGATTATGCACTTTAGGTGAAAATGTCAAAATCTTAAAAATGAGCATGAGCACAATGAAATTAATGCTGGAATCATCTTCAGGATGCTATAATACACTAAATACAGCAAACATTTTGAGTCTACAACGTTTAGTTTAGGTGTGAGAGCCAAAATGAACTTTTTATTGCTTTAAATGCGTTTTCAGCCCCTGATTGTACACGTTAGGTGAAAAGGTCAAAATCTTCAAAAATGAGCATAAGCACAATGAAATTAATGCTGGAATCATCTTCAGGATGCTATAATACACTAAATACAGCAAACATTTTGAGTCTACAACGTTTAGTTTAGGTGTGAGAGCCAAAATGAACTTTTTATTGCTTTAAATGCGTTTTCAGCCCCTGATTGTACACTTAAGGTGAAAATGTCAAAATCTTAAAATTGAGAATAAGCACAATGAAATTAATGCTGAAATTATCTTCAGGATGCTAGAATACACTAAATACAACAAAAATTTTGAGTCTACAACGTTTAGTTTAGGTGTGAGAGCCAAAATGAACTTTTTATTGCTTTAAATGCGTTTTCAGCCCCTGATTGTACACTTAAGGTGAAAATGTCAAATTCTTCAAAATGAGCATAAGCACAATGAAATTAATGCTGGAATCATCTTCAGGATGCTATAATACACTAAATACAGCAAAAATTTTGAGTCTGCAACGTTTAGTTTAGGTGTGAGAGCCAAAATGAACTTTTTATTGCTTTAAACGCATTTTCAGCCCCGGATTGTACACTGAAGGTGAAAATGTCAAAATTCTCAAAATGAGCATAAGCACAATGAAATTAATACTGGAATCATCTTCAGGATACTAGAATACACTAAATACAGCAAACATTTTGAGTCTACAACGTTTAGTTTAGGCGTGAGAGCCAAAATGAACTTTTTATTGATTTAAATGCGTTTTCAGCCCCTGATTGTACACTTAAGGTGAAAATGTCAAAATCTTAAAATTGAGAATAGGCACAATGAAATTAATGCTGAAATTATCTTCAGGATGCTAGAATACACTAAATACAGCAAAAATTTTGAGTCTACAACGTTTAGTTTAGGTGTGAGAGCCAAACTGATCTTTTTATTGCTTTAAATGTGTTTTCAGCCTGATTGTGCACTTAAGGTGAAAATGTCAAAATCTTAAAAATGAGCATAAGCACAATGAATTTAATGCTGGAATCATCTTCAGGATGGTAGAATACACTAAATACAGCAAAAATTTTGAGTCTACAACGTTTAGTTTAGGTGTGAGAGCCAAAATGAACTTTTTATTGCTTTAAATGCGTTTTCAGCCCCTGATTGTACACGTTAGGTGAAAAGGTCAAAATCTTCAAAAATGAGCATAAGCACAATGAAATTAATGCTGGAATCATCTTCAGGATGCTAGAATACACTAAATACAGCAACAATTTTGAGTCTACAACGTTTAGTTTAGGTGTGAGAGCCAAAATGAACTTTTTATTGCTTTAAATGCGTTTTGAGCACCTGATTGTACACTTAAGGTGAAAATGTCAAAATCTTAAAATTAAGCATGAGCACAATGAAATTAATGCTGGAATCATCTTCAGGATGCTATAATACACTAAATACAGCAAACATTTTGAGTCTACAACGTTTAGTTTAGGTGTGAGAGCCAAAATGAACTTTTTATTGCTTTAAATGCGTTTTGAGCACCTGATTGTACACTTAAGGTGAAAATGTCAAAATCTTAAAATTAAGCATGAGCACAATGAAATTAATGCTGGAATCATCTTCAGGATGCTATAATACACTAAATACAGCAAACATTTTGAGTCTACAACGTTTAGTTTAGGTGTGAGAGCCAAAATGAACTTTTTATTGCTTTAAATGCGTTTTCAGCCCCTGATTGTACATGTTAGGTGAAAAGGTCAAAATCTTCAAAAATGAGCATAAGCACAATGAAATTAATGCTGGAATCATCTTCGGGATGCTATAATACACTAAATACAGCAAACATTTTGAGTCTACAACGTTTAGTTTAGGTGTGAGAGCCAAAATGAACTTTTTAATGCTTTAAATGCGTTTTCAGCCTGATTGTGCACTTTAGGTGAAAATGTCAAAATCTTAAAAATGAGCATGAGCACAATGAAATTAATGCTGGAATCATCTTCAGGATGCTAGAATACACTAAATACAGCAACATTTTTGAGTCTACAACGTTTAGTTTAGGTGTGAGAGCCAAAATGAACTTTTTATTGCTTTAAACGCGTTTTCAGCCCCTGATTGTACACTTAAGGTGAAAATGTCAAAATCTTCAAAATGAGCATAAGCACAATGAAATTAATGCTGGAATCATCTTCAGGATGCTAGAATACACTAAATACAGCAAAAATTTTGAGTCTACAACGTTTAGTTTAGGTGTGAGTGCCAAAATGAACTTTTTATTGCTTGAAATGCGTTTTCAGCCCGATTGTGCACTTTAGGTGAAAATGTCAAAATCTTAAAAATGAGCATGAGCACAATGAAATTAATGCTGGAATCATCTTCAGGATGCTATAATAAACTAAATACAGCAAACATTTTGAGTCTACAACGTTTAGTTTAGGTGTGAGAGCCAAAATGAACTTTTTATTGCTTTAAATGCGTTTTCAGCCCCTGATTGTACACGTTAGGTGAAAAGGTCAAAATCTTCAAAAATGAGCATAAGCACAATGAAATTAATGCTGGAATCATCTTCAGGATGCTAGAATACACTAAATACAGTAAAAATTTTGACTCTACAACGTTTAGTTTAGGTATGAGAGCCAAAAAGAACTTTTTATTGCTTTAAATGCGTTTTCAGCCCCTGATTGTACACTTAAGGTGAAAATGTCAAAATCTTAAAATTGAGCATGAGCACAATGAAATTAATGCTGGAATCATCTTCAGGATGCTATAATACACTAAATACAGCAAACATTTTGAGCCTACAACGTTTAGTTTAGGTGTGAGAGCCAAAATGAACTTTTTATTGCTTTAAATGCGTTTTCAGCCCCTGATTGTACACTTAAGGTGAAAATGTCAAAATCTTAAAATTGAGAATAAGCACAATGAAATTAATGCTGAAATTATCTTCAGGATGCTAGAATACACTAAATACAACAAAAATTTTGAGTCTACAACGTTTAGTTTAGGTGTGAGAGCCAAAATGAACTTTTTATTGCTTTAAATGCGTTTTCAGCCCCTGATTGTACACTTAAGGTGAAAATGTCAAATTCTTCAAAATGAGCATAAGCACAATGAAATTAATGCTGGAATCATCTTCAGGATGCTAGAATACACTAAATACAGCAAAAATTTTGAGTCTGCAACGTTTAGTTTAGGTGTGAGAGCCAAAATGAACTTTTTATTGCTTTAAACGCATTTTCAGCCCCGGATTGTACACTGAAGGTGAAAATGTCAAAATTCTCAAAATGAGCATAAGCACAATGAAATTAATACTGGAATCATCTTCAGGATACTAGAATACACTAAATACAGCAAACATTTTGAGTCTACAACGTTTAGTTTAGGCGTGAGAGCCAAAATGAACTTTTTATTGATTTAAATGCGTTTTCAGCCCCTGATTGTACACTTAAGGTGAAAATGTCAAAATCTTAAAATTGAGAATAGGCACAATGAAATTAATGCTGAAATTATCTTCAGGATGCTAGAATACACTAAATACAGCAAAAATTTTGAGTCTACAACGTTTAGTTTAGGTGTGAGAGCCAAACTGATCTTTTTATTGCTTTAAATGTGTTTTCAGCCTGATTGTGCACTTAAGGTGAAAATGTCAAAATCTTAAAAATGAGCATGAGCACAATGAAATTAATGCTGGAATCATCTTCAGGATGCTAGAATACACTAAATACAGCAACATTTTTGAGTCTACAACGTTTAGTTTAGGTGTGAGAGCCAAAATTAACTTTTTATTGCTTTAAATGCGTTTTCAGCCTGATTGTGCACTTTAGGTGAAAATGTCAAAATCTTCAATATGAGCATAAGCACAATGAATTTAATGCTGGAATCATCTTCAGGATGCTAGAATACACTAAATACAGCAAAAATTTTGAGTCTACAACGTTTAGTTTAGGTGTGAGAGCCAAAATGAACTTTTTATTGCTTTAAATGCGTTTTCAGCCCCTGATTGTACACGTTAGGTGAAAAGGTCAAAATCTTCAAAAATGAGCATAAGCACAATGAAATTAATGCTGGAATCATCTTCAGGATGCTAGAATACACTAAATACAGCAACAATTTTGAGTCTACAACGTTTAGTTTAGGTGTGAGAGCCAAAATGAACTTTTTATTGCTTTAAATGCGTTTTGAGCACCTGATTGTACACTTAAGGTGAAAATGTCAAAATCTTAAAATTAAGCATGAGCACAATGAAATTAATGCTGGAATCATCTTCAGGATGCTATAATACACTAAATACAGCAAACATTTTGAGTCTACAACGTTTAGTTTAGGTGTGAGAGCCAAAATGAACTTTTTATTGCTTTAAATGCGTTTTCAGCCCCTGATTGTACATGTTAGGTGAAAAGGTCAAAATCTTCAAAAATGAGCATAAGCACAGTGTAAATAATGCTGGAATCATCTTCAGGATGCTAGAATACACTAAATACAGTAAAAATTTTGACTCTACAACGTTTAGTTTAGGTATGAGAGCCAAAAAGAACTTTTTATTGCTTTAAATGCGTTTTCAGCCCCTGATTGTACACTTAAGGTGAAAATGCCAAAATCTTAAAATTGAGCATGAGCACAATGAAATTAATGATGGAATCATCTTCGGGATGCTATAATACACTAAATACAGCAACAATTTTGAGTCTACAACGTTTAGTTTAGGTGTGAGAGCCAAAATGAACTTTTTATTGCTTTAAATGCGTTTTGAGCACCTGATTGTACACTTAAGGTGAAAATGTCAAAATCTTAAAATTAAGCATGAGCACAATGAAATTAATGCTGGAATCATCTTCAGGATGCTATAATACACTAAATACAGCAAACATTTTGAGTCTACAACGTTTAGTTTAGGTGTGAGAGCCAAAATGAACTTTTTATTGCTTTAAATGCGTTTTCAGCCCCTGATTGTACACTTAAGGTGAAAATGTCAAAATCTTAAAATTGAGCATGAGCACAATGAAATTAATGCTGGAATCATCTTCGGGATGCTATAATACACTAAATACAGCAAACATTTTGAGTCTACAACGTTTAGTTTAGATGTGAGAGCCAAAATGAACTTTTTAATGCTTTAAATGCGTTTTCAGCCTGATTGTGCACTTTAGGTGAAAATGTCAAAATCTTCAAAATGAGCATGAGCACAATGAAATTAATGCTGGAATCATCTTCAGGATGCTAGAATACACTAAATACAGCAAACATTTTGAGTCTACAACGTTTAGTTTAGGTGTGAGAGCCAAAATGAACTTTTTATTGCTTGAAATGCGTTTTCAGCCTGATTGTGCACTTTAGGTGAAAATGTCAAAATCTTAAAAATGAGCATGAGCACAATGAAATTAATGCTGGAATCATCTTCAGGATGCTATAATAAACTAAATACAGCAAACATTTTGAGTCTACAACGTTTAGTTTAGGTGTGAGAGCCAAAATGAACTTTTTATTGCTTTAAATGCGTTTTCAGCCCCTGATTGTACACGTTAGGTGAAAAGGTCAAAATCTTCAAAAATGAGCATAAGCACAATGAAATTAATGCTGGAATCATCTTCAGGATGCTAGAATACACTAAATACAGCAAAAATTTTGAGTCTACAACGTTTAGTTTAGGTGTGAGAGCCAAAATGAACTTTTTATTGCTTTAAATGCGTTTTCAGCCCCTGATTGTACACGTTAGGTGAAAAGGTCAAAATCTTCAAAAATGAGCATAAGCACAATGAAATTAATGCTGGAATCATCTTCAGGATGCTATAATACACTAAATACAGCAAACATTTTGAGTCTACAACGTTTAGTTTAGGTGTGAGAGCCAAAATGAACTTTTTATTGCTTTAAATGCGTTTTCAGCCCCTGATTGTACATGTTAGGTGAAAAGGTCAAAATCTTCAAAAATGAGCATAAGCACAGTGTAAATAATGCTGGAATCATCTTCAGGATGCTAGAATACACTAAATACAGTAAAAATTTTGACTCTACAACGTTTAGTTTAGGTATGAGAGCCAAAAAGAACTTTTTATTGCTTTAAATGCGTTTTCAGCCCCTGATTGTACACTTAAGGTGAAAATGTCAAAATCTTAAAATTGAGCATGAGCACAATGAAATTAATGATGGAATCATCTTCGGGATGCTATAATACACTAAATACAGCAACAATTTTGAGTCTACAACGTTTAGTTTAGGTGTGAGAGCCAAAATGAACTTTTTATTGCTTTAAATGCGTTTTGAGCACCTGATTGTACACTTAAGGTGAAAATGTCAAAATCTTAAAATTAAGCATGAGCACAATGAAATTAATGCTGGAATCATCTTCGGGATGCTATAATACACTAAATACAGCAAACATTTTGAGTCTACAACGTTTAGTTTAGATGTGAGAGCCAAAATGAACTTTTTAATGCTTTAAATGCGTTTTCAGCCTGATTGTGCACTTTAGGTGAAAATGTCAAAATCTTCAAAATGAGCATGAGCACAATGAAATTAATGCTGGAATCATCTTCAGGATGCTAGAATACACTAAATACAGCAAACATTTTGAGTCTACAACGTTTAGTTTAGGTGTGAGAGCCAAAATGAACTTTTTATTGCTTGAAATGCGTTTTCAGCCTGATTGTGCACTTTAGGTGAAAATGTCAAAATCTTAAAAATGAGCATGAGCACAATGAAATTAATGCTGGAATCATCTTCAGGATGCTATAATAAACTAAATACAGCAAACATTTTGAGTCTACAACGTTTAGTTTAGGTGTGAGAGCCAAAATGAACTTTTTATTGCTTTAAATGCGTTTTCAGCCCCTGATTGTACACGTTAGGTGAAAAGGTCAAAATCTTCAAAAATGAGCATAAGCACAATGAAATTAATGCTGGAATCATCTTCAGGATGCTAGAATACACTAAATACAGCAAAAATTTTGAGTCTACAACGTTTAGTTTAGGTGTGAGAGCCAAAATGAACTTTTTATTGCTTTAAATGCGTTTTCAGCCCCTGATTGTACACGTTAGGTGAAAAGGTCAAAATCTTCAAAAATGAGCATAAGCACAATGAAATTAATGCTGGAATCATCTTCAGGATGCTAGAATACACTAAATACAGCAAAAATTTTGAGTCTCCAACGTTTAGTTTAGGTGTGAGAGCCAAAATGAACTTTTTATTGCTTTAAATGCGTTTTGAGCACCTGATTGTACACTTAAGGTGAAAATGTCAAAATCTTAAAATTAAGCATGAGCACAATGAAATTAATGCTGGAATCATCTTCAGGATGCTATAATACACTAAATACAGCAAACATTTTGAGTCTACAACGTTTAGTTTAGGTGTGAGAGCCAAAATGAACTTTTTATTGCTTTAAATGCGTTTTCAGCCCCTGATTGTACATGTTAGGTGAAAAGGTCAAAATCTTCAAAAATGAGCATAAGCACAGTGTAAATAATGCTGGAATCATCTTCAGGATGCTAGAATACACTAAATACAGTAAAAATTTTGACTCTACAACGTTTAGTTTAGGTATGAGAGCCAAAAAGAACTTTTTATTGCTTTAAATGCGTTTTCAGCCCCTGATTGTACACTTAAGGTGAAAATGTCAAAATCTTAAAATTGAGCATGAGCACAATGAAATTAATGATGGAATCATCTTCGGGATGCTATAATACACTAAATACAGCAACAATTTTGAGTCTACAACGTTTAGTTTAGGTGTGAGAGACAAAATGAACTTTTTATTGCTTTAAATGCGTTTTGAGCACCTGATTGTACACTTAAGGTGAAAATGTCAAAATCTTAAAATTAAGCATGTGCACAATGAAATTAATGCTGGAATCATCTTCAGGATGCTATAATACACTAAATACAGCAAACATTTTGAGTCTACAACGTTTAGTTTAGGTGTGAGAGCCAAAATGAACTTTTTATTGCTTTAAATGCGTTTTCAGCCCCTGATTGTACACTTAAGGTGAAAATGTCAAAATCTTAAAATTGAGCATGAGCACAATGAAATTAATGCTGGAATCATCTTCGGGATGCTATAATACACTAAATACAGCAAACATTTTGAGTCTACAACGTTTAGTTTAGGTGTGAGAGCCAAAATGAACTTTTTAATGCTTTAAATGCGTTTTCAGCCTGATTGTGCACGTTAGGTGAAAATGTCAAAATCTTAAAAATGAGCATGAGCACAATGAAATTAATGCTGGAATCATCTTCAGGATGCTAGAATACACTAAATACAGCAACATTTTTGAGTCTACAACGTTTAGTTTAGGTGTGAGAGCCAAAATGAACTTTTTATTGCTTTAAACGCGTTTTCAGCCCCTGATTGTACACTTAAGGTGAAAATGTCAAAATCTTCAAAATGAGCAAAAGCACAATGAAATTAATGCTGGAATCATCTTCAGGATGCTAGAATACACTAAATACAGCAAACATTTTGAGTCTACAACGTTTAGTTTAGGTGTGAGAGCCAAAATGAACTTTTTATTGCTTGAAATGCGTTTTCAGCCTGATTGTGCACTTTAGGTGAAAATGTCAAAATCTTAAAAATGAGCATGAGCACAATGAAATTAATGCTGGAATCATCTTCAGGATGCTATAATAAACTAAATACAGCAAACATTTTGAGTCTACAACGTTTAGTTTAGGTGTGAGAGCCAAAATGAACTTTTTATTGCTTTAAATGCGTTTTCAGCCCCTGATTGTACACGTTAGGTGAAAAGGTCAAAATCTTCAAAAATGAGCATAAGCACAATGAAATTAATGCTGGAATCATCTTCAGGATGCTAGAATACACTAAATACAGTAAAAATTTTGACTCTACAACGTTTAGTTTAGGTATGAGAGCCAAAAAGAACTTTTTATTGCTTTAAATGCGTTTTCAGCCCCTGATTGTACACTTAAGGTGAAAATGTCAAAATCTTAAAATTGAGCATGAGCACAATGAAATTAATGCTGGAATCATCTTCAGGATGCTATAATACACTAAATACAGCAAACATTTTGAGTCTACAACGTTTAGTTTAGGTGTGAGAGCCAAAATGAACTTTTTATTGCTTTAAATGCGTTTTCAGCCCCTGATTGTACACTTAAGGTGAAAATGTCAAAATCTTAAAATTGAGAATAAGCACAATGAAATTAATGCTGAAATTATCTTCAGGATGCTAGAATACACTAAATACAGCAAAAATTTTGAGTCTGCAACGTTTAGTTTAGGTGTGAGAGCCAAAATGAACTTTTTATTGCTTTAAACGCATTTTCAGCCCCGGATTGTACACTTAAGGTGAAAATGTCAAAATTCTCAAAATGAGCATAAGCACAATGAAATTAATGCTGGAATCATCTTCAGGATACTAGAATACACTAAATACAGCAAACATTTTGAGTCTACAACGTTTAGTTTAGGTGTGAGAGCCAAAATGAACTTTTTATTGCTTTAAATGCGTTTTGAGCACTTGATTGTACACTTAAGGTGAAAATGTCAAAATCTTAAAATTGAGCATGAGCACAATGAAATTAATATTGGAATCATCTTCAGGATGCTATAATACACTAAATACAGCAAACATTTTGAGTCTGCAACGTTTAGTTTAGGTGTGAGAGCCAAAATGAACTTTTTATTGCTTTAAATGCATTTTCAGCCTGATTGTGCACTTTAGGTGAAAATGTCAAAATCTTAAAAATGAGCATGAGCACAATGAAATTAATGCTGGAAACATCTTCAGGATGCTAGAATACACTAAATACAGCAACATTTTTGAGTCTACAACGTTTAGTTTAGGTGTGAGAGCCAAAATGAACTTTTTATTGCTTGAAATGCGTTTTCAGCCTGATTGTGCACTTTAGGTGAAAATGTCAAAATCTTAAAAATGAGCATGAGCACAATGAAATTAATGCTGGAATCATCTTCAGGATGCTATAATACACTAAATACAGCAAACATTTTGAGTCTACAACGTTTAGTTTAGGTGTGAGAGCCAAAATGAACTTTTTATTGCTTTAAATGCGTTTTCAGCCCCTGATTGTACACGTTAGGTGAAAAGGTCAAAATCTTCAAAAATGAGCATAAGCACAATGAAATTAATGCTGGAATCATCTTCAGGATGCTAGAATACACTAAATACAGTAAAAATTTTGACTCTACAACGTTTAGTTTAGGTATGAGAGCCAAAAAGAACTTTTTAATGCTTTAAATGCGTTTTCAGCCCCTGATTGTACACTTAAGATGAAAATGTCAAAATCTTAAAATTGAGCATGAGCACAATGAAATTAATGCTGGAATCATCTTCAGGATGCTATAATACACTAAATACAGCAAACATTTTGAGTCTACAACGTTTAGTTTAGGTGTGAGAGCCAAAATGAACTTTTTATTGCTTTAAATGCGTTTTCAGCCCCTGATTGTACACTTAAGGTGAAAATGTCAAAATCTTAAAATTGAGAATAAGCACAATGAAATTAATGCTGAAATTATCTTCAGGATGCTAGAATACACTAAATACAACAAAAATTTTGAGTCTACAACGTTTAGTTTAGGTGTGAGAGCCAAAATGAACTTTTTATTGCTTTAAATGCGTTTTCAGCCCCTGATTGTACACTTAAGGTGAAAATGTCAAATTCTTCAAAATGAGCATAAGCACAATGAAATTAATGCTGGAATCATCTTCAGGATGCTAGAATACACTAAATACAGCAAAAATTTTGAGTTTGCAACGTTTAGTTTAGGTGTGAGAGCCAAAATGAACTTTTTATTGCTTTAAACGCATTTTCAGCCCCGGATTGTACACTTAAGGTGAAAATGTCAAAATTCTCAAAATGAGCATAAGCACAATGAAATTAATGCTGGAATCATCTTCAGGATACTAGAATACACTAAATACAGCAAACATTTTGAGTCTACAACGTTTAGTTTAGGTGTGAGAGCCAAAATGAACTTTTTATTGCTTTAAATGCGTTTTGAGCACCTGATTGTACACTTAAGGTGAAAATGTCAAAATCTTAAAATTGAGCATGAGCACAATGAAATTAATGCTGGAATCATCTTCAGGATGCTATAATACACTAAATACAGCAAACATTTTGAGTCTACAACGTTTAGTTTAGGTGTGAGAGCCAAAATGAACTTTTTATTGCTTTAAATGCGTTTTCAGCCTGATTGTGCACTTTAGGTGAAAATGTCAAAATCTTAAAAATGAGCATGAGCACAATGAAATTAATGCTGGAAACATCTTCAGGATGCTAGAATACACTAAATACAGCAACATTTTTGAGTCTACAACGTTTAGTTTAGGTGTGAGAGCCAAAATGAACTTTTTATTGCTTTAAACGCGTTTTCAGCCCCTGATTGTACACTTAAGGTGAAAATGTCAAAATCTTCAAAATGAGCATAAGCACAATGAAATTAATGCTGGAATCATCTTCAGGATGCTAGAATACACTAAATACAGCAAAAATTTTGAGTCTACAACGTTTAGTTTAGGTGTGAGAGCCAAAATGAACTTTTTATTGCTTGAAATGCGTTTTCAGCCTGATTGTGCACTTTAGGTGAAAATGTCAAAATCTTAAAAATGAGCATAAGCACAATGAAATTAATGCTGGAATCATCTTCAGGATGCTAGAATACACTAAATACAGCAACAATTTTGAGTCTACAACGTTTAGTTTAGGTGTGAGAGCCAAAATGAACTTTTTATTGCTTTAAATGCGTTTTGAGCACCTGATTGTACACTTAAGGTGAAAATGTCAAAATCTTAAAATTGAGCATGAGCACAATGAAATTAATGCTGGAATCATCTTCAGGATGCTATAATACACTAAATACAGCAAAAATTTTGAGTCTACAACGTTTAGTTTAGGCGTGAGAGCCGAAATGAACTTTTTATTGATTTAAATGCGTTTTCAGCCCCTGATTGTACACTTAAGGTGAAAATGTCAAAATCTTAAAATTGAGAATAGGCACAATGAAATTAATGCTGAAATTATCTTCAGGATGCTAGAATACACTAAATACAGCAAAAATTTTGAGTCTACAACGTTTAGTTTAGGTGTGAGAGCCAAACTGATCTTTTTATTGCTTTAAATGTGTTTTCAGCCTGATTGTGCACTTAAGGTGAAAATGTCAAAATCTTAAAAATGAGCATGAGCACAATGAAATTAATGCTGGAATCATCTTCAGGATGCTAGAATACACTAAATACAGCAACATTTTTGAGTCTACAACGTTTAGTTTAGGTGTGAGAGCCAAAATGAACTTTTTATTGCTTTAAACGCGTTTTCAGCCCCTGATTGTACACTTAAGGTGAAAATGTCAAAATCTTCAAAATGAGCAAAAGCACAATGAAATTAATGCTGGAATCATCTTCAGGATGCTAGAATACACTAAATACAGCAAACATTTTGTGTCTACAACGTTTAGTTTAGGTGTGAGAGCCAAAATGAACTTTTTATTGCTTGAAATGCGTTTTCAGCCTGATTGTGCACTTTAGGTGAAAATGTCAAAATCTTAAAAATGAGCATGAGCACAATGAAATTAATGCTGGAATCATCTTCAGGATGCTATAATAAACTAAATACAGCAAACATTTTGAGTCTACAACGTTTAGTTTAGGCGTGAGAGCCAAAATGAACTTTTTATTGCTTGAAATGCGTTTTCAGCCTGATTGTGCACTTTAGGTGAAAATGTCAAAATCTTAAAAATGAGCATAAGCACAATGAAATTAATGCTGGAATCATCTTCAGGATGCTAGAATACACTAAATACAGCAACAATTTTGAGTCTACAACGTTTAGTTTAGGTGTGAGAGCCAAAATGAACTTTTTATTGCTTTAAATGCGTTTTGAGCACCTGATTGTACACTTAAGGTGAAAATGTCAAAATCTTAAAATTGAGCATGAGCACAATGAAATTAATGCTGGAATCATCTTCAGGATGCTATAATACACTAAATACAGCAAAAATTTTGAGTCTACAACGTTTAGTTTAGGCGTGAGAGCCAAAATGAACTTTTTATTGATTTAAATGCGTTTTCAGCCCCTGATTGTACACTTATGGTGAAAATGTCAAAATCTTAAAATTGAGACTAGGCACAATGAAATTAATGCTGAAATTATCTTCAGGATGCTAGAATACACTAAATACAGCAAAAATTTTGAGTCTACAACGTTTAGTTTAGGTGTGAGAGCCAAACTGATCTTTTTATTGCTTTAAATGTGTTTTCAGCCTGATTGTGCACTTAAGGTGAAAATGTCAAAATCTTAAAAATGAGCATGAGCACAATGAAATTAATGCTGGAATCATCTTCAGGATGCTAGAATACACTAAATACAGCAACATTTTTGAGTCTACAACGTTTAGTTTAGGTGTGAGAGCCAAAATGAACTTTTTATTGCTTTAAACGCGTTTTCAGCCCCTGATTGTACACTTAAGGTGAAAATGTCAAAATCTTCAAAATGAGCAAAAGCACAATGAAATTAATGCTGGAATCATCTTCAGGATGCTAGAATACACTAAATACAGCAAACATTTTGAGTCTACAACGTTTAGTTTAGGTGTGAGAGCCAAAATGAACTTTTTATTGCTTGAAATGCGTTTTCAGCCTGATTGTGCACTTTAGGTGAAAATGTCAAAATCTTAAAAATGAGCATGAGCACAATGAAATTAATGCTGGAATCATCTTCAGGATGCTATAATAAACTAAATACAGCAAACATTTTGAGTCTACAACGTTTAGTTTAGGCGTGAGAGCCAAAATGAACTTTTTATTGATTTAAATGCGTTTTCAGCCCCTGATTGTACACTTAAGGTGAAAATGTCAAAATCTTAAAATTGAGCATGAGCACAATGAAATTAATGCTGGAATCATCTTCAGGATGCTAGAATACACTAAATACAGTAAAATTTTTGACTCTACAACGTTTAGTTTAGGTATGAGAGCCAAAAAGAACTTTTTATTGCTTTAAATGCGTTTTCAGCCCCTGATTGTACACTTAAGGTGAAAATGTCAAAATCTTAAAATTGAGCATGAGCACAATGAAATTAATGATGGAATCATCTTCGGGATGCTATAATACACTAAATACAGCAACAATTTTGAGTCTACAACGTTTAGTTTAGGTGTGAGAGCCAAAATGAACTTTTTATTGCTTTAAATGCGTTTTCAGCCCCTGATTGTACACGTTAGGTGAAAAGGTCAAAATCTTCAAAAATGAGCATAAGCACAATGAAATTAATGCTGGAATCATCTTCAGGATGCTAGAATACACTAAATACAGTAAAAATTTTGACTCTACAACGTTTAGTTTAGGTATGAGAGCCAAAAAGAACTTTTTATTGCTTTAAATGCGTTTTCAGCCCCTGATTGTACACTTAAGGTGAAAATGTCAAAATCTTAAAATTGAGCATGAGCACAATGAAATTAATGCTGGAATCATCTTCAGGATGCTATAATACACTAAATACAGCAAACATTTTGAGTCTACAACGTTTAGTTTAGGTGTGAGAGCCAAAATGAACTTTTTATTGCTTTAAATGCGTTTTCAGCCCCTGATTGTACACTTAAGGTGAAAATGTCAAAATCTTAAAATTGAGAATAAGCACAATGAAATTAATGCTGAAATTATCTTCAGGATGCTAGAATACACAAAATACAGCAAAAATTTTGAGTCTGCAACGTTTAGTTTAGGTGTGAGAGCCAAAATGAACTTTTTATTGCTTTAAACGCATTTTCAGCCCCGGATTGTACACTTAAGGTGAAAATGTCAAAATTCTCAAAATGAGCATAAGCACAATGAAATTAATGCTGGAATCATCTTCAGGATACTAGAATACACTAAATACAGCAAACATTTTGAGTCTACAACGTTTAGTTTAGGTGTGAGAGCCAAAATGAACTTTTTATTGCTTTAAATGCGTTTTGAGCACTTGATTGTACACTTAAGGTGAAAATGTCAAAATCTTAAAATTGAGCATGAGCACAATGAAATTAATATTGGAATCATCTTCAGGATGCTATAATACACTAAATACAGCAAACATTTTGAGTCTGCAACGTTTAGTTTAGGTGTGAGAGCCAAAATGAACTTTTTATTGCTTTAAATGCATTTTCAGCCTGATTGTGCACTTTAGGTGAAAATGTCAAAATCTTAAAAATGAGCATGAGCACAATGAAATTAATGCTGGAAACATCTTCAGGATGCTAGAATACACTAAATACAGCAACATTTTTGAGTCTACAACGTTTAGTTTAGGTGTGAGAGCCAAAATGAACTTTTTATTGCTTGAAATGCGTTTTCAGCCTGATTGTGCACTTTAGGTGAAAATGTCAAAATCTTAAAAATGAGCATGAGCACAATGAAATTAATGCTGGAATCATCTTCAGGATGCTATAATACACTAAATACAGCAAACATTTTGAGTCTACAACGTTTAGTTTAGGTGTGAGAGCCAAAATGAACTTTTTATTGCTTTAAATGCGTTTTCAGCCCCTGATTGTACACGTTAGGTGAAAAGGTCAAAATCTTCAAAAATGAGCATAAGCACAATGAAATTAATGCTGGAATCATCTTCAGGATGCTAGAATACACTAAATACAGTAAAAATTTTGACTCTACAACGTTTAGTTTAGGTATGAGAGCCAAAAAGAACTTTTTAATGCTTTAAATGCGTTTTCAGCCCCTGATTGTACACTTAAGATGAAAATGTCAAAATCTTAAAATTGAGCATGAGCACAATGAAATTAATGCTGGAATCATCTTCAGGATGCTATAATACACTAAATACAGCAAACATTTTGAGTCTACAACGTTTAGTTTAGGTGTGAGAGCCAAAATGAACTTTTTATTGCTTTAAATGCGTTTTCAGCCCCTGATTGTACACTTAAGGTGAAAATGTCAAAATCTTAAAATTGAGAATAAGCACAATGAAATTAATGCTGAAATTATCTTCAGGATGCTAGAATACACTAAATACAACAAAAATTTTGAGTCTACAACGTTTAGTTTAGGTGTGAGAGCCAAAATGAACTTTTTATTGCTTTAAATGCGTTTTCAGCCCCTGATTGTACACTTAAGGTGAAAATGTCAAATTCTTCAAAATGAGCATAAGCACAATGAAATTAATGCTGGAATCATCTTCAGGATGCTAGAATACACTAAATACAGCAAAAATTTTGAGTTTGCAACGTTTAGTTTAGGTGTGAGAGCCAAAATGAACTTTTTATTGCTTTAAACGCATTTTCAGCCCCGGATTGTACACTTAAGGTGAAAATGTCAAAATTCTCAAAATGAGCATAAGCACAATGAAATTAATGCTGGAATCATCTTCAGGATACTAGAATACACTAAATACAGCAAACATTTTGAGTCTACAACGTTTAGTTTAGGTGTGAGAGCCAAAATGAACTTTTTATTGCTTTAAATGCGTTTTGAGCACCTGATTGTACACTTAAGGTGAAAATGTCAAAATCTTAAAATTGAGCATGAGCACAATGAAATTAATGCTGGAATCATCTTCAGGATGCTATAATACACTAAATACAGCAAACATTTTGAGTCTACAACGTTTAGTTTAGGTGTGAGAGCCAAAATGAACTTTTTATTGCTTTAAATGCGTTTTCAGCCTGATTGTGCACTTTAGGTGAAAATGTCAAAATCTTAAAAATGAGCATGAGCACAATGAAATTAATGCTGGAAACATCTTCAGGATGCTAGAATACACTAAATACAGCAACATTTTTGAGTCTACAACGTTTAGTTTAGGTGTGAGAGCCAAAATGAACTTTTTATTGCTTTAAACGCGTTTTCAGCCCCTGATTGTACACTTAAGGTGAAAATGTCAAAATCTTCAAAATGAGCATAAGCACAATGAAATTAATGCTGGAATCATCTTCAGGATGCTAGAATACACTAAATACAGCAAAAATTTTGAGTCTACAACGTTTAGTTTAGGTGTGAGAGCCAAAATGAACTTTTTATTGCTTGAAATGCGTTTTCAGCCTGATTGTGCACTTTAGGTGAAAATGTCAAAATCTTAAAAATGAGCATAAGCACAATGAAATTAATGCTGGAATCATCTTCAGGATGCTAGAATACACTAAATACAGCAACAATTTTGAGTCTACAACGTTTAGTTTAGGTGTGAGAGCCAAAATGAACTTTTTATTGCTTTAAATGCGTTTTGAGCACCTGATTGTACACTTAAGGTGAAAATGTCAAAATCTTAAAATTGAGCATGAGCACAATGAAATTAATGCTGGAATCATCTTCAGGATGCTATAATACACTAAATACAGCAAAAATTTTGAGTCTACAACGTTTAGTTTAGGCGTGAGAGCCGAAATGAACTTTTTATTGATTTAAATGCGTTTTCAGCCCCTGATTGTACACTTAAGGTGAAAATGTCAAAATCTTAAAATTGAGAATAGGCACAATGAAATTAATGCTGAAATTATCTTCAGGATGCTAGAATACACTAAATACAGCAAAAATTTTGAGTCTACAACGTTTAGTTTAGGTGTGAGAGCCAAACTGATCTTTTTATTGCTTTAAATGTGTTTTCAGCCTGATTGTGCACTTAAGGTGAAAATGTCAAAATCTTAAAAATGAGCATGAGCACAATGAAATTAATGCTGGAATCATCTTCAGGATGCTAGAATACACTAAATACAGCAACATTTTTGAGTCTACAACGTTTAGTTTAGGTGTGAGAGCCAAAATGAACTTTTTATTGCTTTAAACGCGTTTTCAGCCCCTGATTGTACACTTAAGGTGAAAATGTCAAAATCTTCAAAATGAGCAAAAGCACAATGAAATTAATGCTGGAATCATCTTCAGGATGCTAGAATACACTAAATACAGCAAACATTTTGTGTCTACAACGTTTAGTTTAGGTGTGAGAGCCAAAATGAACTTTTTATTGCTTGAAATGCGTTTTCAGCCTGATTGTGCACTTTAGGTGAAAATGTCAAAATCTTAAAAATGAGCATGAGCACAATGAAATTAATGCTGGAATCATCTTCAGGATGCTATAATAAACTAAATACAGCAAACATTTTGAGTCTACAACGTTTAGTTTAGGCGTGAGAGCCAAAATGAACTTTTTATTGCTTGAAATGCGTTTTCAGCCTGATTGTGCACTTTAGGTGAAAATGTCAAAATCTTAAAAATGAGCATAAGCACAATGAAATTAATGCTGGAATCATCTTCAGGATGCTAGAATACACTAAATACAGCAACAATTTTGAGTCTACAACGTTTAGTTTAGGTGTGAGAGCCAAAATGAACTTTTTATTGCTTTAAATGCGTTTTGAGCACCTGATTGTACACTTAAGGTGAAAATGTCAAAATCTTAAAATTGAGCATGAGCACAATGAAATTAATGCTGGAATCATCTTCAGGATGCTATAATACACTAAATACAGCAAAAATTTTGAGTCTACAACGTTTAGTTTAGGCGTGAGAGCCAAAATGAACTTTTTATTGATTTAAATGCGTTTTCAGCCCCTGATTGTACACTTATGGTGAAAATGTCAAAATCTTAAAATTGAGACTAGGCACAATGAAATTAATGCTGAAATTATCTTCAGGATGCTAGAATACACTAAATACAGCAAAAATTTTGAGTCTACAACGTTTAGTTTAGGTGTGAGAGCCAAACTGATCTTTTTATTGCTTTAAATGTGTTTTCAGCCTGATTGTGCACTTAAGGTGAAAATGTCAAAATCTTAAAAATGAGCATGAGCACAATGAAATTAATGCTGGAATCATCTTCAGGATGCTAGAATACACTAAATACAGCAACATTTTTGAGTCTACAACGTTTAGTTTAGGTGTGAGAGCCAAAATGAACTTTTTATTGCTTTAAACGCGTTTTCAGCCCCTGATTGTACACTTAAGGTGAAAATGTCAAAATCTTCAAAATGAGCAAAAGCACAATGAAATTAATGCTGGAATCATCTTCAGGATGCTAGAATACACTAAATACAGCAAACATTTTGAGTCTACAACGTTTAGTTTAGGTGTGAGAGCCAAAATGAACTTTTTATTGCTTGAAATGCGTTTTCAGCCTGATTGTGCACTTTAGGTGAAAATGTCAAAATCTTAAAAATGAGCATGAGCACAATGAAATTAATGCTGGAATCATCTTCAGGATGCTATAATAAACTAAATACAGCAAACATTTTGAGTCTACAACGTTTAGTTTAGGCGTGAGAGCCAAAATGAACTTTTTATTGATTTAAATGCGTTTTCAGCCCCTGATTGTACACTTAAGGTGAAAATGTCAAAATCTTAAAATTGAGCATGAGCACAATGAAATTAATGCTGGAATCATCTTCAGGATGCTAGAATACACTAAATACAGTAAAATTTTTGACTCTACAACGTTTAGTTTAGGTATGAGAGCCAAAAAGAACTTTTTATTGCTTTAAATGCGTTTTCAGCCCCTGATTGTACACTTAAGGTGAAAATGTCAAAATCTTAAAATTGAGCATGAGCACAATGAAATTAATGATGGAATCATCTTCGGGATGCTATAATACACTAAATACAGCAACAATTTTGAGTCTACAACGTTTAGTTTAGGTGTGAGAGCCAAAATGAACTTTTTATTGCTTTAAATGCGTTTTGAGCACCTGATTGTACACTTAAGGTGAAAATGTCAAAATCTTAAAATTAAGCATGAGCACAATGAAATTAATGCTGGAATCATCTTCGGGATGCTATAATACACTAAATACAGCAAACATTTTGAGTCTACAACGTTTAGTTTAGGTGTGAGAGCCAAAATGAACTTTTTAATGCTTTAAATGCGTTTTCAGCCTGATTGTGCACGTTAGGTGAAAATGTCAAAATCTTAAAAATGAGCATGAGCACAATGAAATTAATGCTGGAATCATCTTCAGGATGCTAGAATACACTAAATACAGCAACATTTTTGAGTCTACAACGTTTAGTTTAGGTGTGAGAGCCAAAATGAACTTTTTATTGCTTTAAACGCGTTTTCAGCCCCTGATTGTACACTTAAGGTGAAAATGTCAAAATCTTCAAAATGAGCAAAAGCACAATGAAATTAATGCTGGAATCATCTTCAGGATGCTAGAATACACTAAATACAGCAAACATTTTGAGTCTACAACGTTTAGTTTAGGTGTGAGAGCCAAAATGAACTTTTTATTGCTTGAAATGCGTTTTCAGCCTGATTGTGCACTTTAGGTGAAAATGTCAAAATCTTAAAAATGAGCATGAGCACAATGAAATTAATGCTGGAATCATCTTCAGGATGCTATAATAAACTAAATACAGCAAACATTTTGAGTCTACAACGTTTAGTTTAGGTGTGAGAGCCAAAATGAACTTTTTATTGCTTTAAATGCGTTTTCAGCCCCTGATTGTACACGTTAGGTGAAAAGGTCAAAATCTTCAAAAATGAGCATAAGCACAATGAAATTAATGCTGGAATCATCTTCAGGATGCTAGAATACACTAAATACAGTAAAAATTTTGACTCTACAACGTTTAGTTTAGGTATGAGAGCCAAAAAGAACTTTTTATTGCTTTAAATGCGTTTTCAGCCCCTGATTGTACACTTAAGGTGAAAATGTCAAAATCTTAAAATTGAGCATGAGCACAATGAAATTAATGCTGGAATCATCTTCAGGATGCTATAATACACTAAATACAGCAAACATTTTGAGTCTACAACGTTTAGTTTAGGTGTGAGAGCCAAAATGAACTTTTTATTGCTTTAAATGCGTTTTCAGCCCCTGATTGTACACTTAAGGTGAAAATGTCAAAATCTTAAAATTGAGAATAAGCACAATGAAATTAATGCTGAAATTATCTTCAGGATGCTAGAATACACTAAATACAGCAAAAATTTTGAGTCTGCAACGTTTAGTTTAGGTGTGAGAGCCAAAATGAACTTTTTATTGCTTTAAACGCATTTTCAGCCCCGGATTGTACACTTAAGGTGAAAATGTCAAAATTCTCAAAATGAGCATAAGCACAATGAAATTAATGCTGGAATCATCTTCAGGATACTAGAATACACTAAATACAGCAAACATTTTGAGTCTACAACGTTTAGTTTAGGTGTGAGAGCCAAAATGAACTTTTTATTGCTTTAAATGCGTTTTGAGCACTTGATTGTACACTTAAGGTGAAAATGTCAAAATCTTAAAATTGAGCATGAGCACAATGAAATTAATATTGGAATCATCTTCAGGATGCTATAATACACTAAATACAGCAAACATTTTGAGTCTGCAAAGTTTAGTTTAGGTGTGAGAGCCAAAATGAACTTTTTATTGCTTTAAATGCATTTTCAGCCTGATTGTGCACTTTAGGTGAAAATGTCAAAATCTTAAAAATGAGCATGAGCACAATGAAATTAATGCTGGAAACATCTTCAGGATGCTAGAATACACTAAATACAGCAACATTTTTGAGTCTACAACGTTTAGTTTAGGTGTGAGAGCCAAAATGAACTTTTTATTGCTTGAAATGCGTTTTCAGCCTGATTGTGCACTTTAGGTGAAAATGTCAAAATCTTAAAAATGAGCATGAGCACAATGAAATTAATGCTGGAATCATCTTCAGGATGCTATAATACACTAAATACAGCAAACATTTTGAGTCTACAACGTTTAGTTTAGGTGTGAGAGCCAAAATGAACTTTTTATTGCTTTAAACGCGTTTTCAGCCCCTGATTGTACACTTAAGGTGAAAATGTCAAAATCTTAAAAATGAGCATAAGCACAATGAAATTAATGCTGGAATCATCTTCAGGATGCTAGAATACACTAAATACAGCAAAAATGTTGAGTCTACAACATTTTGTTTAGGTGTGAGAGCCAAAATGAACTTTTTATTGCTTTAAACGCATTTTCAGTCCCGGATTGTACACTGAAGGTGAAAATGTCAAAATTCTCAAAATGAGCATAAGCACAATGAAATTAATACTGGAATCATCTTCAGGATACTAGAATACACTAAATACAGCAAACATTTTGAGTCTACAACGTTTAGTTTAGGCGTGAGAGCCAAAATGAACTTTTTATTGATTTAAATGCGTTTTCAGCCCCTGATTGTACACTTAAGGTGAAAATGTCAAAATCTTAAAATTGAGAATAGGCACAATGAAATTAATGCTGAAATTATCTTCAGGATGCTAGAATACACTAAATACAGCAAAAATTTAGAGTCTACAACGTTTAGTTTAGGTGTGAGAGCCAAACTGATCTTTTTATTGCTTTAAATGTGTTTTCAGCCTGATTGTGCACTTAAGGTGAAAATGTCAAAATCTTAAAAATGAGCATGAGCACAATGAAATTAATGCTGGAATCATCTTCAGGATGCTAGAATACACTAAATACAGCAACATTTTTGAGTCTACAACGTTTAGTTTAGGTGTGAGAGCCAAAATTAACTTTTTATTGCTTTAAATGCGTTTTCAGCCTGATTGTGCACTTTAGGTGAAAATGTCAAAATCTTCAATATGAGCATAAGCACAATGAATTTAATGCTGGAATCATCTTCAGGATGCTAGAATACACTAAATACAGCAAAAATTTTGAGTCTACAACGTTTAGTTTAGGTGTGAGAGCCAAAATGAACTTTTTATTGCTTTAAATGCGTTTTCAGCCCCTGATTGTACACGTTAGGTGAAAAGGTCAAAATCTTCAAAAATGAGCATAAGCACAATGAAATTAATGCTGGAATCATCTTCAGGATGCTAGAATACACTAAATACAGCAACAATTTTGAGTCTACAACGTTTAGTTTAGGTGTGAGAGCCAAAATGAACTTTTTATTGCTTTAAATGCGTTTTGAGCACCTGATTGTACACTTAAGGTGAAAATGTCAAAATCTTAAAATTAAGCATGAGCACAATGAAATTAATGCTGGAATCATCTTCAGGATGCTATAATACACTAAATACAGCAAACATTTTGAGTCTACAACGTTTAGTTTAGGTGTGAGAGCCAAAATGAACTTTTTATTGCTTTAAATGCGTTTTCAGCCCCTGATTGTACATGTTAGGTGAAAAGGTCAAAATCTTCAAAAATGAGCATAAGCACAGTGTAAATAATGCTGGAATCATCTTCAGGATGCTAGAATACACTAAATACAGTAAAAATTTTGACTCTACAACGTTTAGTTTAGGTATGAGAGCCAAAAAGAACTTTTTATTGCTTTAAATGCGTTTTCAGCCCCTGATTGTACACTTAAGGTGAAAATGTCAAAATCTTAAAATTGAGCATGAGCACAATGAAATTAATGATGGAATCATCTTCGGGATGCTATAATACACTAAATACAGCAACAATTTTGAGTCTACAACGTTTAGTTTAGGTGTGAGAGCCAAAATGAACTTTTTATTGCTTTAAATGCGTTTTGAGCACCTGATTGTACACTTAAGGTGAAAATGTCAAAATCTTAAAATTAAGCATGAGCACAATGAAATTAATGCTGGAATCATCTTCAGGATGCTATAATACACTAAATACAGCAAACATTTTGAGTCTACAACGTTTAGTTTAGGTGTGAGAGCCAAAATGAACTTTTTATTGCTTTAAATGCGTTTTCAGCCCCTGATTGTACACTTAAGGTGAAAATGTCAAAATCTTAAAATTGAGCATGAGCACAATGAAATTAATGCTGGAATCATCTTCAGGATGCTATAATACACTAAATACAGCAAACATTTTGAGTCTACAACGTTTAGTTTAGGTGTGAGAGCCAAAATGAACTTTTTATTGCTTTAAATGCGTTTTCAGCCCCTGATTGTACATGTTAGGTGAAAAGGTCAAAATCTTCAAAAATGAGCATAAGCACAATGAAATTAATGCTGGAATCATCTTCGGGATGCTATAATACACTAAATACAGCAAACATTTTGAGTCTACAACGTTTAGTTTAGGTGTGAGAGCCAAAATGAACTTTTTAATGCTTTAAATGCGTTTTCAGCCTGATTGTGCACTTTAGGTGAAAATGTCAAAATCTTAAAAATGAGCATGAGCACAATGAAATTAATGCTGGAATCATCTTCAGGATGCTAGAATACACTAAATACAGCAACATTTTTGAGTCTACAACGTTTAGTTTAGGTGTGAGAGCCAAAATGAACTTTTTATTGCTTTAAACGCGTTTTCAGCCCCTGATTGTACACTTAAGGTGAAAATGTCAAAATCTTCAAAATGAGCATAAGCACAATGAAATTAATGCTGGAATCATCTTCAGGATGCTAGAATACACTAAATACAGCAAAAATTTTGAGTCTACAACGTTTAGTTTAGGTGTGAGTGCCAAAATGAACTTTTTATTGCTTGAAATGCGTTTTCAGCCCGATTGTGCACTTTAGGTGAAAATGTCAAAATCTTAAAAATGAGCATGAGCACAATGAAATTAATGCTGGAATCATCTTCAGGATGCTATAATAAACTAAATACAGCAAACATTTTGAGTCTACAACGTTTAGTTTAGGTGTGAGAGCCAAAATGAACTTTTTATTGCTTTAAATGCGTTTTCAGCCCCTGATTGTACACGTTAGGTGAAAAGGTCAAAATCTTCAAAAATGAGCATAAGCACAATGAAATTAATGCTGGAATCATCTTCAGGATGCTAGAATACACTAAATACAGTAAAAATTTTGACTCTACAACGTTTAGTTTAGGTATGAGAGCCAAAAAGAACTTTTTATTGCTTTAAATGCGTTTTCAGCCCCTGATTGTACACTTAAGGTGAAAATGTCAAAATCTTAAAATTGAGCATGAGCACAATGAAATTAATGCTGGAATCATCTTCAGGATGCTATAATACACTAAATACAGCAAACATTTTGAGCCTACAACGTTTAGTTTAGGTGTGAGAGCCAAAATGAACTTTTTATTGCTTTAAATGCGTTTTCAGCCCCTGATTGTACACTTAAGGTGAAAATGTCAAAATCTTAAAATTGAGAATAAGCACAATGAAATTAATGCTGAAATTATCTTCAGGATGCTAGAATACACTAAATACAACAAAAATTTTGAGTCTACAACGTTTAGTTTAGGTGTGAGAGCCAAAATGAACTTTTTATTGCTTTAAATGCGTTTTCAGCCCCTGATTGTACACTTAAGGTGAAAATGTCAAATTCTTCAAAATGAGCATAAGCACAATGAAATTATTGCTGGAATCATCTTCAGGATGCTAGAATACACTAAATACAGCAACATTTTTGAGTCTACAACGTTTAGTTTAGGTGTGAGAGCCAAAATGAACTTTTTATTGCTTTAAACGCGTTTTCAGCCCCTGATTGTACACTTAAGGTGAAAATGTCAAAATCTTCAAAATGAGAATAAGCACAATGAAATTAATGCTGGAATCATCTTCAGGATGCTAGAATACACTAAATACAGCAAAAATTTTGAGTCTACAACGTTTAGTTTAGGTGTGAGAGCCAAAATGAACTTTTTATTGCTTGAAATGCGTTTTCAGCCTGATTATGCACTTTAGGTGAAAATGTCAAAATCTTAAAAATGAGCATGAGCACAATGAAATTAATGCTGGAATCATCTTCAGGATGCTATAATACACTAAATACAGCAAACATTTTGAGTCTACAACGTTTAGTTTAGGTGTGAGAGCCAAAATGAACTTTTTATTGCTTTAAATGCGTTTTCAGCCCCTGATTGTACACGTTAGGTGAAAAGGTCAAAATCTTCAAAAATGAGCATAAGCACAATGAAATTAATGCTGGAATCATCTTCAGGATGCTATAATACACTAAATACAGCAAACATTTTGAGTCTACAACGTTTAGTTTAGGTGTGAGAGCCAAAATGAACTTTTTATTGCTTTAAATGCGTTTTCAGCCCCTGATTGTACACTTAAGGTGAAAATGTCAAAATCTTAAAATTGAGAATAAGCACAATGAAATTAATGCTGAAATTATCTTCAGGATGCTAGAATACACTAAATACAACAAAAATTTTGAGTCTACAACGTTTAGTTTAGGTGTGAGAGCCAAAATGAACTTTTTATTGCTTTAAATGCGTTTTCAGCCCCTGATTGTACACTTAAGGTGAAAATGTCAAATTCTTCAAAATGAGCATAAGCACAATGAAATTAATGCTGGAATCATCTTCAGGATGCTATAATACACTAAATACAGCAAAAATTTTGAGTCTGCAACGTTTAGTTTAGGTGTGAGAGCCAAAATGAACTTTTTATTGCTTTAAACGCATTTTCAGCCCCGGATTGTACACTGAAGGTGAAAATGTCAAAATTCTCAAAATGAGCATAAGCACAATGAAATTAATACTGGAATCATCTTCAGGATACTAGAATACACTAAATACAGCAAACATTTTGAGTCTACAACGTTTAGTTTAGGCGTGAGAGCCAAAATGAACTTTTTATTGATTTAAATGCGTTTTCAGCCCCTGATTGTACACTTAAGGTGAAAATGTCAAAATCTTAAAATTGAGAATAGGCACAATGAAATTAATGCTGAAATTATCTTCAGGATGCTAGAATACACTAAATACAGCAAAAATTTTGAGTCTACAACGTTTAGTTTAGGTGTGAGAGCCAAACTGATCTTTTTATTGCTTTAAATGTGTTTTCAGCCTGATTGTGCACTTAAGGTGAAAATGTCAAAATCTTAAAAATGAGCATAAGCACAATGAATTTAATGCTGGAATCATCTTCAGGATGGTAGAATACACTAAATACAGCAAAAATTTTGAGTCTACAACGTTTAGTTTAGGTGTGAGAGCCAAAATGAACTTTTTATTGCTTTAAATGCGTTTTCAGCCCCTGATTGTACACGTTAGGTGAAAAGGTCAAAATCTTCAAAAATGAGCATAAGCACAATGAAATTAATGCTGGAATCATCTTCAGGATGCTAGAATACACTAAATACAGCAACAATTTTGAGTCTACAACGTTTAGTTTAGGTGTGAGAGCCAAAATGAACTTTTTATTGCTTTAAATGCGTTTTGAGCACCTGATTGTACACTTAAGGTGAAAATGTCAAAATCTTAAAATTAAGCATGAGCACAATGAAATTAATGCTGGAATCATCTTCAGGATGCTATAATACACTAAATACAGCAAACATTTTGAGTCTACAACGTTTAGTTTAGGTGTGAGAGCCAAAATGAACTTTTTATTGCTTTAAATGCGTTTTGAGCACCTGATTGTACACTTAAGGTGAAAATGTCAAAATCTTAAAATTAAGCATGAGCACAATGAAATTAATGCTGGAATCATCTTCAGGATGCTATAATACACTAAATACAGCAAACATTTTGAGTCTACAACGTTTAGTTTAGGTGTGAGAGCCAAAATGAACTTTTTATTGCTTTAAATGCGTTTTCAGCCCCTGATTGTACATGTTAGGTGAAAAGGTCAAAATCTTCAAAAATGAGCATAAGCACAATGAAATTAATGCTGGAATCATCTTCGGGATGCTATAATACACTAAATACAGCAAACATTTTGAGTCTACAACGTTTAGTTTAGGTGTGAGAGCCAAAATGAACTTTTTAATGCTTTAAATGCGTTTTCAGCCTGATTGTGCACTTTAGGTGAAAATGTCAAAATCTTAAAAATGAGCATGAGCACAATGAAATTAATGCTGGAATCATCTTCAGGATGCTAGAATACACTAAATACAGCAACATTTTTGAGTCTACAACGTTTAGTTTAGGTGTGAGAGCCAAAATGAACTTTTTATTGCTTTAAACGCGTTTTCAGCCCCTGATTGTACACTTAAGGTGAAAATGTCAAAATCTTCAAAATGAGCATAAGCACAATGAAATTAATGCTGGAATCATCTTCAGGATGCTAGAATACACTAAATACAGCAAAAATTTTGAGTCTACAACGTTTAGTTTAGGTGTGAGTGCCAAAATGAACTTTTTATTGCTTGAAATGCGTTTTCAGCCCGATTGTGCACTTTAGGTGAAAATGTCAAAATCTTAAAAATGAGCATGAGCACAATGAAATTAATGCTGGAATCATCTTCAGGATGCTATAATAAACTAAATACAGCAAACATTTTGAGTCTACAACGTTTAGTTTAGGTGTGAGAGCCAAAATGAACTTTTTATTGCTTTAAATGCGTTTTCAGCCCCTGATTGTACACGTTAGGTGAAAAGGTCAAAATCTTCAAAAATGAGCATAAGCACAATGAAATTAATGCTGGAATCATCTTCAGGATGCTAGAATACACTAAATACAGTAAAAATTTTGACTCTACAACGTTTAGTTTAGGTATGAGAGCCAAAAAGAACTTTTTATTGCTTTAAATGCGTTTTCAGCCCCTGATTGTACACTTAAGGTGAAAATGTCAAAATCTTAAAATTGAGCATGAGCACAATGAAATTAATGCTGGAATCATCTTCAGGATGCTATAATACACTAAATACAGCAAACATTTTGAGCCTACAACGTTTAGTTTAGGTGTGAGAGCCAAAATGAACTTTTTATTGCTTTAAATGCGTTTTCAGCCCCTGATTGTACACTTAAGGTGAAAATGTCAAAATCTTAAAATTGAGAATAAGCACAATGAAATTAATGCTGAAATTATCTTCAGGATGCTAGAATACACTAAATACAACAAAAATTTTGAGTCTACAACGTTTAGTTTAGGTGTGAGAGCCAAAATGAACTTTTTATTGCTTTAAATGCGTTTTCAGCCCCTGATTGTACACTTAAGGTGAAAATGTCAAATTCTTCAAAATGAGCATAAGCACAATGAAATTAATGCTGGAATCATCTTCAGGATGCTAGAATACACTAAATACAGCAAAAATTTTGAGTCTGCAACGTTTAGTTTAGGTGTGAGAGCCAAAATGAACTTTTTATTGCTTTAAACGCATTTTCAGCCCCGGATTGTACACTGAAGGTGAAAATGTCAAAATTCTCAAAATGAGCATAAGCACAATGAAATTAATACTGGAATCATCTTCAGGATACTAGAATACACTAAATACAGCAAACATTTTGAGTCTACAACGTTTAGTTTAGGCGTGAGAGCCAAAATGAACTTTTTATTGATTTAAATGCGTTTTCAGCCCCTGATTGTACACTTAAGGTGAAAATGTCAAAATCTTAAAATTGAGAATAGGCACAATGAAATTAATGCTGAAATTATCTTCAGGATGCTAGAATACACTAAATACAGCAAAAATTTTGAGTCTACAACGTTTAGTTTAGGTGTGAGAGCCAAACTGATCTTTTTATTGCTTTAAATGTGTTTTCAGCCTGATTGTGCACTTAAGGTGAAAATGTCAAAATCTTAAAAATGAGCATGAGCACAATGAAATTAATGCTGGAATCATCTTCAGGATGCTAGAATACACTAAATACAGCAACATTTTTGAGTCTACAACGTTTAGTTTAGGTGTGAGAGCCAAAATTAACTTTTTATTGCTTTAAATGCGTTTTCAGCCTGATTGTGCACTTTAGGTGAAAATGTCAAAATCTTCAATATGAGCATAAGCACAATGAATTTAATGCTGGAATCATCTTCAGGATGCTAGAATACACTAAATACAGCAAAAATTTTGAGTCTACAACGTTTAGTTTAGGTGTGAGAGCCAAAATGAACTTTTTATTGCTTTAAATGCGTTTTCAGCCCCTGATTGTACACGTTAGGTGAAAAGGTCAAAATCTTCAAAAATGAGCATAAGCACAATGAAATTAATGCTGGAATCATCTTCAGGATGCTAGAATACACTAAATACAGCAACAATTTTGAGTCTACAACGTTTAGTTTAGGTGTGAGAGCCAAAATGAACTTTTTATTGCTTTAAATGCGTTTTGAGCACCTGATTGTACACTTAAGGTGAAAATGTCAAAATCTTAAAATTAAGCATGAGCACAATGAAATTAATGCTGGAATCATCTTCAGGATGCTATAATACACTAAATACAGCAAACATTTTGAGTCTACAACGTTTAGTTTAGGTGTGAGAGCCAAAATGAACTTTTTATTGCTTTAAATGCGTTTTCAGCCCCTGATTGTACATGTTAGGTGAAAAGGTCAAAATCTTCAAAAATGAGCATAAGCACAGTGTAAATAATGCTGGAATCATCTTCAGGATGCTAGAATACACTAAATACAGTAAAAATTTTGACTCTACAACGTTTAGTTTAGGTATGAGAGCCAAAAAGAACTTTTTATTGCTTTAAATGCGTTTTCAGCCCCTGATTGTACACTTAAGGTGAAAATGCCAAAATCTTAAAATTGAGCATGAGCACAATGAAATTAATGATGGAATCATCTTCGGGATGCTATAATACACTAAATACAGCAACAATTTTGAGTCTACAACGTTTAGTTTAGGTGTGAGAGCCAAAATGAACTTTTTATTGCTTTAAATGCGTTTTGAGCACCTGATTGTACACTTAAGGTGAAAATGTCAAAATCTTAAAATTAAGCATGAGCACAATGAAATTAATGCTGGAATCATCTTCAGGATGCTATAATACACTAAATACAGCAAACATTTTGAGTCTACAACGTTTAGTTTAGGTGTGAGAGCCAAAATGAACTTTTTATTGCTTTAAATGCGTTTTCAGCCCCTGATTGTACACTTAAGGTGAAAATGTCAAAATCTTAAAATTGAGCATGAGCACAATGAAATTAATGCTGGAATCATCTTCGGGATGCTATAATACACTAAATACAGCAAACATTTTGAGTCTACAACGTTTAGTTTAGATGTGAGAGCCAAAATGAACTTTTTAATGCTTTAAATGCGTTTTCAGCCTGATTGTGCACTTTAGGTGAAAATGTCAAAATCTTCAAAATGAGCATGAGCACAATGAAATTAATGCTGGAATCATCTTCAGGATGCTAGAATACACTAAATACAGCAAACATTTTGAGTCTACAACGTTTAGTTTAGGTGTGAGAGCCAAAATGAACTTTTTATTGCTTGAAATGCGTTTTCAGCCTGATTGTGCACTTTAGGTGAAAATGTCAAAATCTTAAAAATGAGCATGAGCACAATGAAATTAATGCTGGAATCATCTTCAGGATGCTATAATAAACTAAATACAGCAAACATTTTGAGTCTACAACGTTTAGTTTAGGTGTGAGAGCCAAAATGAACTTTTTATTGCTTTAAATGCGTTTTCAGCCCCTGATTGTACACGTTAGGTGAAAAGGTCAAAATCTTCAAAAATGAGCATAAGCACAATGAAATTAATGCTGGAATCATCTTCAGGATGCTAGAATACACTAAATACAGCAAAAATTTTGAGTCTACAACGTTTAGTTTAGGTGTGAGAGCCAAAATGAACTTTTTATTGCTTTAAATGCGTTTTCAGCCCCTGATTGTACACGTTAGGTGAAAAGGTCAAAATCTTCAAAAATGAGCATAAGCACAATGAAATTAATGCTGGAATCATCTTCAGGATGCTATAATACACTAAATACAGCAAACATTTTGAGTCTACAACGTTTAGTTTAGGTGTGAGAGCCAAAATGAACTTTTTATTGCTTTAAATGCGTTTTCAGCCCCTGATTGTACATGTTAGGTGAAAAGGTCAAAATCTTCAAAAATGAGCATAAGCACAGTGTAAATAATGCTGGAATCATCTTCAGGATGCTAGAATACACTAAATACAGTAAAAATTTTGACTCTACAACGTTTAGTTTAGGTATGAGAGCCAAAAAGAACTTTTTATTGCTTTAAATGCGTTTTCAGCCCCTGATTGTACACTTAAGGTGAAAATGTCAAAATCTTAAAATTGAGCATGAGCACAATGAAATTAATGATGGAATCATCTTCGGGATGCTATAATACACTAAATACAGCAACAATTTTGAGTCTACAACGTTTAGTTTAGGTGTGAGAGCCAAAATGAACTTTTTATTGCTTTAAATGCGTTTTGAGCACCTGATTGTACACTTAAGGTGAAAATGTCAAAATCTTAAAATTAAGCATGAGCACAATGAAATTAATGCTGGAATCATCTTCGGGATGCTATAATACACTAAATACAGCAAACATTTTGAGTCTACAACGTTTAGTTTAGATGTGAGAGCCAAAATGAACTTTTTAATGCTTTAAATGCGTTTTCAGCCTGATTGTGCACTTTAGGTGAAAATGTCAAAATCTTCAAAATGAGCATGAGCACAATGAAATTAATGCTGGAATCATCTTCAGGATGCTAGAATACACTAAATACAGCAAACATTTTGAGTCTACAACGTTTAGTTTAGGTGTGAGAGCCAAAATGAACTTTTTATTGCTTGAAATGCGTTTTCAGCCTGATTGTGCACTTTAGGTGAAAATGTCAAAATCTTAAAAATGAGCATGAGCACAATGAAATTAATGCTGGAATCATCTTCAGGATGCTATAATAAACTAAATACAGCAAACATTTTGAGTCTACAACGTTTAGTTTAGGTGTGAGAGCCAAAATGAACTTTTTATTGCTTTAAATGCGTTTTCAGCCCCTGATTGTACACGTTAGGTGAAAAGGTCAAAATCTTCAAAAATGAGCATAAGCACAATGAAATTAATGCTGGAATCATCTTCAGGATGCTAGAATACACTAAATACAGCAAAAATTTTGAGTCTACAACGTTTAGTTTAGGTGTGAGAGCCAAAATGAACTTTTTATTGCTTTAAATGCGTTTTCAGCCCCTGATTGTACACGTTAGGTGAAAAGGTCAAAATCTTCAAAAATGAGCATAAGCACAATGAAATTAATGCTGGAATCATCTTCAGGATGCTAGAATACACTAAATACAGCAAAAATTTTGAGTCTCCAACGTTTAGTTTAGGTGTGAGAGCCAAAATGAACTTTTTATTGCTTTAAATGCGTTTTGAGCACCTGATTGTACACTTAAGGTGAAAATGTCAAAATCTTAAAATTAAGCATGAGCACAATGAAATTAATGCTGGAATCATCTTCAGGATGCTATAATACACTAAATACAGCAAACATTTTGAGTCTACAACGTTTAGTTTAGGTGTGAGAGCCAAAATGAACTTTTTATTGCTTTAAATGCGTTTTCAGCCCCTGATTGTACATGTTAGGTGAAAAGGTCAAAATCTTCAAAAATGAGCATAAGCACAGTGTAAATAATGCTGGAATCATCTTCAGGATGCTAGAATACACTAAATACAGTAAAAATTTTGACTCTACAACGTTTAGTTTAGGTATGAGAGCCAAAAAGAACTTTTTATTGCTTTAAATGCGTTTTCAGCCCCTGATTGTACACTTAAGGTGAAAATGTCAAAATCTTAAAATTGAGCATGAGCACAATGAAATTAATGATGGAATCATCTTCGGGATGCTATAATACACTAAATACAGCAACAATTTTGAGTCTACAACGTTTAGTTTAGGTGTGAGAGACAAAATGAACTTTTTATTGCTTTAAATGCGTTTTGAGCACCTGATTGTACACTTAAGGTGAAAATGTCAAAATCTTAAAATTAAGCATGTGCACAATGAAATTAATGCTGGAATCATCTTCAGGATGCTATAATACACTAAATACAGCAAACATTTTGAGTCTACAACGTTTAGTTTAGGTGTGAGAGCCAAAATGAACTTTTTATTGCTTTAAATGCGTTTTCAGCCCCTGATTGTACACTTAAGGTGAAAATGTCAAAATCTTAAAATTGAGCATGAGCACAATGAAATTAATGCTGGAATCATCTTCGGGATGCTATAATACACTAAATACAGCAAACATTTTGAGTCTACAACGTTTAGTTTAGGTGTGAGAGCCAAAATGAACTTTTTAATGCTTTAAATGCGTTTTCAGCCTGATTGTGCACGTTAGGTGAAAATGTCAAAATCTTAAAAATGAGCATGAGCACAATGAAATTAATGCTGGAATCATCTTCAGGATGCTAGAATACACTAAATACAGCAACATTTTTGAGTCTACAACGTTTAGTTTAGGTGTGAGAGCCAAAATGAACTTTTTATTGCTTTAAACGCGTTTTCAGCCCCTGATTGTACACTTAAGGTGAAAATGTCAAAATCTTCAAAATGAGCAAAAGCACAATGAAATTAATGCTGGAATCATCTTCAGGATGCTAGAATACACTAAATACAGCAAACATTTTGAGTCTACAACGTTTAGTTTAGGTGTGAGAGCCAAAATGAACTTTTTATTGCTTGAAATGCGTTTTCAGCCTGATTGTGCACTTTAGGTGAAAATGTCAAAATCTTAAAAATGAGCATGAGCACAATGAAATTAATGCTGGAATCATCTTCAGGATGCTATAATAAACTAAATACAGCAAACATTTTGAGTCTACAACGTTTAGTTTAGGTGTGAGAGCCAAAATGAACTTTTTATTGCTTTAAATGCGTTTTCAGCCCCTGATTGTACACGTTAGGTGAAAAGGTCAAAATCTTCAAAAATGAGCATAAGCACAATGAAATTAATGCTGGAATCATCTTCAGGATGCTAGAATACACTAAATACAGTAAAAATTTTGACTCTACAACGTTTAGTTTAGGTATGAGAGCCAAAAAGAACTTTTTATTGCTTTAAATGCGTTTTCAGCCCCTGATTGTACACTTAAGGTGAAAATGTCAAAATCTTAAAATTGAGCATGAGCACAATGAAATTAATGCTGGAATCATCTTCAGGATGCTATAATACACTAAATACAGCAAACATTTTGAGTCTACAACGTTTAGTTTAGGTGTGAGAGCCAAAATGAACTTTTTATTGCTTTAAATGCGTTTTCAGCCCCTGATTGTACACTTAAGGTGAAAATGTCAAAATCTTAAAATTGAGAATAAGCACAATGAAATTAATGCTGAAATTATCTTCAGGATGCTAGAATACACTAAATACAGCAAAAATTTTGAGTCTGCAACGTTTAGTTTAGGTGTGAGAGCCAAAATGAACTTTTTATTGCTTTAAACGCATTTTCAGCCCCGGATTGTACACTTAAGGTGAAAATGTCAAAATTCTCAAAATGAGCATAAGCACAATGAAATTAATGCTGGAATCATCTTCAGGATACTAGAATACACTAAATACAGCAAACATTTTGAGTCTACAACGTTTAGTTTAGGTGTGAGAGCCAAAATGAACTTTTTATTGCTTTAAATGCGTTTTGAGCACTTGATTGTACACTTAAGGTGAAAATGTCAAAATCTTAAAATTGAGCATGAGCACAATGAAATTAATATTGGAATCATCTTCAGGATGCTATAATACACTAAATACAGCAAACATTTTGAGTCTGCAACGTTTAGTTTAGGTGTGAGAGCCAAAATGAACTTTTTATTGCTTTAAATGCATTTTCAGCCTGATTGTGCACTTTAGGTGAAAATGTCAAAATCTTAAAAATGAGCATGAGCACAATGAAATTAATGCTGGAAACATCTTCAGGATGCTAGAATACACTAAATACAGCAACATTTTTGAGTCTACAACGTTTAGTTTAGGTGTGAGAGCCAAAATGAACTTTTTATTGCTTGAAATGCGTTTTCAGCCTGATTGTGCACTTTAGGTGAAAATGTCAAAATCTTAAAAATGAGCATGAGCACAATGAAATTAATGCTGGAATCATCTTCAGGATGCTATAATACACTAAATACAGCAAACATTTTGAGTCTACAACGTTTAGTTTAGGTGTGAGAGCCAAAATGAACTTTTTATTGCTTTAAATGCGTTTTCAGCCCCTGATTGTACACGTTAGGTGAAAAGGTCAAAATCTTCAAAAATGAGCATAAGCACAATGAAATTAATGCTGGAATCATCTTCAGGATGCTAGAATACACTAAATACAGTAAAAATTTTGACTCTACAACGTTTAGTTTAGGTATGAGAGCCAAAAAGAACTTTTTAATGCTTTAAATGCGTTTTCAGCCCCTGATTGTACACTTAAGATGAAAATGTCAAAATCTTAAAATTGAGCATGAGCACAATGAAATTAATGCTGGAATCATCTTCAGGATGCTATAATACACTAAATACAGCAAACATTTTGAGTCTACAACGTTTAGTTTAGGTGTGAGAGCCAAAATGAACTTTTTATTGCTTTAAATGCGTTTTCAGCCCCTGATTGTACACTTAAGGTGAAAATGTCAAAATCTTAAAATTGAGAATAAGCACAATGAAATTAATGCTGAAATTATCTTCAGGATGCTAGAATACACTAAATACAACAAAAATTTTGAGTCTACAACGTTTAGTTTAGGTGTGAGAGCCAAAATGAACTTTTTATTGCTTTAAATGCGTTTTCAGCCCCTGATTGTACACTTAAGGTGAAAATGTCAAATTCTTCAAAATGAGCATAAGCACAATGAAATTAATGCTGGAATCATCTTCAGGATGCTAGAATACACTAAATACAGCAAAAATTTTGAGTTTGCAACGTTTAGTTTAGGTGTGAGAGCCAAAATGAACTTTTTATTGCTTTAAACGCATTTTCAGCCCCGGATTGTACACTTAAGGTGAAAATGTCAAAATTCTCAAAATGAGCATAAGCACAATGAAATTAATGCTGGAATCATCTTCAGGATACTAGAATACACTAAATACAGCAAACATTTTGAGTCTACAACGTTTAGTTTAGGTGTGAGAGCCAAAATGAACTTTTTATTGCTTTAAATGCGTTTTGAGCACCTGATTGTACACTTAAGGTGAAAATGTCAAAATCTTAAAATTGAGCATGAGCACAATGAAATTAATGCTGGAATCATCTTCAGGATGCTATAATACACTAAATACAGCAAACATTTTGAGTCTACAACGTTTAGTTTAGGTGTGAGAGCCAAAATGAACTTTTTATTGCTTTAAATGCGTTTTCAGCCTGATTGTGCACTTTAGGTGAAAATGTCAAAATCTTAAAAATGAGCATGAGCACAATGAAATTAATGCTGGAAACATCTTCAGGATGCTAGAATACACTAAATACAGCAACATTTTTGAGTCTACAACGTTTAGTTTAGGTGTGAGAGCCAAAATGAACTTTTTATTGCTTTAAACGCGTTTTCAGCCCCTGATTGTACACTTAAGGTGAAAATGTCAAAATCTTCAAAATGAGCATAAGCACAATGAAATTAATGCTGGAATCATCTTCAGGATGCTAGAATACACTAAATACAGCAAAAATTTTGAGTCTACAACGTTTAGTTTAGGTGTGAGAGCCAAAATGAACTTTTTATTGCTTGAAATGCGTTTTCAGCCTGATTGTGCACTTTAGGTGAAAATGTCAAAATCTTAAAAATGAGCATAAGCACAATGAAATTAATGCTGGAATCATCTTCAGGATGCTAGAATACACTAAATACAGCAACAATTTTGAGTCTACAACGTTTAGTTTAGGTGTGAGAGCCAAAATGAACTTTTTATTGCTTTAAATGCGTTTTGAGCACCTGATTGTACACTTAAGGTGAAAATGTCAAAATCTTAAAATTGAGCATGAGCACAATGAAATTAATGCTGGAATCATCTTCAGGATGCTATAATACACTAAATACAGCAAAAATTTTGAGTCTACAACGTTTAGTTTAGGCGTGAGAGCCGAAATGAACTTTTTATTGATTTAAATGCGTTTTCAGCCCCTGATTGTACACTTAAGGTGAAAATGTCAAAATCTTAAAATTGAGAATAGGCACAATGAAATTAATGCTGAAATTATCTTCAGGATGCTAGAATACACTAAATACAGCAAAAATTTTGAGTCTACAACGTTTAGTTTAGGTGTGAGAGCCAAACTGATCTTTTTATTGCTTTAAATGTGTTTTCAGCCTGATTGTGCACTTAAGGTGAAAATGTCAAAATCTTAAAAATGAGCATGAGCACAATGAAATTAATGCTGGAATCATCTTCAGGATGCTAGAATACACTAAATACAGCAACATTTTTGAGTCTACAACGTTTAGTTTAGGTGTGAGAGCCAAAATGAACTTTTTATTGCTTTAAACGCGTTTTCAGCCCCTGATTGTACACTTAAGGTGAAAATGTCAAAATCTTCAAAATGAGCAAAAGCACAATGAAATTAATGCTGGAATCATCTTCAGGATGCTAGAATACACTAAATACAGCAAACATTTTGTGTCTACAACGTTTAGTTTAGGTGTGAGAGCCAAAATGAACTTTTTATTGCTTGAAATGCGTTTTCAGCCTGATTGTGCACTTTAGGTGAAAATGTCAAAATCTTAAAAATGAGCATGAGCACAATGAAATTAATGCTGGAATCATCTTCAGGATGCTATAATAAACTAAATACAGCAAACATTTTGAGTCTACAACGTTTAGTTTAGGCGTGAGAGCCAAAATGAACTTTTTATTGCTTGAAATGCGTTTTCAGCCTGATTGTGCACTTTAGGTGAAAATGTCAAAATCTTAAAAATGAGCATAAGCACAATGAAATTAATGCTGGAATCATCTTCAGGATGCTAGAATACACTAAATACAGCAACAATTTTGAGTCTACAACGTTTAGTTTAGGTGTGAGAGCCAAAATGAACTTTTTATTGCTTTAAATGCGTTTTGAGCACCTGATTGTACACTTAAGGTGAAAATGTCAAAATCTTAAAATTGAGCATGAGCACAATGAAATTAATGCTGGAATCATCTTCAGGATGCTATAATACACTAAATACAGCAAAAATTTTGAGTCTACAACGTTTAGTTTAGGCGTGAGAGCCAAAATGAACTTTTTATTGATTTAAATGCGTTTTCAGCCCCTGATTGTACACTTATGGTGAAAATGTCAAAATCTTAAAATTGAGACTAGGCACAATGAAATTAATGCTGAAATTATCTTCAGGATGCTAGAATACACTAAATACAGCAAAAATTTTGAGTCTACAACGTTTAGTTTAGGTGTGAGAGCCAAACTGATCTTTTTATTGCTTTAAATGTGTTTTCAGCCTGATTGTGCACTTAAGGTGAAAATGTCAAAATCTTAAAAATGAGCATGAGCACAATGAAATTAATGCTGGAATCATCTTCAGGATGCTAGAATACACTAAATACAGCAACATTTTTGAGTCTACAACGTTTAGTTTAGGTGTGAGAGCCAAAATGAACTTTTTATTGCTTTAAACGCGTTTTCAGCCCCTGATTGTACACTTAAGGTGAAAATGTCAAAATCTTCAAAATGAGCAAAAGCACAATGAAATTAATGCTGGAATCATCTTCAGGATGCTAGAATACACTAAATACAGCAAACATTTTGAGTCTACAACGTTTAGTTTAGGTGTGAGAGCCAAAATGAACTTTTTATTGCTTGAAATGCGTTTTCAGCCTGATTGTGCACTTTAGGTGAAAATGTCAAAATCTTAAAAATGAGCATGAGCACAATGAAATTAATGCTGGAATCATCTTCAGGATGCTATAATAAACTAAATACAGCAAACATTTTGAGTCTACAACGTTTAGTTTAGGCGTGAGAGCCAAAATGAACTTTTTATTGATTTAAATGCGTTTTCAGCCCCTGATTGTACACTTAAGGTGAAAATGTCAAAATCTTAAAATTGAGCATGAGCACAATGAAATTAATGCTGGAATCATCTTCAGGATGCTAGAATACACTAAATACAGTAAAATTTTTGACTCTACAACGTTTAGTTTAGGTATGAGAGCCAAAAAGAACTTTTTATTGCTTTAAATGCGTTTTCAGCCCCTGATTGTACACTTAAGGTGAAAATGTCAAAATCTTAAAATTGAGCATGAGCACAATGAAATTAATGATGGAATCATCTTCGGGATGCTATAATACACTAAATACAGCAACAATTTTGAGTCTACAACGTTTAGTTTAGGTGTGAGAGCCAAAATGAACTTTTTATTGCTTTAAATGCGTTTTCAGCCCCTGATTGTACACGTTAGGTGAAAAGGTCAAAATCTTCAAAAATGAGCATAAGCACAATGAAATTAATGCTGGAATCATCTTCAGGATGCTAGAATACACTAAATACAGTAAAAATTTTGACTCTACAACGTTTAGTTTAGGTATGAGAGCCAAAAAGAACTTTTTATTGCTTTAAATGCGTTTTCAGCCCCTGATTGTACACTTAAGGTGAAAATGTCAAAATCTTAAAATTGAGCATGAGCACAATGAAATTAATGCTGGAATCATCTTCAGGATGCTATAATACACTAAATACAGCAAACATTTTGAGTCTACAACGTTTAGTTTAGGTGTGAGAGCCAAAATGAACTTTTTATTGCTTTAAATGCGTTTTCAGCCCCTGATTGTACACTTAAGGTGAAAATGTCAAAATCTTAAAATTGAGAATAAGCACAATGAAATTAATGCTGAAATTATCTTCAGGATGCTAGAATACACAAAATACAGCAAAAATTTTGAGTCTGCAACGTTTAGTTTAGGTGTGAGAGCCAAAATGAACTTTTTATTGCTTTAAACGCATTTTCAGCCCCGGATTGTACACTTAAGGTGAAAATGTCAAAATTCTCAAAATGAGCATAAGCACAATGAAATTAATGCTGGAATCATCTTCAGGATACTAGAATACACTAAATACAGCAAACATTTTGAGTCTACAACGTTTAGTTTAGGTGTGAGAGCCAAAATGAACTTTTTATTGCTTTAAATGCGTTTTGAGCACTTGATTGTACACTTAAGGTGAAAATGTCAAAATCTTAAAATTGAGCATGAGCACAATGAAATTAATATTGGAATCATCTTCAGGATGCTATAATACACTAAATACAGCAAACATTTTGAGTCTGCAACGTTTAGTTTAGGTGTGAGAGCCAAAATGAACTTTTTATTGCTTTAAATGCATTTTCAGCCTGATTGTGCACTTTAGGTGAAAATGTCAAAATCTTAAAAATGAGCATGAGCACAATGAAATTAATGCTGGAAACATCTTCAGGATGCTAGAATACACTAAATACAGCAACATTTTTGAGTCTACAACGTTTAGTTTAGGTGTGAGAGCCAAAATGAACTTTTTATTGCTTGAAATGCGTTTTCAGCCTGATTGTGCACTTTAGGTGAAAATGTCAAAATCTTAAAAATGAGCATGAGCACAATGAAATTAATGCTGGAATCATCTTCAGGATGCTATAATACACTAAATACAGCAAACATTTTGAGTCTACAACGTTTAGTTTAGGTGTGAGAGCCAAAATGAACTTTTTATTGCTTTAAATGCGTTTTCAGCCCCTGATTGTACACGTTAGGTGAAAAGGTCAAAATCTTCAAAAATGAGCATAAGCACAATGAAATTAATGCTGGAATCATCTTCAGGATGCTAGAATACACTAAATACAGTAAAAATTTTGACTCTACAACGTTTAGTTTAGGTATGAGAGCCAAAAAGAACTTTTTAATGCTTTAAATGCGTTTTCAGCCCCTGATTGTACACTTAAGATGAAAATGTCAAAATCTTAAAATTGAGCATGAGCACAATGAAATTAATGCTGGAATCATCTTCAGGATGCTATAATACACTAAATACAGCAAACATTTTGAGTCTACAACGTTTAGTTTAGGTGTGAGAGCCAAAATGAACTTTTTATTGCTTTAAATGCGTTTTCAGCCCCTGATTGTACACTTAAGGTGAAAATGTCAAAATCTTAAAATTGAGAATAAGCACAATGAAATTAATGCTGAAATTATCTTCAGGATGCTAGAATACACTAAATACAACAAAAATTTTGAGTCTACAACGTTTAGTTTAGGTGTGAGAGCCAAAATGAACTTTTTATTGCTTTAAATGCGTTTTCAGCCCCTGATTGTACACTTAAGGTGAAAATGTCAAATTCTTCAAAATGAGCATAAGCACAATGAAATTAATGCTGGAATCATCTTCAGGATGCTAGAATACACTAAATACAGCAAAAATTTTGAGTTTGCAACGTTTAGTTTAGGTGTGAGAGCCAAAATGAACTTTTTATTGCTTTAAACGCATTTTCAGCCCCGGATTGTACACTTAAGGTGAAAATGTCAAAATTCTCAAAATGAGCATAAGCACAATGAAATTAATGCTGGAATCATCTTCAGGATACTAGAATACACTAAATACAGCAAACATTTTGAGTCTACAACGTTTAGTTTAGGTGTGAGAGCCAAAATGAACTTTTTATTGCTTTAAATGCGTTTTGAGCACCTGATTGTACACTTAAGGTGAAAATGTCAAAATCTTAAAATTGAGCATGAGCACAATGAAATTAATGCTGGAATCATCTTCAGGATGCTATAATACACTAAATACAGCAAACATTTTGAGTCTACAACGTTTAGTTTAGGTGTGAGAGCCAAAATGAACTTTTTATTGCTTTAAATGCGTTTTCAGCCTGATTGTGCACTTTAGGTGAAAATGTCAAAATCTTAAAAATGAGCATGAGCACAATGAAATTAATGCTGGAAACATCTTCAGGATGCTAGAATACACTAAATACAGCAACATTTTTGAGTCTACAACGTTTAGTTTAGGTGTGAGAGCCAAAATGAACTTTTTATTGCTTTAAACGCGTTTTCAGCCCCTGATTGTACACTTAAGGTGAAAATGTCAAAATCTTCAAAATGAGCATAAGCACAATGAAATTAATGCTGGAATCATCTTCAGGATGCTAGAATACACTAAATACAGCAAAAATTTTGAGTCTACAACGTTTAGTTTAGGTGTGAGAGCCAAAATGAACTTTTTATTGCTTGAAATGCGTTTTCAGCCTGATTGTGCACTTTAGGTGAAAATGTCAAAATCTTAAAAATGAGCATAAGCACAATGAAATTAATGCTGGAATCATCTTCAGGATGCTAGAATACACTAAATACAGCAACAATTTTGAGTCTACAACGTTTAGTTTAGGTGTGAGAGCCAAAATGAACTTTTTATTGCTTTAAATGCGTTTTGAGCACCTGATTGTACACTTAAGGTGAAAATGTCAAAATCTTAAAATTGAGCATGAGCACAATGAAATTAATGCTGGAATCATCTTCAGGATGCTATAATACACTAAATACAGCAAAAATTTTGAGTCTACAACGTTTAGTTTAGGCGTGAGAGCCGAAATGAACTTTTTATTGATTTAAATGCGTTTTCAGCCCCTGATTGTACACTTAAGGTGAAAATGTCAAAATCTTAAAATTGAGAATAGGCACAATGAAATTAATGCTGAAATTATCTTCAGGATGCTAGAATACACTAAATACAGCAAAAATTTTGAGTCTACAACGTTTAGTTTAGGTGTGAGAGCCAAACTGATCTTTTTATTGCTTTAAATGTGTTTTCAGCCTGATTGTGCACTTAAGGTGAAAATGTCAAAATCTTAAAAATGAGCATGAGCACAATGAAATTAATGCTGGAATCATCTTCAGGATGCTAGAATACACTAAATACAGCAACATTTTTGAGTCTACAACGTTTAGTTTAGGTGTGAGAGCCAAAATGAACTTTTTATTGCTTTAAACGCGTTTTCAGCCCCTGATTGTACACTTAAGGTGAAAATGTCAAAATCTTCAAAATGAGCAAAAGCACAATGAAATTAATGCTGGAATCATCTTCAGGATGCTAGAATACACTAAATACAGCAAACATTTTGTGTCTACAACGTTTAGTTTAGGTGTGAGAGCCAAAATGAACTTTTTATTGCTTGAAATGCGTTTTCAGCCTGATTGTGCACTTTAGGTGAAAATGTCAAAATCTTAAAAATGAGCATGAGCACAATGAAATTAATGCTGGAATCATCTTCAGGATGCTATAATAAACTAAATACAGCAAACATTTTGAGTCTACAACGTTTAGTTTAGGCGTGAGAGCCAAAATGAACTTTTTATTGCTTGAAATGCGTTTTCAGCCTGATTGTGCACTTTAGGTGAAAATGTCAAAATCTTAAAAATGAGCATAAGCACAATGAAATTAATGCTGGAATCATCTTCAGGATGCTAGAATACACTAAATACAGCAACAATTTTGAGTCTACAACGTTTAGTTTAGGTGTGAGAGCCAAAATGAACTTTTTATTGCTTTAAATGCGTTTTGAGCACCTGATTGTACACTTAAGGTGAAAATGTCAAAATCTTAAAATTGAGCATGAGCACAATGAAATTAATGCTGGAATCATCTTCAGGATGCTATAATACACTAAATACAGCAAAAATTTTGAGTCTACAACGTTTAGTTTAGGCGTGAGAGCCAAAATGAACTTTTTATTGATTTAAATGCGTTTTCAGCCCCTGATTGTACACTTATGGTGAAAATGTCAAAATCTTAAAATTGAGACTAGGCACAATGAAATTAATGCTGAAATTATCTTCAGGATGCTAGAATACACTAAATACAGCAAAAATTTTGAGTCTACAACGTTTAGTTTAGGTGTGAGAGCCAAACTGATCTTTTTATTGCTTTAAATGTGTTTTCAGCCTGATTGTGCACTTAAGGTGAAAATGTCAAAATCTTAAAAATGAGCATGAGCACAATGAAATTAATGCTGGAATCATCTTCAGGATGCTAGAATACACTAAATACAGCAACATTTTTGAGTCTACAACGTTTAGTTTAGGTGTGAGAGCCAAAATGAACTTTTTATTGCTTTAAACGCGTTTTCAGCCCCTGATTGTACACTTAAGGTGAAAATGTCAAAATCTTCAAAATGAGCAAAAGCACAATGAAATTAATGCTGGAATCATCTTCAGGATGCTAGAATACACTAAATACAGCAAACATTTTGAGTCTACAACGTTTAGTTTAGGTGTGAGAGCCAAAATGAACTTTTTATTGCTTGAAATGCGTTTTCAGCCTGATTGTGCACTTTAGGTGAAAATGTCAAAATCTTAAAAATGAGCATGAGCACAATGAAATTAATGCTGGAATCATCTTCAGGATGCTATAATAAACTAAATACAGCAAACATTTTGAGTCTACAACGTTTAGTTTAGGCGTGAGAGCCAAAATGAACTTTTTATTGATTTAAATGCGTTTTCAGCCCCTGATTGTACACTTAAGGTGAAAATGTCAAAATCTTAAAATTGAGCATGAGCACAATGAAATTAATGCTGGAATCATCTTCAGGATGCTAGAATACACTAAATACAGTAAAATTTTTGACTCTACAACGTTTAGTTTAGGTATGAGAGCCAAAAAGAACTTTTTATTGCTTTAAATGCGTTTTCAGCCCCTGATTGTACACTTAAGGTGAAAATGTCAAAATCTTAAAATTGAGCATGAGCACAATGAAATTAATGATGGAATCATCTTCGGGATGCTATAATACACTAAATACAGCAACAATTTTGAGTCTACAACGTTTAGTTTAGGTGTGAGAGCCAAAATGAACTTTTTATTGCTTTAAATGCGTTTTGAGCACCTGATTGTACACTTAAGGTGAAAATGTCAAAATCTTAAAATTAAGCATGAGCACAATGAAATTAATGCTGGAATCATCTTCGGGATGCTATAATACACTAAATACAGCAAACATTTTGAGTCTACAACGTTTAGTTTAGGTGTGAGAGCCAAAATGAACTTTTTAATGCTTTAAATGCGTTTTCAGCCTGATTGTGCACGTTAGGTGAAAATGTCAAAATCTTAAAAATGAGCATGAGCACAATGAAATTAATGCTGGAATCATCTTCAGGATGCTAGAATACACTAAATACAGCAACATTTTTGAGTCTACAACGTTTAGTTTAGGTGTGAGAGCCAAAATGAACTTTTTATTGCTTTAAACGCGTTTTCAGCCCCTGATTGTACACTTAAGGTGAAAATGTCAAAATCTTCAAAATGAGCAAAAGCACAATGAAATTAATGCTGGAATCATCTTCAGGATGCTAGAATACACTAAATACAGCAAACATTTTGAGTCTACAACGTTTAGTTTAGGTGTGAGAGCCAAAATGAACTTTTTATTGCTTGAAATGCGTTTTCAGCCTGATTGTGCACTTTAGGTGAAAATGTCAAAATCTTAAAAATGAGCATGAGCACAATGAAATTAATGCTGGAATCATCTTCAGGATGCTATAATAAACTAAATACAGCAAACATTTTGAGTCTACAACGTTTAGTTTAGGTGTGAGAGCCAAAATGAACTTTTTATTGCTTTAAATGCGTTTTCAGCCCCTGATTGTACACGTTAGGTGAAAAGGTCAAAATCTTCAAAAATGAGCATAAGCACAATGAAATTAATGCTGGAATCATCTTCAGGATGCTAGAATACACTAAATACAGTAAAAATTTTGACTCTACAACGTTTAGTTTAGGTATGAGAGCCAAAAAGAACTTTTTATTGCTTTAAATGCGTTTTCAGCCCCTGATTGTACACTTAAGGTGAAAATGTCAAAATCTTAAAATTGAGCATGAGCACAATGAAATTAATGCTGGAATCATCTTCAGGATGCTATAATACACTAAATACAGCAAACATTTTGAGTCTACAACGTTTAGTTTAGGTGTGAGAGCCAAAATGAACTTTTTATTGCTTTAAATGCGTTTTCAGCCCCTGATTGTACACTTAAGGTGAAAATGTCAAAATCTTAAAATTGAGAATAAGCACAATGAAATTAATGCTGAAATTATCTTCAGGATGCTAGAATACACTAAATACAGCAAAAATTTTGAGTCTGCAACGTTTAGTTTAGGTGTGAGAGCCAAAATGAACTTTTTATTGCTTTAAACGCATTTTCAGCCCCGGATTGTACACTTAAGGTGAAAATGTCAAAATTCTCAAAATGAGCATAAGCACAATGAAATTAATGCTGGAATCATCTTCAGGATACTAGAATACACTAAATACAGCAAACATTTTGAGTCTACAACGTTTAGTTTAGGTGTGAGAGCCAAAATGAACTTTTTATTGCTTTAAATGCGTTTTGAGCACTTGATTGTACACTTAAGGTGAAAATGTCAAAATCTTAAAATTGAGCATGAGCACAATGAAATTAATATTGGAATCATCTTCAGGATGCTATAATACACTAAATACAGCAAACATTTTGAGTCTGCAAAGTTTAGTTTAGGTGTGAGAGCCAAAATGAACTTTTTATTGCTTTAAATGCATTTTCAGCCTGATTGTGCACTTTAGGTGAAAATGTCAAAATCTTAAAAATGAGCATGAGCACAATGAAATTAATGCTGGAAACATCTTCAGGATGCTAGAATACACTAAATACAGCAACATTTTTGAGTCTACAACGTTTAGTTTAGGTGTGAGAGCCAAAATGAACTTTTTATTGCTTGAAATGCGTTTTCAGCCTGATTGTGCACTTTAGGTGAAAATGTCAAAATCTTAAAAATGAGCATGAGCACAATGAAATTAATGCTGGAATCATCTTCAGGATGCTATAATACACTAAATACAGCAAACATTTTGAGTCTACAACGTTTAGTTTAGGTGTGAGAGCCAAAATGAACTTTTTATTGCTTTAAATGCGTTTTCAGCCCCTGATTGTACACGTTAGGTGAAAAGGTCAAAATCTTCAAAAATGAGCATAAGCACAATGAAATTAATGCTGGAATCATCTTCAGGATGCTAGAATACACTAAATACAGTAAAAATTTTGACTCTACAACGTTTAGTTTAGGTATGAGAGCCAAAAAGAACTTTTTAATGCTTTAAATGCGTTTTCAGCCCCTGATTGTACACTTAAGATGAAAATGTCAAAATCTTAAAATTGAGCATGAGCACAATGAAATTAATGCTGGAATCATCTTCAGGATGCTATAATACACTAAATACAGCAAACATTTTGAGTCTACAACGTTTAGTTTAGGTGTGAGAGCCAAAATGAACTTTTTATTGCTTTAAATGCGTTTTCAGCCCCTGATTGTACACTTAAGGTGAAAATGTCAAAATCTTAAAATTGAGAATAAGCACAATGAAATTAATGCTGAAATTATCTTCAGGATGCTAGAATACACTAAATACAACAAAAATTTTGAGTCTACAACGTTTAGTTTAGGTGTGAGAGCCAAAATGAACTTTTTATTGCTTTAAATGCGTTTTCAGCCCCTGATTGTACACTTAAGGTGAAAATGTCAAATTCTTCAAAATGAGCATAAGCACAATGAAATTAATGCTTGAATCATCTTCAGGATGCTAGAATACACTAAATACAGCAAAAATTTTGAGTCTGCAACGTTTAGTTTAGGTGTGAGAGCCAAAATGAACTTTTTATTGCTTTAAACGCATTTTCAGCCCCGGATTGTACACTTAAGGTGAAAATGTCAAAATTCTCAAAATGAGCATAAGCACAATGAAATTAATGCTGGAATCATCTTCAGGATACTAGAATACACTAAATACAGCAAACATTTTGAGTCTACAACGTTTAGTTTAGGTGTGAGAGCCAAAATGAACTTTTTATTGCTTTAAATGCGTTTTGAGCACCTGATTGTACACTTAAGGTGAAAATGTCAAAATCTTAAAATTGAGCATGAGCACAATGAAATTAATGCTGGAATCATCTTCAGGATGCTATAATACACTAAATACAGCAAACATTTTGAGTCTACAACGTTTAGTTTAGGTGTGAGAGCCAAAATGAACTTTTTATTGCTTTAAATGCGTTTTCAGCCTGATTGTGCACTTTAGGTGAAAATGTCAAAATCTTAAAAATGAGCATGAGCACAATGAAATTAATGCTGGAAACATCTTCAGGATGCTAGAATACACTAAATACAGCAACATTTTTGAGTCTACAACGTTTAGTTTAGGTGTGAGAGCCAAAATGAACTTTTTATTGCTTTAAACGCGTTTTCAGCCCCTGATTGTACACTTTAGGTGAAAATGTCAAAATCTTAAAAATGAGCATAAGCACAATGAAATTAATGCTGGAATCATCTTCAGGATGCTAGAATACACTAAATACAGCAACAATTTTGAGTCTACAACGTTTAGTTTAGGTGTGAGAGCCAAAATGAACTTTTTATTGCTTTAAATGCGTTTTGAGCACCTGATTGTACACTTAAGGTGAAAATGTCAAAATCTTAAAATTGAGCATGAGCACAATGAAATTAATGCTGGAATCATCTTCAGGATGCTATAATACACTAAATACAGCAAAAATTTTGAGTCTACAACGTTTAGTTTAGGCGTGAGAGCCAAAATGAACTTTTTATTGATTTAAATGCGTTTTCAGCCCCTGATTGTACACTTAAGGTGAAAATGTCAAAATCTTAAAATTGAGAATAGGCACAATGAAATTAATGCTGAAATTATCTTCAGGATGCTAGAATACACTAAATACAGCAAAAATTTTGAGTCTACAACGTTTAGTTTAGGTGTGAGAGCCAAACTGATCTTTTTATTGCTTTAAATGTGTTTTCAGCCTGATTGTGCACTTAAGGTGAAAATGTCAAAATCTTAAAAATGAGCATGAGCACAATGAAATTAATGCTGGAATCATCTTCAGGATGCTAGAATACACTAAATACAGCAACATTTTTGAGTCTACAACGTTTAGTTTAGGTGTGAGAGCCAAAATGAACTTTTTATTGCTTTAAACGCGTTTTCAGCCCCTGATTGTACACTTAAGGTGAAAATGTCAAAATCTTCAAAATGAGCAAAAGCACAATGAAATTAATGCTGGAATCATCTTCAGGATGCTAGAATACACTAAATACAGCAAACATTTTGTGTCTACAACGTTTAGTTTAGGTGTGAGAGCCAAAATGAACTTTTTATTGCTTGAAATGCGTTTTCAGCCTGATTGTGCACTTTAGGTGAAAATGTCAAAATCTTAAAAATGAGCATGAGCACAATGAAATTAATGCTGGAATCATCTTCAGGATGCTATAATAAACTAAATACAGCAAACATTTTGAGTCTACAACGTTTAGTTTAGGCGTGAGAGCCAAAATGAACTTTTTATTGCTTGAAATGCGTTTTCAGCCTGATTGTGCACTTTAGGTGAAAATGTCAAAATCTTAAAAATGAGCATAAGCACAATGAAATTAATGCTGGAATCATCTTCAGGATGCTAGAATACACTAAATACAGCAACAATTTTGAGTCTACAACGTTTAGTTTAGGTGTGAGAGCCAAAATGAACTTTTTATTGCTTTAAATGCGTTTTGAGCACCTGATTGTACACTTAAGGTGAAAATGTCAAAATCTTAAAATTGAGCATGAGCACAATGAAATTAATGCTGGAATCATCTTCAGGATGCTATAATACACTAAATACAGCAAAAATTTTGAGTCTACAACGTTTAGTTTAGGCGTGAGAGCCAAAATGAACTTTTTATTGATTTAAATGCGTTTTCAGCCCCTGATTGTACACTTATGGTGAAAATGTCAAAATCTTAAAATTGAGACTAGGCACAATGAAATTAATGCTGAAATTATCTTCAGGATGCTAGAATACACTAAATACAGCAAAAATTTTGAGTCTACAACGTTTAGTTTAGGTGTGAGAGCCAAACTGATCTTTTTATTGCTTTAAATGTGTTTTCAGCCTGATTGTGCACTTAAGGTGAAAATGTCAAAATCTTAAAAATGAGCATGAGCACAATGAAATTAATGCTGGAATCATCTTCAGGATGCTAGAATACACTAAATACAGCAACATTTTTGAGTCTACAACGTTTAGTTTAGGTGTGAGAGCCAAAATGAACTTTTTATTGCTTTAAACGCGTTTTCAGCCCCTGATTGTACACTTAAGGTGAAAATGTCAAAATCTTCAAAATGAGCAAAAGCACAATGAAATTAATGCTGGAATCATCTTCAGGATGCTAGAATACACTAAATACAGCAAACATTTTGAGTCTACAACGTTTAGTTTAGGTGTGAGAGCCAAAATGAACTTTTTATTGCTTGAAATGCGTTTTCAGCCTGATTGTGCACTTTAGGTGAAAATGTCAAAATCTTAAAAATGAGCATGAGCACAATGAAATTAATGCTGGAATCATCTTCAGGATGCTATAATAAACTAAATACAGCAAACATTTTGAGTCTACAACGTTTAGTTTAGGCGTGAGAGCCAAAATGAACTTTTTATTGATTTAAATGCGTTTTCAGCCCCTGATTGTACACTTAAGGTGAAAATGTCAAAATCTTAAAATTGAGCATGAGCACAATGAAATTAATGCTGGAATCATCTTCAGGATGCTAGAATACACTAAATACAGTAAAATTTTTGACTCTACAACGTTTAGTTTAGGTATGAGAGCCAAAAAGAACTTTTTATTGCTTTAAATGCGTTTTCAGCCCCTGATTGTACACTTAAGGTGAAAATGTCAAAATCTTAAAATTGAGCATGAGCACAATGAAATTAATGATGGAATCATCTTCGGGATGCTATAATACACTAAATACAGCAACAATTTTGAGTCTACAACGTTTAGTTTAGGTGTGAGAGCCAAAATGAACTTTTTATTGCTTTAAATGCGTTTTGAGCACCTGATTGTACACTTAAGGTGAAAATGTCAAAATCTTAAAATTAAGCATGAGCACAATGAAATTAATGCTGGAATCATCTTCGGGATGCTATAATACACTAAATACAGCAAACATTTTGAGTCTACAACGTTTAGTTTAGGTGTGAGAGCCAAAATGAACTTTTTAATGCTTTAAATGCGTTTTCAGCCTGATTGTGCACGTTAGGTGAAAATGTCAAAATCTTAAAAATGAGCATGAGCACAATGAAATTAATGCTGGAATCATCTTCAGGATGCTAGAATACACTAAATACAGCAACATTTTTGAGTCTACAACGTTTAGTTTAGGTGTGAGAGCCAAAATGAACTTTTTATTGCTTTAAACGCGTTTTCAGCCCCTGATTGTACACTTAAGGTGAAAATGTCAAAATCTTCAAAATGAGCAAAAGCACAATGAAATTAATGCTGGAATCATCTTCAGGATGCTAGAATACACTAAATACAGCAAACATTTTGAGTCTACAACGTTTAGTTTAGGTGTGAGAGCCAAAATGAACTTTTTTTTGCTTGAAATGCGTTTTCAGCCTGATTGTGCACTTTAGGTGAAAATGTCAAAATCTTAAAAATGAGCATGAGCACAATGAAATTAATGCTGGAATCATCTTCAGGATGCTATAATAAACTAAATACAGCAAACATTTTGAGTCTACAACGTTTAGTTTAGGTGTGAGAGCCAAAATGAACTTTTTATTGCTTTAAATGCGTTTTCAGCCCCTGATTGTACACGTTAGGTGAAAAGGTCAAAATCTTCAAAAATGAGCATAAGCACAATGAAATTAATGCTGGAATCATCTTCAGGATGCTAGAATACACTAAATACAGTAAAAATTTTGACTCTACAACGTTTAGTTTAGGTATGAGAGCCAAAAAGAACTTTTTATTGCTTTAAATGCGTTTTCAGCCCCTGATTGTACACTTAAGGTGAAAATGTCAAAATCTTAAAATTGAGCATGAGCACAATGAAATTAATGCTGGAATCATCTTCAGGATGCTATAATACACTAAATACAGCAAACATTTTGAGTCTACAACGTTTAGTTTAGGTGTGAGAGCCAAAATGAACTTTTTATTGCTTTAAATGCGTTTTCAGCCCCTGATTGTACACTTAAGGTGAAAATGTCAAAATCTTAAAATTGAGAATAAGCACAATGAAATTAATGCTGAAATTATCTTCAGGATGCTAGAATACACTAAATACAGCAAAAATTTTGAGTCTGCAACGTTTAGTTTAGGTGTGAGAGCCAAAATGAACTTTTTATTGCTTTAAACGCATTTTCAGCCCCGGATTGTACACTTAAGGTGAAAATGTCAAAATTCTCAAAATGAGCATAAGCACAATGAAATTAATGCTGGAATCATCTTCAGGATACTAGAATACACTAAATACAGCAAACATTTTGAGTCTACAACGTTTAGTTTAGGTGTGAGAGCCAAAATGAACTTTTTATTGCTTTAAATGCGTTTTGAGCACTTGATTGTACACTTAAGGTGAAAATGTCAAAATCTTAAAATTGAGCATGAGCACAATGAAATTAATATTGGAATCATCTTCAGGATGCTATAATACACTAAATACAGCAAACATTTTGAGTCTGCAACGTTTAGTTTAGGTGTGAGAGCCAAAATGAACTTTTTATTGCTTTAAATGCATTTTCAGCCTGATTGTGCACTTTAGGTGAAAATGTCAAAATCTTAAAAATGAGCATGAGCACAATGAAATTAATGCTGGAAACATCTTCAGGATGCTAGAATACACTAAATACAGCAACATTTTTGAGTCTACAACGTTTAGTTTAGGTGTGAGAGCCAAAATGAACTTTTTATTGCTTGAAATGCGTTTTCAGCCTGATTGTGCACTTTAGGTGAAAATGTCAAAATCTTAAAAATGAGCATGAGCACAATGAAATTAATGCTGGAATCATCTTCAGGATGCTATAATACACTAAATACAGCAAACATTTTGAGTCTACAACGTTTAGTTTAGGTGTGAGAGCCAAAATGAACTTTTTATTGCTTTAAATGCGTTTTCAGCCCCTGATTGTACACGTTAGGTGAAAAGGTCAAAATCTTCAAAAATGAGCATAAGCACAATGAAATTAATGCTGGAATCATCTTCAGGATGCTAGAATACACTAAATACAGTAAAAATTTTGACTCTACAACGTTTAGTTTAGGTATGAGAGCCAAAAAGAACTTTTTAATGCTTTAAATGCGTTTTCAGCCCCTGATTGTACACTTAAGATGAAAATGTCAAAATCTTAAAATTGAGCATGAGCACAATGAAATTAATGCTGGAATCATCTTCAGGATGCTATAATACACTAAATACAGCAAACATTTTGAGTCTACAACGTTTAGTTTAGGTGTGAGAGCCAAAATGAACTTTTTATTGCTTTAAATGCGTTTTCAGCCCCTGATTGTACACTTAAGGTGAAAATGTCAAAATCTTAAAATTGAGAATAAGCACAATGAAATTAATGCTGAAATTATCTTCAGGATGCTAGAATACACTAAATACAACAAAAATTTTGAGTCTACAACGTTTAGTTTAGGTGTGAGAGCCGAAATGAACTTTTTATTGCTTTAAATGCGTTTTCAGCCCCTGATTGTACACTTAAGGTGAAAATGTCAAATTCTTCAAAATGAGCATAAGCACAATGAAATTAATGCTTGAATCATCTTCAGGATGCTAGAATACACTAAATACAGCAAAAATTTTGAGTCTGCAACGTTTAGTTTAGGTGTGAGAGCCAAAATGAACTTTTTATTGCTTTAAACGCATTTTCAGCCCCGGATTGTACACTTAAGGTGAAAATGTCAAAATTCTCAAAATGAGCATAAGCACAATGAAATTAATGCTGGAATCATCTTCAGGATACTAGAATACACTAAATACAGCAAACATTTTGAGTCTACAACGTTTAGTTTAGGTGTGAGAGCCAAAATGAACTTTTTATTGCTTTAAATGCGTTTTGAGCACCTGATTGTACACTTAAGGTGAAAATGTCAAAATCTTAAAATTGAGCATGAGCACAATGAAATTAATGCTGGAATCATCTTCAGGATGCTATAATACACTAAATACAGCAAACATTTTGAGTCTACAACGTTTAGTTTAGGTGTGAGAGCCAAAATGAACTTTTTATTGCTTTAAATGCGTTTTCAGCCTGATTGTGCACTTTAGGTGAAAATGTCAAAATCTTAAAAATGAGCATGAGCACAATGAAATTAATGCTGGAAACATCTTCAGGATGCTAGAATACACTAAATACAGCAACATTTTTGAGTCTACAACGTTTAGTTTAGGTGTGAGAGCCAAAATGAACTTTTTATTGCTTTAAACGCGTTTTCAGCCCCTGATTGTACACTTTAGGTGAAAATGTCAAAATCTTAAAAATGAGCATAAGCACAATGAAATTAATGCTGGAATCATCTTCAGGATGCTAGAATACACTAAATACAGCAACAATTTTGAGTCTACAACGTTTAGTTTAGGTGTGAGAGCCAAAATGAACTTTTTATTGCTTTAAATGCGTTTTGAGCACCTGATTGTACACTTAAGGTGAAAATGTCAAAATCTTAAAATTGAGCATGAGCACAATGAAATTAATGCTGGAATCATCTTCAGGATGCTATAATACACTAAATACAGCAAAAATTTTGAGTCTACAACGTTTAGTTTAGGCGTGAGAGCCAAAATGAACTTTTTATTGATTTAAATGCGTTTTCAGCCCCTGATTGTACACTTAAGGTGAAAATGTCAAAATCTTAAAATTGAGAATAGGCACAATGAAATTAATGCTGAAATTATCTTCAGGATGCTAGAATACACTAAATACAGCAAAAATTTTGAGTCTACAACGTTTAGTTTAGGTGTGAGAGCCAAACTGATCTTTTTATTGCTTTAAATGTGTTTTCAGCCTGATTGTGCACTTAAGGTGAAAATGTCAAAATCTTAAAAATGAGCATGAGCACAATGAAATTAATGCTGGAATCATCTTCAGGATGCTAGAATACACTAAATACAGCAACATTTTTGAGTCTACAACGTTTAGTTTAGGTGTGAGAGCCAAAATTAACTTTTTATTGCTTTAAATGCGTTTTCAGCCTGATTGTGCACTTCAGGTGAAAATGTCAAAATCTTAAAAATGAGCATGAGCACAATAAAATTAATGCTGGAATCATCTTCAGGATGCTAGAATACACTAAATACAGCAAACATTTTGAGTCTACAACGTTTAGTTTAGGCGTGAGAGCCAAAATGAACTTTTTATTGATTTAAATGCGTTTTCAGCCCCTGATTGTACACTTAAGGTGAAAATGTCAAAATCTTAAAATTGAGAATAGGCACAATGAAATTAATGCTGAAATTATCTTCAGGATGCTAGAATACACTAAATACAGCAAAAATTTTGAGTCTACAACGTTTAGTTTAGGTGTGAGAGCCAAACTGATCTTTTTATTGCTTTAAATGTGTTTTCAGCCTGATTGTGCACTTATGGTGAAAATGTCAAAATCTTAAAAATGAGCATGAGCACAATGAAATTAATGCTGGAATCATCTTCAGGATGCTAGAATACACTAAATACAGCAACATTTTTGAGTCTACAACGTTTAGTTTAGGTGTGAGAGCCAAAATTAACTTTTTATTGCTTTAAATGCGTTTTCAGCCTGATTGTGCACTTTAGGTGAAAATGTCAAAATCTTCAATATGAGCATAAGCACAATGAATTTAATGCTGGAATCATCTTCAGGATGCTAGAATACACTAAATACAGCAAAAATTTTGAGTCTACAACGTTTAGTTTAGGTGTGAGAGCCAAAATGAACTTTTTATTGCTTTAAATGCGTTTTCAGCCCCTGATTGTACACGTTAGGTGAAAAGGTCAAAATTTTCAAAAATGAGCATAAGCACAATGAAATTAATGCTGGAATCATCTTCAGGATGCTAGAATACACTAAATACTGCAACAATTTTGAGTCTACAACGTTTAGTTTAGGTGTGAGAGCCAAAATGAACTTTTTATTGCTTTAAATGCGTTTTGAGCACCTGATTGTACACTTAAGGTGAAAATGTCAAAATCTTAAAATTAAGCATGAGCACAATGAAATTAATGCTGGAATCATCTTCAGGATGCTATAATACACTAAATACAGCAAACATTTTGAGTCTACAACGTTTAGTTTAGGTGTGAGAGCCAAAATGAACTTTTTATTGCTTTAAATGCGTTTTCAGCCCCTGATTGTACATGTTAGGTGAAAATGTCAAAATCTTAAAATTGAGCATGAGCACAATGAAATTAATGCTGGAATCATCTTCAGGATGCTAGAATACACTAAATACAGCAAAAATTTTGAGTCTGCAACGTTTAGTTTAGGTGTGAGAGCCAAAATGAACTTTTTATTGCTTTAAACGCATTTTCAGCCCCGGATTGTACACTTAAGGTGAAAATGTCAAAATTCTCAAAATGAGCATAAGCACAATGAAATTAATGCTGGAATCATCTTCAGGATACTAGAATACACTAAATACAGCAAACATTTTGAGTCTACAACGTTTAGTTTAGGTGTGAGAGCCAAAATGAACTTTTTATTGCTTTAAATGCGTTTTGAGCACCTGATTGTACACTTAAGGTGAAAATGTCAAAATCTTAAAATTGAGCATGAGCACAATGAAATTAATGCTGGAATCATCTTCAGGATGCTATAATACACTAAATACAGCAAACATTTTGAGTCTACAACGTTTAGTTTAGGTGTGAGAGCCAAAATGAACTTTTTATTGCTTTAAATGCGTTTTCAGCCTGATTGTGCACTTTAGGTGAAAATGTCAAAATCTTAAAAATGAGCATGAGCACAATGAAATTAATGCTGGAAACATCTTCAGGATGCTAGAATACACTAAATACAGCAACATTTTTGAGTCTACAACGTTTAGTTTAGGTGTGAGAGCCAAAATGAACTTTTTATTGCTTTAAACGCGTTTTCAGCCCCTGATTGTACACTTAAGGTGAAAATGTCAAAATCTTCAAAATGAGCATAAGCACAATGAAATTAATGCTGGAATCATCTTCAGGATGCTAGAATACACTAAATACAGCAAAAATTTTGAGTCTACAACGTTTAGTTTAGGTGTGAGAGCCAAAATGAACTTTTTATTGCTTGAAATGCGTTTTCAGCCTGATTGTGCACTTTAGGTGAAAATGTCAAAATCTTAAAAATGAGCATAAGCACAATGAAATTAATGCTGGTATCATCTTCAGGATACTAGAATACACTAAATACAGCAACAATTTTGAGTCTACAACGTTTAGTTTAGGTGTGAGAGCCAAAATGAACTTTTTATTGCTTTAAATGCGTTTTGAGCACCTGATTGTACACTTAAGGTGAAAATGTCAAAATCTTAAAATTGAGCATGAGCACAATGAAATTAATGCTGGAATCATCTTCAGGATGCTATAATACACTAAATACAGCAAAAATTTTGAGTCGACAACGTTTAGTTTAGGCGTGAGAGCCAAAATGAACTTTTTATTGATTTAAATGCGTTTTCAGCCCCTGATTGTACACTTAAGGTGAAAATGTCAAAATCTTAAAATTGAGAATAGGCACAATGAAATTAATGCTGAAATTATCTTCAGGATGCTAGAATACACTAAATACAGCAAAAATTTTGAGTCTACAACGTTTAGTTTAGGTGTGAGAGCCAAACTGATCTTTTTATTGCTTTAAATAAGTTTTCAGCCTGATTGTGCACTTAAGGTGAAAATGTCAAAATCTTAAAAATGAGCATGAGCACAATGAAATTAATGCTGGAATCATCTTCAGGATGCTAGAATACACTAAATACAGCAACATTTTTGAGTCTACAACGTTTAGTTTAGGTGTGAGAGCCAAAATTAACTTTTTATTGCTTTAAATGCGTTTTCAGCCTGATTGTGCACTTCAGGTGAAAATGTCAAAATCTTAAAAATGAGCATGAGCACAATGAAATTAATGCTGGAATCATCTTCAGGATGCTAGAATACACTAAATACAGCAAACATTTTGAGTCTACAACGTTTAGTTTAGGCGTGAGAGCCAAAATGAACTTTTTATTGCTTTAAATGCGTTTTCAGCCCCTGATTGTACACTTAAGGTGAAAATGTCAAATTCTTCAAAATGAGCATAAGCACAATGAAATTAATGCTTGAATCATCTTCAGGATGCTAGAATACACTAAATACAGCAAAAATTTTGAGTCTGCAACGTTTAGTTTAGGTGTGAGAGCCAAAATGAACTTTTTATTGCTTTAAACGCATTTTCAGCCCCGGATTGTACACTTAAGGTGAAAATGTCAAAATTCTCAAAATGAGCATAAGCACAATGAAATTAATGCTGGAATCATCTTCAGGATACTAGAATACACTAAATACAGCAAACATTTTGAGTCTACAACGTTTAGTTTAGGTGTGAGAGCCAAAATGAACTTTTTATTGCTTTAAATGCGTTTTGAGCACCTGATTGTACACTTAAGGTGAAAATGTCAAAATCTTAAAATTGAGCATGAGCACAATGAAATTAATGCTGGAATCATCTTCAGGATGCTATAATACACTAAATACAGCAAACATTTTGAGTCTACAACGTTTAGTTTAGGTGTGAGAGCCAAAATGAACTTTTTATTGCTTTAAATGCGTTTTCAGCCTGATTGTGCACTTTAGGTGAAAATGTCAAAATCTTAAAAATGAGCATGAGCACAATGAAATTAATGCTGGAAACATCTTCAGGATGCTAGAATACACTAAATACAGCAACATTTTTGAGTCTACAACGTTTAGTTTAGGTGTGAGAGCCAAAATGAACTTTTTATTGCTTTAAACGCGTTTTCAGCCCCTGATTGTACACTTTAGGTGAAAATGTCAAAATCTTAAAAATGAGCATAAGCACAATGAAATTAATGCTGGAATCATCTTCAGGATGCTAGAATACACTAAATACAGCAACAATTTTGAGTCTACAACGTTTAGTTTAGGTGTGAGAGCCAAAATGAACTTTTTATTGCTTTAAATGCGTTTTGAGCACCTGATTGTACACTTAAGGTGAAAATGTCAAAATCTTAAAATTGAGCATGAGCACAATGAAATTAATGCTGGAATCATCTTCAGGATGCTATAATACACTAAATACAGCAAAAATTTTGAGTCTACAACGTTTAGTTTAGGCGTGAGAGCCAAAATGAACTTTTTATTGATTTAAATGCGTTTTCAGCCCCTGATTGTACACTTAAGGTGAAAATGTCAAAATCTTAAAATTGAGAATAGGCACAATGAAATTAATGCTGAAATTATCTTCAGGATGCTAGAATACACTAAATACAGCAAAAATTTTGAGTCTACAACGTTTAGTTTAGGTGTGAGAGCCAAACTGATCTTTTTATTGCTTTAAATGTGTTTTCAGCCTGATTGTGCACTTAAGGTGAAAATGTCAAAATCTTAAAAATGAGCATGAGCACAATGAAATTAATGCTGGAATCATCTTCAGGATGCTAGAATACACTAAATACAGCAACATTTTTGAGTCTACAACGTTTAGTTTAGGTGTGAGAGCCAAAATTAACTTTTTATTGCTTTAAATGCGTTTTCAGCCTGATTGTGCACTTCAGGTGAAAATGTCAAAATCTTAAAAATGAGCATGAGCACAATAAAATTAATGCTGGAATCATCTTCAGGATGCTAGAATACACTAAATACAGCAAACATTTTGAGTCTACAACGTTTAGTTTAGGCGTGAGAGCCAAAATGAACTTTTTATTGATTTAAATGCGTTTTCAGCCCCTGATTGTACACTTAAGGTGAAAATGTCAAAATCTTAAAATTGAGAATAGGCACAATGAAATTAATGCTGAAATTATCTTCAGGATGCTAGAATACACTAAATACAGCAAAAATTTTGAGTCTACAACGTTTAGTTTAGGTGTGAGAGCCAAACTGATCTTTTTATTGCTTTAAATGTGTTTTCAGCCTGATTGTGCACTTATGGTGAAAATGTCAAAATCTTAAAAATGAGCATGAGCACAATGAAATTAATGCTGGAATCATCTTCAGGATGCTAGAATACACTAAATACAGCAACATTTTTGAGTCTACAACGTTTAGTTTAGGTGTGAGAGCCAAAATTAACTTTTTATTGCTTTAAATGCGTTTTCAGCCTGATTGTGCACTTTAGGTGAAAATGTCAAAATCTTCAATATGAGCATAAGCACAATGAATTTAATGCTGGAATCATCTTCAGGATGCTAGAATACACTAAATACAGCAAAAATTTTGAGTCTACAACGTTTAGTTTAGGTGTGAGAGCCAAAATGAACTTTTTATTGCTTTAAATGCGTTTTCAGCCCCTGATTGTACACGTTAGGTGAAAAGGTCAAAATTTTCAAAAATGAGCATAAGCACAATGAAATTAATGCTGGAATCATCTTCAGGATGCTAGAATACACTAAATACTGCAACAATTTTGAGTCTACAACGTTTAGTTTAGGTGTGAGAGCCAAAATGAACTTTTTATTGCTTTAAATGCGTTTTGAGCACCTGATTGTACACTTAAGGTGAAAATGTCAAAATCTTAAAATTAAGCATGAGCACAATGAAATTAATGCTGGAATCATCTTCAGGATGCTATAATACACTAAATACAGCAAACATTTTGAGTCTACAACGTTTAGTTTAGGTGTGAGAGCCAAAATGAACTTTTTATTGCTTTAAATGCGTTTTCAGCCCCTGATTGTACATGTTAGGTGAAAATGTCAAAATCTTAAAATTGAGCATGAGCACAATGAAATTAATGCTGGAATCATCTTCAGGATGCTAGAATACACTAAATACAGCAAAAATTTTGAGTCTGCAACGTTTAGTTTAGGTGTGAGAGCCAAAATGAACTTTTTATTGCTTTAAACGCATTTTCAGCCCCGGATTGTACACTTAAGGTGAAAATGTCAAAATTCTCAAAATGAGCATAAGCACAATGAAATTAATGCTGGAATCATCTTCAGGATACTAGAATACACTAAATACAGCAAACATTTTGAGTCTACAACGTTTAGTTTAGGTGTGAGAGCCAAAATGAACTTTTTATTGCTTTAAATGCGTTTTGAGCACCTGATTGTACACTTAAGGTGAAAATGTCAAAATCTTAAAATTGAGCATGAGCACAATGAAATTAATGCTGGAATCATCTTCAGGATGCTATAATACACTAAATACAGCAAACATTTTGAGTCTACAACGTTTAGTTTAGGTGTGAGAGCCAAAATGAACTTTTTATTGCTTTAAATGCGTTTTCAGCCTGATTGTGCACTTTAGGTGAAAATGTCAAAATCTTAAAAATGAGCATGAGCACAATGAAATTAATGCTGGAAACATCTTCAGGATGCTAGAATACACTAAATACAGCAACATTTTTGAGTCTACAACGTTTAGTTTAGGTGTGAGAGCCAAAATGAACTTTTTATTGCTTTAAACGCGTTTTCAGCCCCTGATTGTACACTTAAGGTGAAAATGTCAAAATCTTCAAAATGAGCATAAGCACAATGAAATTAATGCTGGAATCATCTTCAGGATGCTAGAATACACTAAATACAGCAAAAATTTTGAGTCTACAACGTTTAGTTTAGGTGTGAGAGCCAAAATGAACTTTTTATTGCTTGAAATGCGTTTTCAGCCTGATTGTGCACTTTAGGTGAAAATGTCAAAATCTTAAAAATGAGCATAAGCACAATGAAATTAATGCTGGTATCATCTTCAGGATACTAGAATACACTAAATACAGCAACAATTTTGAGTCTACAACGTTTAGTTTAGGTGTGAGAGCCAAAATGAACTTTTTATTGCTTTAAATGCGTTTTGAGCACCTGATTGTACACTTAAGGTGAAAATGTCAAAATCTTAAAATTGAGCATGAGCACAATGAAATTAATGCTGGAATCATCTTCAGGATGCTATAATACACTAAATACAGCAAAAATTTTGAGTCGACAACGTTTAGTTTAGGCGTGAGAGCCAAAATGAACTTTTTATTGATTTAAATGCGTTTTCAGCCCCTGATTGTACACTTAAGGTGAAAATGTCAAAATCTTAAAATTGAGAATAGGCACAATGAAATTAATGCTGAAATTATCTTCAGGATGCTAGAATACACTAAATACAGCAAAAATTTTGAGTCTACAACGTTTAGTTTAGGTGTGAGAGCCAAACTGATGAAAATGTGTTTAAAGCAATAAAAAGTTCATTTTGGCTCTCACACCTAAACTAAACGTTGTAGACTCAAAATTTTTGCTGTATTTAGTGTATTCTAGCATCCTGAAGATTATTCTAGCATTAATTTCATTGTGCTCATGCTCATTTTTAAGATTTTGACATTTTCACCTAAAGGGCACAATCAGGCTGAAAACGCATTTAAAGCAATAAATAGTTAATTTTGGCTCTCACTCCTAAACTAAACGTTGTAGACTCAAAAATGTTGCTGTATTTAGTGTATTCTAGCATCCTGAAGATAATTTCAGCATTAATTTCATTGTGCTTATTCTCAATTTTAGGGTTTTGACATTTTCACCTTAAGTGTACAATCAGGGGCTGAAAACGCATTTAAAGCAATAAAAAGTTCATTTTGGCTCTCACACCTAAACTAAACGTTGTAGACTCAAAATGTTTGCTGTATTTAGTGTATTATAGCATCCTGAAGATGATTCCAGCATTAATTTAATTGTGCTCATGCTCAATTTTAAGATTTTGACATTTTCACCTCAAGTGTACAATCAGGGGCTCAAAACGCATTTAAAGCAATAAAAAGTTCATTTTGGCTCTCACACCTAAACTAAACGTTGTAGAGTCAAATTTTTTACTGTATTTAGTGTATTCTAGCATCCTGAAGATGATTCCAGCATTAATTACACTGTCCTTATGCTCATATTTGAAGATTTTGACCTTTTCACCTAACATGTACAATCAGGGGCTGAAAACGCATTTAAAGCAATAAAAAGTTCATTTTGGCTCTCACACCTAAACTAAACGTTGTAGACTCAAAAAATTTTCTGTATTTAGTGTATTCTAGCATCCTGAAGATAATTCCAGCATTAATTTTTTTGTGCTTATTCTCAATTTTAAGATTTTGACATTTTCACCTTAAGTGTACAATCAGGGGCTGAAAACGCATTTAAAGCAATAAAAAGTTCATTTTGGCTCTCACACCTAAACTAAACGTTGTAGACTCAAAATGTTTGCTGTATTTAGTGTATTCTAGCATCCTGAAGATGATTCCAGCATTAATTTCATTGTGCTCATTCTCATTTTTAAGATTTTGACATTTTCACCTAAAGTGCACAATCAGGCTGAAAACGCATTTCAAGCAATAAAAAGTTCATTTTGGCTCTCACACCTAAACTAAACGTTGTAGACTCAAAATTTTTGCTGTATTTAGTGTATTCTAGCATCCTGAAGATGATTCCAGCATTAATTTCATTGTGCTCATGCTCATTTTTAAGATTTTGACATTTTCACCTTAAGTGCACAATCAGGCTGAAAACGCATTTAAAGCAATAAAAAGTTCAGTTTGGCTCTCACACCTAAACTAAATGTTGTAGACTCAAAATTTTTGCTGTATTTAGTGTATTCTAGCATCCTGAAGATAATTTCAGCATTAATTTCATTGTGCTTATTCTCAATTTTAAGATTTTGACATTTTCACCTTAAGTGTACAATCAGGGGCTGAAAACGCATTTAAAGCAATAAAAAGTTCATTTTGGCTCTCAAACCTAAACTAAACGTTGTAGACTCAAAATGTTTGCTGTATTTAGTGTATTATAGCATCCTGAAGATGATTCCAGCATTAATTTCATTGTGCTCATGCTCAATTTTAAGATTTTGACATTTTCACCTTAAGTGTACAATCAGGCGCTCAAAACGCATTTAAAGCAATAAAAAGTTCATTTTGGCTCTCACACCTAAACTAAACGTTGTAGACTCAAAATGTTTGCTGTATATAGTGTATGCTAGTATCCTGAAGATGATTCCAGCATTAATTTCATTGTGCTTATGCTCATTTTGAGAATTTTGACATTTTCACCATCTTTTTATTGCTTTAAATAAGTTTTCAGCCTGATTGTGCACTTAAGGTGAAAATGTCAAAATCTTAAAAATGAGCATGAGCACAATGAAATTAATGCTGGAATCATCTTCAGGATGCTAGAATACACTAAATACAGCAACATTTTTGAGTCTACAACGTTTAGTTTAGGTGTGAGAGCCAAAATTAACTTTTTATTGCTTTAAATGCGTTTTCAGCCTGATTGTGCACTTCAGGTGAAAATGTCAAAATCTTAAAAATGAGCATGAGCACAATCCTTAAGTGTACAATCCGGGGCTGAAAATGTGTTTAAAGCAATAAAAAGTTCATTTTGGCTCACAAACCTAAACTAAACGTTGTAGACTCAAAATTTTTGCTGTATTTAGTGTATTCAAGCATCCTGAAGATGATTCCAGCATTAATTTCATTGTGATTATGCTCATTTTTAAGATTTTGACATTTTCACCTAAAGTGCACAATCAGGCTGAAAACGCATTTAAAGCAATAAAAAGTTCATTTTGGCTCTCACACCTAAACTAAACGTTGTAGACTCAAAATTGTTGCTGTATTTAGTGTATTCTAGCATCCTGAAGATGATTCCAGCATTAATTTCATTGTGCTTATGCTCATTTTGAAGATTTTGACATTTTCACCTAAAGTGCACAATCAGGCTGAAAACGCATTTAAAGCATTAAAAAGTTCATTTTGGCTCTCACACCTAAACTAAACGTTGTAGACTCAAAATTTTTGCTGTATTTAGTGTATTATAGCATCCTGAAGATGATTCCAGCATTAATTTCATTGTGCTTATGCTCATTTTGAAGATTTTGACATTTTCACCTTACGTGTACAATCAGGGGCTGAAAACGCGTTTAAAGCAATTTAAAGTTCATTTTGGCTCTCACACCTAAACTAAACGTTGTAGACTCAAAATTTTTAATGTATTCAGTGTATTCTAGCATCCTGAAGATGATTCCAGCATTAATTTCATTGTGCTTATGCTCATTTTGAAGATTTTGACATTTTCACCTAAAGTGCACAATCAGGCTGAAAACGCATTTAAAGCATTAAAAAGTTCATTTTGGCTCTCACACCTAAACTAAACGTTGTAGACTCAAAATTTTTGCTGTATTTAGTGTATTATAGCATCCTGAAGATGATTCCAGCATTAATTTCATTGTGCTTATGCTCATTTTGAAGATTTTGACATTTTCACCTTACGTGTACAATCAGGGGCTGAAAACGCGTTTAAAGCAATTTAAAGTTCATTTTGGCTCTCACACCTAAACTAAACGTTGTAGACTCAAAATTTTTAATGTATTCAGTGTATTCTAGCATCCTGAAGATGATTCCAGCATTAATTTCATTGTGCTTATGCTCATTTTGAAGATTTTGACATTTTCACCTAAAGTGCACAATCAGGGGCTGAAAACGCGTTTAAAGCAATAAAAAGTTCATTTTGGCTCTCACACCTAAACTAAACGTTGTAGACTCAAGATTTTTGTTGCATTTAGTGTATTCTAGCATCCTGAAGATGATTCAAGCATTAATTTCATTGTGATTATGCTCATTTTTAAGATTTTGACATTTTCACCTAAAGTGCACAATCAGGCTGAAAACGCATTTAAAGCAATAAAGTTCATTTTGGCTCTCACACCTAAACAAAACGTTGTAGACTCAACATTTTTGCTGTATTTAGTGTATTCTAGCATCCTGAAGATGATTCCAGCATTAATTTCATTGTGCTTATGCTCATTTTTAAGATTTTGACATTTTCACCTTAAGTGTACAATCAGGGGCTGAAAACGCGTTTAAAGCAATAAAAAGTTCATTTTGGCTCTCACACCTAAACTAAACGTTGTAGACTCAAAATTTTTGCTGTATTTAATGTATTCTAGCATCCTGAAGATGATTCCAGCATTAATTTCATTGTGCTTATGCTCATTTTTAAGATTTTGACATTTTCACCTAAAGTGCACAATCAGCCAAAATGAACTTTTTATTGCTTTAAACGCATTTTCAGCCCCTGATTGTACACTTAAGGTGAAAATGTCAAAATTCTCAAAATGAGCATAAGCACAATGAAATTAATGCTGGAATCATCTTCAGGATGCTAGAATACACGAAATACAGCAAACATTTTGAGTCTACAACGTTTAGTTTAGGTGTGAGAGCCAAAATGAACTTTTTATTGCTTTAAATGCGTTTTCAGCCCCTGATTGTACACTTAAGGTGAAAATGTCAAAACCCTAAAATTGAGAATAAGCACAATGAAATTAATGCTGAAATTATCTTCAGGATGCTAGAATACACTAAATACAGCAAAAATTTTGAGTCTACAACATTTAGTTTAGGTGTGAGAGCCAAACTGAACTTTTTATTGCTTTAAATGCGTTTTCAGCCTGATTGTGCACTTAAGGTGAAAATGTCAAAATCTTAAAAATGAGCATGAGCACAATGAAATTAATGCTGGAATCATCTTCAGGATGCTAGAATACACTAAATACAGCAACATTTTTAAATCTACAACGTTTAGTTTAGGTGTGAGAGCCAAAATGAACTTTTTATTGCTTTAAATGCGTTTTCAGCCCCTGACTGTACATGTTAGGTGAAAAGGTCAAAATCTTCAAATATGAGCATAAGGACAGTGTAATTAATGCTGGAATCATCTTCAGGATGCTAGAATACAGTAAATACAGTAAAAAATTTGACTCTACAATGTTTAGTTTAGGTGTGAGAGCCAAAATGAACTTTTTATTGCTTTAAATGCGTTTTCAGCCCCTGATTGTACACTTAAGGTGAAAATGTCAAAATCTTAAAATTGAGCATAAGCACAATGAAATTAATGCTGGAATCATCTTCAGGATGCTAGAATACACTAAATACAGCAACAATTTTGATTCTACAATGTTTAGTTTAGGTGTGAGAGCCAAAATGAACTTTTTATTGCTTTAAATGCGTTTTGAGCACCTGATTGTACACTTAAGGTGAAAATGTCAAAATTTTAAAATTGAGCATGAGCACAATGAAATTAATGCTGGAATCATCTTCAGGATGCTATAATACACTAAATACAGCAAACATTTTGAGTCTACAACGTTTAGTTTAGGTGTGAGAGCCAAAATGAACTTTTTATTGCTTTAAATGCGTTTTCAGCCCCTGATTGTACACTTAAGGTGAAAATGTCAAAATCTTAAAATTGAGAATAAGCACAATGAAATTAATGCTGAAATTATCTTCAGGATGCTAGAATACACTAAATACAGCAAAAATTTTGAGTCTACAACATTTAGTTTAGGTGTGAGAGCCAAACTGAACTTTTTATTGCTTTAAATGCGTTTTCAGCCTGATTGTGCACTTAAGGTGAAAATGTCAAAATCTTAAAAATGAGCATGAGCACAATGAAATTAATGCTGGAATCATCTTCAGGATGCTAGAATACACTAAATACAGCAACATTTTTAAATCTACAACGTTTAGTTTAGGTGTGAGAGCCAAAATTAACTTTTTATTGTTTTAAATGCGTTTTCAGCCTGATTGTGCACTTTAGGTGAAAATGTCAAAATCTTAAAAATGAGCATGAGCACAATGAAATTAATGCTGGAATTATCTTCAGGATGCTAGAATACACTAAATACAGCAAAAATTTTTAGTCTACAACGTTTAGTTTAGGTGTGAGAGCCAAAATGAACTTTTTATTGCTTTAAATGCGTTTTCAGCCCCTGATTGTACACTTAAGGTGAAATTGTCAAAATTCTCAAAATGAGCATAAGCACAATGAATTTAATGCTGGAATCATCTTCAGGATACTAGAATACACTAAATACAGCAAACATTTTGAGTCTACAACGTTTAGTTTAGGTGTGAGAGCCAAAATGAACTTTTTATTGCTTTAAATGCGTTTTCAGCCCCTGATTGTACACTTAAGGTGAAAATGTCAAAACCCTAAAATTGAGAATAAGCACAATGAAATTAATGCTGAAATTATCTTCAGGATGCTAGAATACACTAAATACAGCAAAAATTTTGAGTCTACAACATTTAGTTTAGGTGTGAGAGCCAAACTGAACTTTTTATTGCTTTAAATGCGTTTTCAGCCTGATTGTGCACTTAAGGTGAAAATGTCAAAATCTTAAAAATGAGCATGAGCACAATGAAATTAATGCTGGAATCATCTTCAGGATGCTATAATACACTAAATACAGCAACATTTTTGAGTCTACAAAGTTTAGTTTAGGTTTGAGAGCCAAAATGAACTTTTTATTGCTTTAAACGCATTTTCAGCCCCTGATTGTACACTTAAGGTGAAAATGTCAAAATTCTCAAAATGAGCATAAGCACAATGAAATTAATGCTGGAATCATCTTCAGGATGCTAGAATACACGAAATACAGCAAACATTTTGAGTCTACAACGTTTAGTTTAGGTGTGAGAGCCAAAATGAACTTTTTATTGCTTTAAATGCGTTTTCAGCCCCTGATTGTACACTTAAGGTGAAAATGTCAAAACCCTAAAATTGAGAATAAGCACAATGAAATTAATGCTGAAATTATCTTCAGGATGCTAGAATACACTAAATACAGCAAAAATTTTGAGTCTACAACATTTAGTTTAGGTGTGAGAGCCAAACTGAACTTTTTATTGCTTTAAATGCGTTTTCAGCCTGATTGTGCACTTAAGGTGAAAATGTCAAAATCTTAAAAATGAGCATGAGCACAATGAAATTAATGCTGGAATCATCTTCAGGATGCTAGAATACACTAAATACAGCAACATTTTTAAATCTACAACGTTTATTTAGGTGTGAGAGCCAAAATGAACTTTTTATTGCTTTAAATGCGTTTTCAGCCCCTGATTGTACATGTTAGGTGAAAAGGTCAAAATCTTCAAATATGAGCATAAGGACAGTGTAATTAATGCTGGAATCATCTTCAGGATGCTAGAATACAGTAAATACAGTAAAAAATTTGACTCTACAATGTTTAGTTTAGGTGTGAGAGCCAAAATGAACTTTTTATTGCTTTAAATGCGTTTTGAGCCCCTGATTGTACACTTGAGGTGAAAATGTCAAAATCTTAAAATTGAGCATGAGCACATATAAATTAATGCTGGAATCATCTTCAGGATGCTATAATACACTAAATACAGCAAACATTTTGAGTCTACAACGTTTAGTTTAGGTGTGAGAGCCAAAATGAACTTTTTATTGCTTTAAATGCGTTTTCAGCCCCTGATTGTACACTTAAGGTGAAAATGTCAAAACCCTAAAATTGAGAATAAGCACAATGAAATTAATGCTGAAATTATCTTCAGGATGCTAGAATACACTAAATACAGCAACATTTTTGAGTCTACAACGTTTAGTTTAGGTTTGAGAGCCAAAATGAACTTTTTATTGCTTTAAATGCGTTTTCAGCCTGATTGAGCACTTTAGGTGAAAATGTCAAAATCTTAAAAATGAGCATAATCACAATGAAATTAATGCTTGAATCATCTTCAGGATGCTAGAATACACTAAATACAGAAAAAATTTTGAGTCTACAACGTTTAGTTTAGGTGTGAGAGCCAAAATGAACTTTTTATTGCTTTAAACGCGTTTTCAGCCCCTGATTGTACACTTAAGGTGAAAATGTCAAAATCTTAAAAATGAGCATAATCACATTGAAATTAATGCTTGAATCATCTTCAGGATGCTAGAATACACTAAATGCAACAAAAATCTTGAGTCTACAACGTTTAGTTTAGGTGTGAGAGCCAAAATGAACTTTTTATGGCTTTAAATGCGTTTTCAGCCTGATTGTGCACTTTAGGTGACAATGTCAAAATCTTCAAAATGAGCATAAGCACAATGAAATTAATGCTGGAATCATCTTCAGGATGATAGAATACACTAAATACAGCAAAATTTTTGAGTCTACAACGTTTAGTTTAGGTGTGAGAGCCAAAATGAACTTTTTATGGCTTTAAATGCGTTTTCAGCCTGATTGTGCACTTTAGGTGACAATGTCAAAATCTTCAAAATGAGCATAAGCACAATGAAATTAATGCTGGAATCATCTTCAGGATGCTAGAATACACTAAATACAGCAAAAATTTTGAGTCTACAACGTTTAGTTTAGGTGTGAGAGCCAAAATGAACTTTTTATTGCTTTAAACGCGTTTTCAGCCTGATTGTGCACTTTAGGTGAAAATGTCAAAATCTTAAAAATGAGCAAAAGCACAATGAAATTAATGCTGGAATCATCTTCAGGATGCTATAATACATTAAATACAGCAAAAATTTTGAGTCTACAACGTTTAGTTTAGGTGTGAGAGCCAAAATGAACTTTTTATTGCTTTAAATGCGTTTTCAGCCTGATTGTGCACTTTAGGTGAAAATGTCAAAATCTTCAAAATGAGCATAAGCACAATGAAATTAATGCTGGAATCATCTTCAGGATGCTAGAATACACTAAATACAGCAAAAAATTTGAGTCTACAACGTTTATTTTAGGTGTGAGAGCCAAAATGAACTTTTTATTGCTTTAAACGCGTTTTCAGCCCCTGATAGTACACTTTAGGTGAAAATGTCAAACTCTTCAAAATGAGCATAAGCACAATTAAATTAATGCTAGAATCATCTTCAGGATGCTAGAATACACTAAATACAGCAGAAATTTTGAGTCTACAACGTTTAGTTTAGGTCTGAGAGTTAAAATGAACTTTTATTGCTTTAAACGCGTTTTCAGCCCCTGATTGTACACTTTAGGTGAAAATGTCAAAATCTTCAAAATGAGCATAAGGACAATGAAATTAATGCTGGAATCATCTTCAGGATGCTAGAATACACTAAATACAGCAACAATTTTGAGTCTACAACGTTTAGTTTAGGTGTGTGAGCCAAAATGAACTTTTTATTGCTTTAAACGCGTTTTCAGCCTGATTGTGCACTTTAGCTGAAAATATCAAAATCTTCAAAATGAGCATAAGGACAATGAAATTAATGCTGGAATCATCTTCAGGATGCTAGAATACACTAAATACAGCAACAATTTTGAGTCTACAACGTTTAGTTTAGGTTTGTGAGCCAAAATGAACTTTTTATTGCTTTAAATGCGTTTTCAGCCTGATTGTGCACTTTAGGTGAAAATGTCAAAATCTTCAAAATGAGCATAAGTACGATGAAATTAATGCTGGAATCATCTTCAGGATGCTAGAATACACCAAATACGGCAAAAATTTTGAGTCTACAACCTTTAGTTTAGGTGTTTGAGCCAAAATGAACTTTTTATTGCTTTAAATGTGTTTCAGCCCCTGATTGTACACTTAAGGTGAAAATGTCAAAATCTTCAAAATGAGCATAAGCACAATGAAATTAATGCTGGAATCATCTTCAGGATGCTAGAATACACTAAATACAATAAAAATATTGAGTCTACAACGTTTAGTTTAGGTGTGTGAGCCAAAATGAACTTTTTATTGCTTTAAATGCGTTTTTAGCCTGATTGTGCACTTTAGGTGAAAATGTCAAAATTTTAAAAATGAGCATAAGCACAATGAAATTAATGCTGGAATCATCTTCAGGATGCTAGAATACACTAAATACATCAAAAATTTTGAGTCTACAACAATTAGTTTAGGTGTGAGAGCCAAAATGAACTTTTTATTGCTTTAAACGCGTTTTCAGCCCCTGATTGTACACTTAAGGTGAAAATGTCAAAATCTTCAAAATGAGCATAAGGACAAAAATTTTGAGTCTACAACGTTTAGTTTAGGTGTGAGAGCCAAAATGAACTTTTTATTGCTTTAAACGCGTTTTCAGCCCCTGATTGTACACTTAAGGTGAAAATGTCAAAATTCTCAAAATGAGCATAAGCACAATGAAATTAATGCTGGAATCATCTTCAGGATGCTAAAATACACTGAATACAGCAAATTTTTTTAGTCTACAACGTTTAGTTTAGGTGTGAGAGCCAAAATGAAATTTTTATTGCTTTAAACGCGTTTTCAGCCCCTGATTGTACACTTAAGGTGAAAATGTCAAAATCTTAAAAATGAGCATAAGCACAATGAAATTAATGCTGGAATCATATTCAGGATGCTAGAATACACTAAATACAGCCAAAATTTTGAGTCTACAACGTTTAGTTTAGGTGTGAGAGCCAAAATGAACTTTTTATTGCTTTAAACGCGTTTTCAGCCCCTGATTGTACACTTAAGGTGAAAATGTCAAAATCTTCAAAATGAGCATAAGCACAATGAAATTAATGCTGGAATCATCTTCAGGATGCTAGAATACACTAAATACAGCAACAATTTTGAGTCTACAACGTTTAGTTTAGGTGTGTGAGCCAAAATGAACTTTTTATTGCTTTAAATGCGTTTTTAGCCTGATTGTGCACTTTAGGTGAAAATGTCAAAATTTTAAAAATGAGCATAAGCACAATGAAATTAATGCTGGAATCATCTTCAGGATGCTAGAATACACTAAATACATCAAAAATTTTGAGTCTACAACGTTTAGTTTAGGTGTGAGAGCCAAAATGAACTTTTTATTGCTTTAAACGCGTTTTCAGCCCCTGATTGTACACTTAAGGTGAAAATGTCAAAATCTTCAAAATGAGCATAAGGACAAAAATTTTGAGTCTACAACGTTTAGTTTAGGTGTGAGAGCCAAAATGAACTTTTTATTGCTTTAAACGCGTTTTCAGCCCCTGATTGTACACTTAAGGTGAAAATGTCAAAATCTTAAAAATGAGCAGAAGCACAGTGAAATTAATGCTGGAATCATCTTCAGGATGCTAGAATACACTAAATACAGCAAAAATGTTGATTCTACAACGTTTTGTTTAGGTGTGAGAGCCAAAATGAACTTTTTATTTCTTTAAACGCGTTTTCAGCCTGATTGTGCACTTTAGGTGAAAATGTCAAAATCTTAAAAATGAGCATAAGCACAATGAAATTAATGCTGGAATCATCTTCAGGATGCTAGAATACATTAAATACAGCAAAAATTTTGAGTCTACAACGTTTAGTTTAGGTGTGAGAGCCAAAATGAACTTTTTATTGCTTTAAACGCGTTTTCAGCCCCTGATTGTACACTTAAGGTGAAAATGTCAAAATCTTAAAAATGAGCATAAGCACAATGAAATTAATGCTGGAATCATCTTCAGGATGCTAGAATACACTAAATACAGCAAAAATGTTGAGTCTACAACGTTTTGTTTAGGTGTGAGAGCCAAAATGAACTTTATTGCTTTAAATGCGTTTTCAGCCTGATTGTGCACTTTAGGTGAAAATGTCAAAATCTTAAAAATGAGCATAATCACAATGAAATTAATGCTTGAATCATCTTCAGGATGCTAGAATACACTAAATGCAACAAAAATCTTGAGTCTACAACGTTTAGTTTAGGTGTGAGAGCCAAAATGAACTTTTTATTGCTTTAAACGCGTTTTCAGCCCCTGATTGTGCACTTTAGGTGAAAATGTCAAAATCTTCAAAATGAGCATAAGCACAATGAAATTAATGCTGGAATCATCTTCAGGATGCTAGAATACACTGAATACATTAAAAATTTTGAGTCTACAACGTTTAGTTTAGGTGTGAGAGCCAAAATGAACTTTAAATTGCTTTAAACGCGTTTTCAGCCCCTGATTGTACACGTAAGGTGAAAATGTCAAAATCTTCAAAATGAGCATAAGCACAATGAAATTAATGCTGGAATCATCTTCAGGATGCTATAATACACTAAATACAGCAAAAATTTTGAGTCTACAACGTTTAGTTTAGGTGTGAGAGCCAAAATGAACTTTTTAATGCTTTAAATGCGTTTTCAGCCTGATTGTGCACTTTAGGTGAAAATGTCAAAATCTTCAAAATGAGCATAAGCACAATGAAATTAATGCTGGAATCATCTTCAGGATGCTAGAATACACTGAATACATTAAAAATTTTGAGTCTACAACGTTTAGTTTAGGTGTGAGAGCCAAAATGAACTTTAAATTGCTTTAAACGCGTTTTCAGCCCCTGATTGTACACGTAAGGTGAAAATGTCAAAATCTTCAAAATGAGCATAAGCACAATGAAATTAATGCTGGAATCATCTTCAGGATGCTATAATACACTAAATACAGCAAAAATTTTGAGTCTACAACGTTTAGTTTAGGTGTGAGAGCCAAAATGAACTTTTTAATGCTTTAAATGCGTTTTCAGCCTGATTGTGCACTTTAGGTGAAAATGTCAAAATCTTCAAAATGAGCATAAGCACAATGAAATTAATGCTGGAATCATCTTCAGGATGCTAGAATACACTAAATACAGCAACAATTTTGAGTCTACAACGTTTAGTTTAGGTGTGAGAGCCAAAATGAACTTTTTATTGCTTTAAATGCGTTTTCAGCCTGATTGTGCACTTTAGGTGAAAATGTCAAAATCTTAAAAATGAGCATAATCACAATGAAATTAATGCTGGAATCATCTTCAGGATGCTTGAATACACTAAATACAGCAAAAATTTTGAGTCTACAACGTTTAGTTTAGGTTTGTGAGCCAAAATGAACTTTTTATTGCTTTAAATGCGTTTTCAGCCTGAAAACGCATTTAAAGCACTTTAGGTGAAAATGTCAAAATCTTCAAAATGAGCATAAGCACGATGAAATTAATGCTGGAATCATCTTCAGGATGCTAGAATACATTAAATACAGCAAAAATTTTGAGTCTACAACGTTTAGTTTAGGTGTGAGAGCCAAAATGAACTTTTTATTGCTTTAAACGCGTTTTCAGCCCCTGATTGTACACTTAAGGTGAAAATGTCAAAATCTTAAAAATGAGCATAAGCACAATGAAATTAATGCTGGAATCATCTTCAGGATGCTAGAATACACTAAATACAGCAAAAATGTTGAGTCTACAACGTTTTGTTTAGGTGTGAGAGCCAAAATGAACTTAATTGCTTTAAATGCGTTTTCAGCCTGATTGTGCACTTTAGGTGAAAATGTCAAAATCTTAAAAATGAGCATAATCACAATGAAATTAATGCTTGAATCATCTTCAGGATGCTAGAATAGACTAAATGCAACAAAAATCTTGAGTCTACAACGTTTAGTTTAGGTGTGAGAGCCAAAATGAACTTTTTATTGCTTTAAACGCGTTTTCAGCCCCTGATTGTGCACTTTAGGTGAAAATGTCAAAATCTTCAAAATGAGCATAAGCACAATGAAATTAATGCTGGAATCATCTTCAGGATGCTAAAATACACTAAATACAGCACAAATTTTGAGTCTACAACGTTTAGTTTAGGTGTGAGAGCCAAAATGAACTTTTTATTGCTTTAAATGCGTTTTCAGCCTGATTGTGCACTTTAGGTGAAAATGTCAAAATCTTCAAAATGAGCATAAGCACAATGAAATTAATGCTGGAATCATCTTCAGGATGCTAGAATACACTAAATACATTAAAAATTTTGAGTCTACAACGTTAGTTTAGGTGTGAGAGCCAAAATGAACTTTTTATTGCTTTAAACGCGTTTTCAGCCCCTGATTGTACACTTAAGGTGAAAATGACAAAATCTTCAAAATGAGCATAAGCACAATGAAATTAATGCTGGATTCATCTTCAGGATGCTAGAATACACTAAATACAGCAAAAACTTTGAGTCTACAACGTTTAGTTTAGGTTTGTGAGCCAAAATGAACTTTTTATTGCTTTAAATGCGCTTTCAGCCTGATTGTGCACTTTAGGTGAAAATGTCAAAATCTTCAAAATGAGCATAAGCACGATGAAATTAATGCTTGAATCATCTTCAGGATGCTAGAATACACTGAATACAGGAAAAATTTTGAGTCTACAACGTTTAGTTTAGGTGTGAGAGCCAAAATGAACTTTTTATTGCTTTAAACGCGTTTTCAGCCCCTGATTGTACACTTAAGGTGAAAATGTCAAAATCTTCAAAATGAGCATAAGCACAATGAAATTAATGCTGGAATCATCTTCAGGATGCTAGAATACACTAAATACAGCAAAAATTTTGAGTCTACAACGTTTAGTTTAGGTGTGAGAGCCAAAATGAACTTTTTATTGCTTTAAATGCGTTTTCAGCCTGATTGTGCACTTTAGGTGAAAATGTCAAAATCTTAAAAATGAGCATAATCACAATGAAATTAATGCTTGAATCATCTTCAGGATGCTAGAATACACTAAATACAGCAAAAATTTTGAGTCTACAACGTTTAGTTTAGGTGTGAGAGCCAAAATGAACTTTTTATTGCTTTAAACGCGTTTTCAGCCCCTTATTGTACACTTAAGGTGAAAATGTCAAAATCTTCAAAATGAGCATAAGCACAATGAAATTAATGCTGGAATCATCTTCAGGATGCTTGAATACACTAAATACAGCAAAAATTTTGAGTCTACAACGTTTAGTTTAGGTTTGTGAGCCAAAATGAACTTTTTATTGCTTTAAATGCGTTTTCAGCCTGAAAACGCATTTAAAGCACTTTAGGTGAAAATGTCAAAATCTTCAAAATGAGCATAAGCACGATGAAATTAATGCTGGAATCATCTTCAGGATGCTAGAATACATTAAATACAGCAAAAATTTTGAGTCTACAACGTTTAGTTTAGGTGTGAGAGCCAAAATGAACTTTTTATTGCTTTAAACGCGTTTTCAGCCCCTGATTGTACACTTAAGGTGAAAATGTCAAAATCTTAAAAATGAGCATAAGCACAATGAAATTAATGCTGGAATCATCTTCAGGATGCTAGAATACACTAAATACAGCAAAAATGTTGAGTCTACAACGTTTTGTTTAGGTGTGAGAGCCAAAATGAACTTAATTGCTTTAAATGCGTTTTCAGCCTGATTGTGCACTTTAGGTGAAAATGTCAAAATCTTAAAAATGAGCATAATCACAATGAAATTAATGCTTGAATCATCTTCAGGATGCTAGAATACACTAAATGCAACAAAAATCTTGAGTCTACAACGTTTAGTTTAGGTGTGAGAGCCAAAATGAACTTTTTATTGCTTTAAACGCGTTTTCAGCCCCTGATTGTGCACTTTAGGTGAAAATGTCAAAATCTTCAAAATGAGCATAAGCACAATGAAATTAATGCTGGAATCATCTTCAGGATGCTAAAATACACTAAATACAGCACAAATTTTGAGTCTACAACATTTAGTTTAGGTGTGAGAGACAAAATGAACTTTTTATTGCTTTAAATGCGTTTTCAGCCTGATTGTGCACTTTAGGTGAAAATGTCAAAATCTTCAAAATGAGCATAAGCACAATGAAATTAATGCTGGAATCATCTTCAGGATGCTAAAATACACTAAATACAGCACAAATTTCGAGTCTACAACGTTAGTTTAGGTGTGAGAGCCAAAATGAACTTTTTATTGCTTTAAACGCGTTTTCAGCCCCTGATTGTACACTTAAGGTGAAAATGACAAAATCTTCAAAATGAGCATAAGCACAATGAAATTAATGCTGGATTCATCTTCAGGATGCTAGAATACACTACATACAGCAAAAACTTTGAGTCTACAACGTTTAGTTTAGGTTTGTGAGCCAAAATGAACTTTTTATTGCTTTAAATGCGTTTTCAGCCTGATTGTGCACTTTAGGTGAAAATGTCAAAATCTTCAAAATGAGCATAAGCACGATGAAATTAATGCTGGAATCATCTTCAGGATGCTAGAATACACTGAATACAGGAAAAATTTTGAGTCTACAACGTTTAGTTTAGGTGTGAGAGCCAAAATGAACTTTTTATTGCTTTAAACGCGTTTTCAGCCCCTGATTGTACACTTAAGGTGAAAATGTCAAAATCTTCAAAATGAGCATAAGCACAATGAAATTAATGCTGGAATCATCTTCAGGATGCTAGAATACACTAAATACAGCAAAAATTTTGAGTCTACAACGTTTAGTTTAGGTGTGAGAGCCAAAATGAACTTTTTATTGCTTTAAACGCGTTTTCAGCCTCTGATTGTACACTTAAAGTGAAAATGTCAAAATCTTCAAAATGAGCATAAGCACAGTGAAATTAATGCTGGAATCATCTTCAGGATGCTAGAATACACTAAATACAGCAAAAATTTTGAGTCTACAACGTTTAGTTTAGTTGTGAGAGCCAAAATGAACTTTTTATTGCTTTAAACGCGTTTTCAGCCTTATTGTGCACTTTAGGTGAAAATGTCAAAATCTTAAAAATGAGCATAAGCACAATGAAATTAATGCTGGAATCATCTTCAGGATGCTAGAATACACTAAATACAGCAAATATTTTGAGTCTACAACGTTTAGTTTAGGTGTGAGAGCCAAAATGAACTTTTTATTGCTTTAAATGCGTTTTCTGCCTCATTGTGCACTTTAGGTGAAAATGTCAAAATCTTCAAAATGAGCAAAAGCACGATGAAATTAATGCTGGAATCATCTTCAGGATGCTAGAATAAACTAAATACAGCAAAAATTTTGAGTCTACAACGTTTAGTTTAGGTGTGAGAGCCAAAATGAACTTTTTATTGCTTTAAACGCGTTTTCAGCCCCTGATTGTACACTTAAGGTGAAAATGTCAAAATCTTAAAAATGAGCATAAGCACAATGAAATTAATGCTGGAATCATCTTCAGGATGCTAGAATACACTAAATACAGCAAAAATGTTGAGTCTACAACATTTTGTTTAGGTGTGAGAGCCAAAATGAACTTTTTATTGCTTTAAATAAGTTTTCAGCCTGATTGTGCACTTTAGGTGAAAATGTCAAAATCTTAAAAATGAGCATAATCACAGTAAAATTAATGCTTGAATCATCTTCAGGATGCTAGAATACACTAAATACAGCAACAATTTTGAGTCTACAACGTTTAGTTTAGGTGTGAGAGCCAAAATGAACTTTTTATTGCTTTAAACGCGTTTTCAGCCCCTGATTGTACACTTAAGGTGAAAATGTCAAAATCTTCAAAATGAGCATAAGCACAATGAAATTAATGCTGGAATCATCTTCAGGATGCTAGAATACACTAAATACAGCAAAAATTTTGAGTCTACAACGTTTAGTTTAGGTGTGAGAGCCAAAATGAACTTTTTATTGCTTTAAACGCGTTTTCAGCCCCTGATTGTACACTTAAGGTGAAAATGTCAAAATCTTAAAAATGAGCATAAGCACAGTGAAATTAATGCTGGAATCATCTTCAGGATGCTAGAATACACTAAATACAGCAAAAATGTTGATTCTACAACGTTTTGTTTAGGTGTGAGAGCCAAAATGAACTTTTTATTGCTTTAAATGCGTTTTCAGCCTAATTGTGCACTTTAGGTGAAAATGTCAAATTCTTCAAAATGAGCATAAGCACGATGAAATTAATGCTGGAATCATCTTCAGGATGCTAGAATACACTGAATACAGCAAAAATTTTGAGTCTACAACGTTTAGTTTAGGTGTGAGAGCCAAAATGAACTTTTTATTGCTTTAAACGCGTTTTCAGCCCCTGATTGTACACTTAAGGTGAAAATGTCAAAATCTTCAAAATGAGCATAAGCACTATAAAATTAATGCTGGAATCATCTTCAGGATGCTAGAATACACTAAATACAGCAAAAATGTTGAGTCTACAACGTTTTGTTTAGGTGTGAGAGCCAAAATGAACTTTTTATTGCTTTAAATGCGTTTTCAGCCTGATTGTGCACTTTAGGTGAAAATGTCAAAATCTTAAAAATGAGCATAATCACAATGAAATTAATGCTTGAATCATCTTCAGGATGCTAGAATACACTAAATACAGCAAAAATTTTGAGTCTACAACGTTTAGTTTAGGTGTGAAAGCCAAAATGAACTTTTTATTGCTTTAAACGCGTTTTCAGCCCCTGATTGTACACTTAAGGTGAAAATGTCAAAATCTTCAAAATGAGCATAAGCACTATGAAATTAATGCTGGAATCATCTTCAGGATGCTAGAATACACTAAATACAGCAAAAATGTTGAGTCTACAACGTTTTGTTTAGGTGTGAGAGCCAAAATGAACTTTTTATTGCTTTAAACGCGTTTTCAGCCCCTGATTGTACACTTAAGGTGAAAATGTCAAAATCTTCAAAATGAACATAAGCACAATGAAATTAATGCTGGAATCATATTCAGGATGCTAGAATACACTAAATACAGCAAAAATTTTGAGTCTACAACGTTTAGTTTAGGTGTGAGAGCCAAAATGAACTTTTTATTGCTTTAAACGCGTTTTCAGCCTGATTGTGCACTTTAGGTGAAAATGTCAAAATCTTAAAAATGAGCATAAGCACAATGAAATTAATGCTGGAATCATCTTCAGGATGCTAGAATACACTAAATACAGCAAATATTTTGAGTCTACAACGTTTAGTTTAGTTGTGAGAGCCAAAATGAACTTTTTATTGCTGTAAATGCGTTTTCAGCCTGATTGTGCACTTTAGGTGAAAATGTCAAAATCTTCAAAATGAGCATAAGCACGATGAAATTAATGCTGGAATCATCTTCAGGATGCTAGAATACACTGAATACAGCAAAAATTTTGAGTCTACAACGTTTATTTTAGGTTTGAGAGCCAAAATGAACTTTTTATTGCTTTAAACGCGTTTTCAGCCCCTGATTGTACACTTAAGGTGAAAATGTCAAAATCTTAAAAATGAGCATAAGCACAATGAAATTAATGCTGGAATCATCTTCAGGATGCTAGAATACACTAAATACATTAAAAATGTTGAGTCTACAACGTTTTGTTTAGGTGTGACAGCCAAAATGAACTTTTTATTGCTTTAAATGCGTTTTCAGCCTGATTGTGCACTTTAGGTGAAAATGTCAAAATCTTAAAAATGAGCATAATCACAATAAAATTAATGCTTGAATCATCTTCAGGATGCTAGAATACACTAAATACAGCAACAATTTTGAGTCTACAACGTTTAGTTTAGGTGTGAGAGCCAAAATGAACTTTTTATTGCTTTAAACGCGTTTTCAGCCCCTGATTGTACATTTAAGGTGAAAATGTCAAAATCTTCAAAATGAGCATAAGAGACAATGAAATTAATGCTGGAATCATCTTCAGGATGCTAGAATACACTAAATTCAGCAAAAATTTTGAGTCTACAACGTTTAGTTTAGGTGTGAGAGCCAAAATGAACTTTTTATTGCTTTAAATGCGTTTTCAGCCTGATTGTGCACTTTAGGTGAAAATGTCAAAATCTTCAAAATGAGCATAAGCACAATGAAATTAATGCTAAAATCATCTTCAGGATGCTAGAATACACTAAATACAGCAAAAATTTTGAGTCTACAACGTTTAGTTTAGGTTTGTGAGCCAAAATGAACTTTTTATTGCTTTAAATGCGTTTTCAGCCTGATTGTGCACTTTAGGTGAAAATGTCAAAATCTTCAAAATGAGCATAAGCAAGATGAAATTAATGCTGGAATCATCTTCAGGATGCTAGAATACACTGAATACAGCAAAAATTTTGAGTCTACAACGTTTAGTTTAGGTGTGAGAGCCAAAATGAACTTTTTATTGCTTTAAACGCGTTTTCAGCCTCTGATTGTACACTTAAAGTGAAAATGTCAAAATCTTCAAAATGAGCATAAGCACAGTGAAATTAATGCTGGAATCATCTTCAGGATGCTAGAATACACTAAATACAGCAAAAATTTTGAGTCTACAACGTTTAGTTTAGTTGTGAGAGCCAAAATGAACTTTTTATTGCTTTAAACGCGTTTTCAGCCTTATTGTGCACTTTAGGTGAAAATGTCAAAATCTTAAAAATGAGCATAAGCACAATGAAATTAATGCTGGAATCATCTTCAGGATGCTAGAATACACTAATTACAGCAAATATTTTGAGTCTACAACGTTTAGTTTAGGTGTGAGAGCCAAAATGAACTTTTTATTGCTTTAAATGCGTTTTCTGCCTGATTGTGCACTTTAGGTGAAAATGTCAAAATCATCAAAATGAGCATAAGCACGATGAAATTAATGCTGGAATCATCTTCAGGATGCTAGAATAAACTAAATACAGCAAAAATTTTGAGTCTACAACGTTTAGTTTAGGTGTGAGAGCCAAAATGAACTTTTTATTGCTTTAAACGCGTTTTCAGCCCCTGATTGTACACTTAAGGTGAAAATGTCAAAATCTTAAAAATGAGCATAAGCACAATGAAATTAATGCTGGAATCATCTTCAGGATGCTAGAATACACTAAATACAGCAAAAATGTTGAGTCTACAACATTTTGTTTAGGTGTGAGAGCCAAAATGAACTTTTTATTGCTTTAAATAAGTTTTCAGCCTGATTGTGCACTTTAGGTGAAAATGTCAAAATCTTAAAAATGAGCATAATCACAGTAAAATTAATGCTTGAATCATCTTCAGGATGCTAGAATACACTAAATACAGCAACAATTTTGAGTCTACAACGTTTAGTTTAGGTGTGAGAGCCAAAATGAACTTTTTATTGCTTTAAACGCGTTTTCAGCCCCTGATTGTACACTTAAGGTGAAAATGTCAAAATCTTCAAAATGAGCATAAGCACAATGAAATTAATGCTGGAATCATCTTCAGGATGCTAGAATACACTAAATACAGCAAAAATTTTGAGTCTACAACGTTTAGTTTAGGTGTGAGAGCCAAAATGAACTTTTTATTGCTTTAAACGCGTTTTCAGCCCCTGATTGTACACTTAAGGTGAAAATGTCAAAATCTTAAAAATGAGCATAAGCACAGTGAAATTAATGCTGGAATCATCTTCAGGATGCTAGAATACACTAAATACAGCAAAAATGTTGATTCTACAACGTTTTGTTTAGGTGTGAGAGCCAAAATGAACTTTTTATTGCTTTAAATGCGTTTTCAGCCTGATTGTGCACTTTAGGTGAAAATGTCAAATTCTTCAAAATGAGCATAAGCACGATGAAATTAATGCTGGAATCATCTTCAGGATGCTGGAATACACTGAATACAGCAAAAATTTTGAGTCTACAACGTTTAGTTTAGGTGTGAGAGCCAAAATGAACTTTTTATTGCTTTAAACGCGTTTTCAGCCCCTGATTGTACACTTAAGGTGAAAATGTCAAAATCTTCAAAATGAGCATAAGCACTATGAAATTAATGCTGGAATCATCTTCAGGATGCTATAATACACTAAATACAGCAAAAATGTTGAGTCTACAACGTTTTGTTTGGGTGTGAGAGCCAAAATGAACTTTTTATTGCTTTAAACGCGTTTTCAGCCCCTGATTGTACACTTAAGGTGAAAATGTCAAAATCTTCAAAATGAGCATAAGCACAATGAAATTAATGCTGGAATCATCTTCAGGATGCTAGAATACACTAAATACAGCAAAAATTTTGAGTCTACAACGTTTAGTTTAGGTGTGAAAGCCAAAATGAACTTTTTATTGCTTTAAACGCGTTTTCAGCCCCTGATTGTACACTTAAGGTGAAAATGTCAAAATCTTCAAAATGAGCATAAGCACTATGAAATTAATGCTGGAATCATCTTCAGGATGCTAGAATACACTAAATACAGCAAAAATGTTGAGTCTACAACGTTTTGTTTAGGTGTGAGAGCCAAAATGAACTTTTTATTGCTTTAAACGCGTTTTCAGCCCCTGATTGTACACTTAAGGTGAAAATGTCAAAATCTTCAAAATGAGCATAAGCACAATGAAATTAATGCTGGAATCATATTCAGGATGCTAGAATACACTAAATACAGCAAAAATTTTGAGTCTACAACGTTTAGTTTAGGTGTGAGAGCCAAAATGAACTTTTTATTGCTTTAAACGCGTTTTCAGCCTGATTGTGCACTTTAGGTGAAAATGTCAAAATCTTAAAAATGAGCATAAGCACAATGAAATTAATGCTGGAATCATCTTCAGGATGCTAGAATACATTAAATACAGCAAAAATTTTGAGTCTACAACGTTTAGTTTAGGTGTGAGAGCCAAAATGAACTTTTTATTGCTTTAAACGCGTTTTCAGCCCCTGATTGTACACTTAAGGTGAAAATGTCAAAATCTTAAAAATGAGCATAAGCACAATGAAATTAATGCTGGAATCATCTTCAGGATGCTAGAATACACTAAATACAGCAAAAATGTTGAGTCTACAACGTTTTGTTTAGGTGTGAGAGCCAAAATGAACTTTATTGCTTTAAATGCGTTTTCAGCCTGATTGTGCACTTTAGGTGAAAATGTCAAAATCTTAAAAATGAGCATAATCACAATGAAATTAATGCTGGAATCATCTTCAGGATGCTAGAAACCACTAAATACATTAAAAATTTTGAGTCTACAACGTTAGTTTAGGTGTGAGAGCCAAAATGAACTTTTTATTGCTTTAAACGCGTTTTCAGCCCCTGATTGTACACTTAAGGTGAAAATGACAAAATCTTCAAAATGAGCATAAGCACAATGAAATTAATGCTGGATTCATCTTCAGGATGCTAGAATACACTAAATACAGCAAAAACTTTGAGTCTACAACGTTTAGTTTAGGTTTGTGAGCCAAAATGAACTTTTTATTGCTTTAAATGCGTTTTCAGCCTGATTGTGCACTTTAGGTGAAAATGTCAAAATCTTAAAAATGAGCATAATCACAATGAAATTAATGCTTGAATCATCTTCAGGATGCTAGAATACACTAAATACAGCAAAAATTTTGAGTCTACAACGTTTAGTTTAGGTGTGAAAGCCAAAATGAACTTTTTATTGCTTTAAACGCGTTTTCAGCCCCTGATTGTACACTTAAGGTGAAAATGTCAAAATCTTCAAAATGAGCATAAGCACTATGAAATTAATGCTGGAATCATCTTCAGGATGCTAGAATACACTAAATACAGCAAAAATGTTGAGTCTACAACGTTTTGTTTAGGTGTGAGAGCCAAAATGAACTTTTTATTGCTTTAAACGCGTTTTCAGCCCCTGATTGTACACTTAAGGTGAAAATGTCAAAATCTTCAAAATGAGCATAAGCACAATGAAATTAATGCTGGAATCATATTCAGGATGCTAGAATACACTAAATACAGCAAAAATTTTGAGTCTACAACGTTTAGTTTAGGTGTGAGAGCCAAAATGAACTTTTTATTGCTTTAAACGCGTTTTCAGCCTGATTGTGCACTTTAGGTGAAAATGTCAAAATCTTAAAAATGAGCATAAGCACAATGAAATTAATGCTGGAATCATCTTCAGGATGCTAGAATACACTAAATACATTAAATATTTTGAGTCTACAACGTTTAGTTTAGTTGTGAGAGCCAAAATGAACTTTTTATTGCTGTAAATGCGTTTTCAGCCTGATTGTGTACTTTAGGTGAAAATGTCAAAATCTTCAAAATGAGCATAAGCACGATGAAATTAATGCTGGAATCATCTTCAGGATGCTAGAATACACTGAATACAGCAAAAATTTTGAGTCTACAACGTTTATTTTAGGTTTGAGAGCCAAAATGAACTTTTTATTGCTTTAAACGCGTTTTCAGCCCCTGATTGTACACTTAAGGTGAAAATGTCAAAATCTTAAAAATGAGCATAAGCACAATGAAATTAATGCTGGAATCATCTTCAGGATGCTAGAATACACTAAATACATTAAAAATGTTGAGTCTACAACGTTTTGTTTAGGTGTGACAGCCAAAATGAACTTTTTATTGCTTTAAATGCGTTTTCAGCCTGATTGTGCACTTTAGGTGAAAATGTCAAAATCTTAAAAATGAGCATAATCACAATAAAATTAATGCTTGAATCATCTTCAGGATGCTAGAATACACTAAATACAGCAACAATTTTGAGTCTACAACGTTTAGTTTAGGTGTGAGAGCCAAAATGAACTTTTTATTGCTTTAAACGCGTTTTCAGCCCCTGATTGTACATTTAAGGTGAAAATGTCAAAATCTTCAAAATGAGCATAAGAGACAATGAAATTAATGCTGGAATCATCTTCAGGATGCTAGAATACACTAAATACAGCAAAAATTTTGAGTCTACAACGTTTAGTTTAGGTGTGAGAGCCAAAATGAACTTTTTATTGCTTTAAATGCGTTTTCAGCCTGATTGTGCACTTTAGGTGAAAATGTCAAAATCTTCAAAATGAGCATAAGCACAATGAAATTAATGCTAAAATCATCTTCAGGATGCTAGAATACACTAAATACAGCAAAAATTTTGAGTCTACAACGTTTAGTTTAGGTTTGTGAGCCAAAATGAACTTTTTATTGCTTTAAATGCGTTTTCAGCCTGATTGTGCACTTTAGGTGAAAATGTCAAAATCTTCAAAATGAGCATAAGCAAGATGAAATTAATGCTGGAATCATCTTCAGGATGCTAGAATACACTGAATACAGCAAAAATTTTGAGTCTACAACGTTTAGTTTAGGTGTGAGAGCCAAAATGAACTTTTTATTGCTTTAAACGCGTTTTCAGCCTCTGATTGTACACTTAAAGTGAAAATGTCAAAATCTTCAAAATGAGCATAAGCACAGTGAAATTAATGCTGGAATCATCTTCAGGATGCTAGAATACACTAAATACAGCAAAAATTTTGAGTCTACAACGTTTAGTTTAGTTGTGAGAGCCAAAATGAACTTTTTATTGCTTTAAACGCGTTTTCAGCCTTATTGTGCACTTTAGGTGAAAATGTCAAAATCTTAAAAATGAGCATAAGCACAATGAAATTAATGCTGGAATCATCTTCAGGATGCTAGAATACACTAAATACAGCAAATATTTTGAGTCTACAACGTTTAGTTTAGGTGTGAGAGCCAAAATGAACTTTTTATTGCTTTAAATGCGTTTTCTGCCTGATTGTGCACTTTAGGTGAAAATGTCAAAATCTTCAAAATGAGCATAAGCACGATGAAATTAATGCTGGAATCATCTTCAGGATGCTAGAATAAACTAAATACAGCAAAAATTTTGAGTCTACAACGTTTAGTTTAGGTGTGAGAGCCAAAATGAACTTTTTATTGCTTTAAACGCGTTTTCAGCCCCTGATTGTACACTTAAGGTGAAAATGTCAAAATCTTAAAAATGAGCATAAGCACAATGAAATTAATGCTGGAATCATCTTCAGGATGCTATAATACACTAAATACAGCAAAAATGTTGAGTCTACAACGTTTTGTTTAGGTGTGAGAGCCAAAATGAACTTTTTATTGCTTTAAACGCGTTTTCAGCCCCTGATTGTACACTTAAGGTGAAAATGTCAAAATCTTCAAAATGAGCATAAGCACAATGAAATTAATGCTGGAATCATCTTCAGGATGCTAGAATACACTAAATACAGCAAAAATTTTGAGTCTACAACGTTTAGTTTAGGTGTGAAAGCCAAAATGAACTTTTTATTGCTTTAAACGCGTTTTCAGCCCCTGATTGTACACTTAAGGTGAAAATGTCAAAATCTTCAAAATGAGCATAAGCACTATGAAATTAATGCTGGAATCATCTTCAGGATGCTAGAATACACTAAATACAGCAAAAATGTTGAGTCTACAACGTTTTGTTTAGGTGTGAGAGCCAAAATGAACTTTTTATTGCTTTAAACGCGTTTTCAGCCCCTGATTGTACACTTAAGGTGAAAATGTCAAAATCTTCAAAATGAGCATAAGCACAATGAAATTAATGCTGGAATCATATTCAGGATGCTAGAATACACTAAATACAGCAAAAATTTTGAGTCTACAACGTTTAGTTTAGGTGTGAGAGCCAAAATGAACTTTTTATTGCTTTAAACGCGTTTTCAGCCTGATTGTGCACTTTAGGTGAAAATGTCAAAATCTTAAAAATGAGCATAAGCACAATGAAATTAATGCTGGAATCATCTTCAGGATGCTAGAATACATTAAATACAGCAAAAATTTTGAGTCTACAACGTTTAGTTTAGGTGTGAGAGCCAAAATGAACTTTTTATTGCTTTAAACGCGTTTTCAGCCCCTGATTGTACACTTAAGGTGAAAATGTCAAAATCTTAAAAATGAGCATAAGCACAATGAAATTAATGCTGGAATCATCTTCAGGATGCTAGAATACACTAAATACAGCAAAAATGTTGAGTCTACAACGTTTTGTTTAGGTGTGAGAGCCAAAATGAACTTTATTGCTTTAAATGCGTTTTCAGCCTGATTGTGCACTTTAGGTGAAAATGTCAAAATCTTAAAAATGAGCATAATCACAATGAAATTAATGCTTGAATCATCTTCAGGATGCTAGAATACACTAAATGCAACAAAAATCTTGAGTCTACAACGTTTAGTTTAGGTGTGAGAGCCAAAATGAACTTTTTATTGCTTTAAACGCGTTTTCAGCCCCTGATTGTGCACTTTAGGTGAAAATGTCAAAATCTTCAAAATGAGCATAAGCACAATGAAATTAATGCTGGAATCATCTTCAGGATGCTAGAATACACTAAATACAGCACAAATTTTGAGTCTACAACGTTTAGTTTAGGTGTGAGAGCCAAAATGAACTTTTTATTGCTTTAAATGCGTTTTCAGCCTGATTGTGCACTTTAGGTGAAAATGTCAAAATCTTCAAAATGAGCATAAGCACAATGAAATTAATGCTGGAATCATCTTCAGGATGCTAGAAACCACTAAATACATTAAAAATTTTGAGTCTACAACGTTAGTTTAGGTGTGAGAGCCAAAATGAACTTTTTATTGCTTTAAACGCGTTTTCAGCCCCTGATTGTACACTTAAGGTGAAAATGACAAAATCTTCAAAATGAGCATAAGCACAATGAAATTAATGCTGGATTCATCTTCAGGATGCTAGAATACACTAAATACAGCAAAAACTTTGAGTCTACAACGTTTAGTTTAGGTTTGTGAGCCAAAATGAACTTTTTATTGCTTTAAATGCGTTTTCAGCCTGATTGTGCACTTTAGGTGAAAATGTCAAAATCTTAAAAATGAGCATAATCACAATGAAATTAATGCTTGAATCATCTTCAGGATGCTATAATACACTAAATACAGCAAAAATGTTGAGTCTACAACGTTTTGTTTAGGTGTGAGAGCCAAAATGAACTTTTTATTGCTTTAAACGCGTTTTCAGCCCCTGATTGTACACTTAAGGTGAAAATGTCAAAATCTTCAAAATGAGCATAAGCACAATGAAATTAATGCTGGAATCATATTCAGGATGCTAGAATACACTAAATACAGCAAAAATTTTGAGTCTACAACGTTTAGTTTAGGTGTGAGAGCCAAAATGAACTTTTTATTGCTTTAAACGCGTTTTCAGCCTGATTGTGCACTTTAGGTGAAAATGTCAAAATCTTAAAAATGAGCATAAGCACAATGAAATTAATGCTGGAATCATCTTCAGGATGCTAGAATACACTAAATACAGCAAATATTTTGAGTCTACAACGTTTAGTTTAGTTGTGAGAGCCAAAATGAACTTTTTATTGCTGTAAATGCGTTTTCAGCCTGATTGTGCACTTTAGGTGAAAATGTCAAAATCTTCAAAATGAGCATAAGCACGATGAAATTAATGCTGGAATCATCTTCAGGATGCTAGAATACACTGAATACAGCAAAAATTTTGAGTCTACAACGTTTATTTTAGGTTTGAGAGCCAAAATGAACTTTTTATTGCTTTAAACGCGTTTTCAGCCCCTGATTGTACACTTAAGGTGAAAATGTCAAAATCTTAAAAATGAGCATAAGCACAATGAAATTAATGCTGGAATCATCTTCAGGATGCTAGAATACACTAAATACATTAAAAATGTTGAGTCTACAACGTTTTGTTTAGGTGTGACAGCCAAAATGAACTTTTTATTGCTTTAAATGCGTTTTCAGCCTGATTGTGCACTTTAGGTGAAAATGTCAAAATCTTAAAAATGAGCATAATCACAATAAAATTAATGCTTGAATCATCTTCAGGATGCTAGAATACACTAAATACAGCAACAATTTTGAGTCTACAACGTTTAGTTTAGGTGTGAGAGCCAAAATGAACTTTTTATTGCTTTAAACGCGTTTTCAGCCCCTGATTGTACATTTAAGGTGAAAATGTCAAAATCTTCAAAATGAGCATAAGAGACAATGAAATTAATGCTGGAATCATCTTCAGGATGCTAGAATACACTAAATACAGCAAAAATTTTGAGTCTACAACGTTTTGTTTAGGTGTGAGAGCCAAAATGAACTTTTTATTGCTTTAAATGCGTTTTCAGCCTGATTGTGCACTTTAGGTGAAAATGTCAAAATCTTCAAAATGAGCATAAGCACAATGAAATTAATGCTAAAATCATCTTCAGGATGCTAGAATACACTAAATACAGCAAAAATTTTGAGTCTACAACGTTTAGTTTAGGTTTGTGAGCCAAAATGAACTTTTTATTGCTTTAAATGCGTTTTCAGCCTGATTGTGCACTTTAGGTGAAAATGTCAAAATCTTCAAAATGAGCATAAGCAAGATGAAATTAATGCTGGAATCATCTTCAGGATGCTAGAATACACTGAATACAGCAAAAATTTTGAGTCTACAACGTTTAGTTTAGGTGTGAGAGCCAAAATGAACTTTTTATTGCTTTAAACGCGTTTTCAGCCTCTGATTGTACACTTAAAGTGAAAATGTCAAAATCTTCAAAATGAGCATAAGCACAGTGAAATTAATGCTGGAATCATCTTCAGGATGCTAGAATACACTAAATACAGCAAAAATTTTGAGTCTACAACGTTTAGTTTAGTTGTGAGAGCCAAAATGAACTTTTTATTGCTTTAAACGCGTTTTCAGCCTTATTGTGCACTTTAGGTGAAAATGTCAAAATCTTAAAAATGAGCATAAGCACAATGAAATTAATGCTGGAATCATCTTCAGGATGCTAGAATACACTAAATACAGCAAATATTTTGAGTCTACAACGTTTAGTTTAGGTGTGAGAGCCAAAATGAACTTTTTATTGCTTTAAATGCGTTTTCTGCCTGATTGTGCACTTTAGGTGAAAATGTCAAAATCTTCAAAATGAGCATAAGCACGATGAAATTAATGCTGGAATCATCTTCAGGATGCTAGAATAAACTAAATACAGCAAAAATTTTGAGTCTACAACGTTTAGTTTAGGTGTGAGAGCCAAAATGAACTTTTTATTGCTTTAAACGCGTTTTCAGCCCCTGATTGTACACTTAAGGTGAAAATGTCAAAATCTTAAAAATGAGCATAAGCACAATGAAATTAATGCTGGAATCATCTTCAGGATGCTAGAATACACTAAATACAGCAAAAATGTTGAGTCTACAACATTTTGTTTAGGTGTGAGAGCCAAAATGAACTTTTTATTGCTTTAAATAAGTTTTCAGCCTGATTGTGCACTTTAGGTGAAAATGTCAAAATCTTAAAAATGAGCATAATCACAGTAAAATTAATGCTTGAATCATCTTCAGGATGCTAGAATACACTAAATACAGCAACAATTTTGAGTCTACAACGTTTAGTTTAGGTGTGAGAGCCAAAATGAACTTTTTATTGCTTTAAACGCGTTTTCAGCCCCTGATTGTACACTTAAGGTGAAAATGTCAAAATCTTCAAAATGAGCATAAGCACAATGAAATTAATGCTGGAATCATCTTCAGGATGCTAGAATACACTAAATACAGCAAAAATTTTGAGTCTACAACGTTTAGTTTAGGTGTGAGAGCCAAAATGAACTTTTTATTGCTTTAAACGCGTTTTCAGCCCCTGATTGTACACTTAAGGTGAAAATGTCAAAATCTTAAAAATGAGCATAAGCACAGTGAAATTAATGCTGGAATCATCTTCAGGATGCTAGAATACACTAAATACAGCAAAAATGTTGATTCTACAACGTTTTGTTTAGGTGTGAGAGCCAAAATGAACTTTTTATTGCTTTAAATGCGTTTTCAGCCTGATTGTGCACTTTAGGTGAAAATGTCAAATTCTTCAAAATGAGCATAAGCACGATGAAATTAATGCTGGAATCATCTTCAGGATGCTAGAATACACTGAATACAGCAAAAATTTTGAGTCTACAACGTTTAGTTTAGGTGTGAGAGCCAAAATGAACTTTTTATTGCTTTAAACGCGTTTTCAGCCCCTGATTGTACACTTAAGGTGAAAATGTCAAAATCTTCAAAATGAGCATAAGCACTATGAAATTAATGCTGGAATCATCTTCAGGATGCTAGAATACACTAAATACAGCAAAAATTTTGAGTCTACAAAGTTTAGTTTAGTTGTGAGAGCCAAAATGAACTTTTTATTGCTTTAAACGCGTTTTCAGCCTTATTGTGCACTTTAGGTGAAAATGTCAAAATCTTAAAAATGAGCATAAGCACAATGAAATTAATGCTGGAATCATCTTCAGGATGCTAGAATACACTAAATACAGCAAATATTTTGAGTCTACAACGTTTAGTTTAGGTGTGAGAGCCAAAATGAACTTTTTATTGCTTTAAATGCGTTTTCTGCCTGATTGTGCACTTTAGGTGAAAATGTCAAAATCTTCAAAATGAGCATAAGCACGATGAAATTAATGCTGGAATCATCTTCAGGATGCTAGAATAAACTAAATACAGCAAAAATTTTGAGTCTACAACGTTTAGTTTAGGTGTGAGAGCCAAAATGAACTTTTTATTGCTTTAAACGCGTTTTCAGCCCCTGATTGTACACTTAAGGTGAAAATGTCAAAATCTTAAAAATGAGCATAAGCACAATGAAATTAATGCTGGAATCATCTTCAGGATGCTATAATACACTAAATACAGCAAAAATGTTGAGTCTACAACGTTTTGTTTAGGTGTGAGAGCCAAAATGAACTTTTTATTGCTTTAAACGCGTTTTCAGCCCCTGATTGTACACTTAAGGTGAAAATGTCAAAATCTTCAAAATGAGCATAAGCACAATGAAATTAATGCTGGAATCATCTTCAGGATGCTAGAATACACTAAATACAGCAAAAATTTTGAGTCTACAACGTTTAGTTTAGGTGTGAAAGCCAAAATGAACTTTTTATTGCTTTAAACGCGTTTTCAGCCCCTGATTGTACACTTAAGGTGAAAATGTCAAAATCTTCAAAATGAGCATAAGCACTATGAAATTAATGCTGGAATCATCTTCAGGATGCTAGAATACACTAAATACAGCAAAAATGTTGAGTCTACAACGTTTTGTTTAGGTGTGAGAGCCAAAATGAACTTTTTATTGCTTTAAACGCGTTTTCAGCCCCTGATTGTACACTTAAGGTGAAAATGTCAAAATCTTCAAAATGAGCATAAGCACAATGAAATTAATGCTGGAATCATATTCAGGATGCTAGAATACACTAAATACAGCAAAAATTTTGAGTCTACAACGTTTAGTTTAGGTGTGAGAGCCAAAATGAACTTTTTATTGCTTTAAACGCGTTTTCAGCCTGATTGTGCACTTTAGGTGAAAATGTCAAAATCTTAAAAATGAGCATAAGCACAATGAAATTAATGCTGGAATCATCTTCAGGATGCTAGAATACATTAAATACAGCAAAAATTTTGAGTCTACAACGTTTAGTTTAGGTGTGAGAGCCAAAATGAACTTTTTATTGCTTTAAACGCGTTTTCAGCCCCTGATTGTACACTTAAGGTGAAAATGTCAAAATCTTAAAAATGAGCATAAGCACAATGAAATTAATGCTGGAATCATCTTCAGGATGCTAGAATACACTAAATACAGCAAAAATGTTGAGTCTACAACGTTTTGTTTAGGTGTGAGAGCCAAAATGAACTTTATTGCTTTAAATGCGTTTTCAGCCTGATTGTGCACTTTAGGTGAAAATGTCAAAATCTTAAAAATGAGCATAATCACAATGAAATTAATGCTTGAATCATCTTCAGGATGCTAGAATACACTAAATGCAACAAAAATCTTGAGTCTACAACGTTTAGTTTAGGTGTGAGAGCCAAAATGAACTTTTTATTGCTTTAAACGCGTTTTCAGCCCCTGATTGTGCACTTTAGGTGAAAATGTCAAAATCTTCAAAATGAGCATAAGCACAATGAAATTAATGCTGGAATCATCTTCAGGATGCTAGAATACACTAAATACAGCACAAATTTTGAGTCTACAACGTTTAGTTTAGGTGTGAGAGCCAAAATGAACTTTTTATTGCTTTAAATGCGTTTTCAGCCTGATTGTGCACTTTAGGTGAAAATGTCAAAATCTTCAAAATGAGCATAAGCACAATGAAATTAATGCTGGAATCATCTTCAGGATGCTAGAAACCACTAAATACATTAAAAATTTTGAGTCTACAACGTTAGTTTAGGTGTGAGAGCCAAAATGAACTTTTTATTGCTTTAAACGCGTTTTCAGCCCCTGATTGTACACTTAAGGTGAAAATGACAAAATCTTCAAAATGAGCATAAGCACAATGAAATTAATGCTGGATTCATCTTCAGGATGCTAGAATACACTAAATACAGCAAAAACTTTGAGTCTACAACGTTTAGTTTAGGTTTGTGAGCCAAAATGAACTTTTTATTGCTTTAAATGCGTTTTCAGCCTGATTGTGCACTTTAGGTGAAAATGTCAAAATCTTAAAAATGAGCATAATCACAATGAAATTAATGCTTGAATCATCTTCAGGATGCTATAATACACTAAATACAGCAAAAATGTTGAGTCTACAACGTTTTGTTTAGGTGTGAGAGCCAAAATGAACTTTTTATTGCTTTAAACGCGTTTTCAGCCCCTGATTGTACACTTAAGGTGAAAATGTCAAAATCTTCAAAATGAGCATAAGCACAATGAAATTAATGCTGGAATCATATTCAGGATGCTAGAATACACTAAATACAGCAAAAATTTTGAGTCTACAACGTTTAGTTTAGGTGTGAGAGCCAAAATGAACTTTTTATTGCTTTAAACGCGTTTTCAGCCTGATTGTGCACTTTAGGTGAAAATGTCAAAATCTTAAAAATGAGCATAAGCACAATGAAATTAATGCTGGAATCATCTTCAGGATGCTAGAATACACTAAATACAGCAAATATTTTGAGTCTACAACGTTTAGTTTAGTTGTGAGAGCCAAAATGAACTTTTTATTGCTGTAAATGCGTTTTCAGCCTGATTGTGCACTTTAGGTGAAAATGTCAAAATCTTCAAAATGAGCATAAGCACGATGAAATTAATGCTGGAATCATCTTCAGGATGCTAGAATACACTGAATACAGCAAAAATTTTGAGTCTACAACGTTTATTTTAGGTTTGAGAGCCAAAATGAACTTTTTATTGCTTTAAACGCGTTTTCAGCCCCTGATTGTACACTTAAGGTGAAAATGTCAAAATCTTAAAAATGAGCATAAGCACAATGAAATTAATGCTGGAATCATCTTCAGGATGCTAGAATACACTAAATACATTAAAAATGTTGAGTCTACAACGTTTTGTTTAGGTGTGACAGCCAAAATGAACTTTTTATTGCTTTAAATGCGTTTTCAGCCTGATTGTGCACTTTAGGTGAAAATGTCAAAATCTTAAAAATGAGCATAATCACAATAAAATTAATGCTTGAATCATCTTCAGGATGCTAGAATACACTAAATACAGCAACAATTTTGAGTCTACAACGTTTAGTTTAGGTGTGAGAGCCAAAATGAACTTTTTATTGCTTTAAACGCGTTTTCAGCCCCTGATTGTACATTTAAGGTGAAAATGTCAAAATCTTCAAAATGAGCATAAGAGACAATGAAATTAATGCTGGAATCATCTTCAGGATGCTAGAATACACTAAATACAGCAAAAATTTTGAGTCTACAACGTTTTGTTTAGGTGTGAGAGCCAAAATGAACTTTTTATTGCTTTAAATGCGTTTTCAGCCTGATTGTGCACTTTAGGTGAAAATGTCAAAATCTTCAAAATGAGCATAAGCACAATGAAATTAATGCTAAAATCATCTTCAGGATGCTAGAATACACTAAATACAGCAAAAATTTTGAGTCTACAACGTTTAGTTTAGGTTTGTGAGCCAAAATGAACTTTTTATTGCTTTAAATGCGTTTTCAGCCTGATTGTGCACTTTAGGTGAAAATGTCAAAATCTTCAAAATGAGCATAAGCAAGATGAAATTAATGCTGGAATCATCTTCAGGATGCTAGAATACACTGAATACAGCAAAAATTTTGAGTCTACAACGTTTAGTTTAGGTGTGAGAGCCAAAATGAACTTTTTATTGCTTTAAACGCGTTTTCAGCCTCTGATTGTACACTTAAAGTGAAAATGTCAAAATCTTCAAAATGAGCATAAGCACAGTGAAATTAATGCTGGAATCATCTTCAGGATGCTAGAATACACTAAATACAGCAAAAATTTTGAGTCTACAACGTTTAGTTTAGTTGTGAGAGCCAAAATGAACTTTTTATTGCTTTAAACGCGTTTTCAGCCTTATTGTGCACTTTAGGTGAAAATGTCAAAATCTTAAAAATGAGCATAAGCACAATGAAATTAATGCTGGAATCATCTTCAGGATGCTAGAATACACTAAATACAGCAAATATTTTGAGTCTACAACGTTTAGTTTAGGTGTGAGAGCCAAAATGAACTTTTTATTGCTTTAAATGCGTTTTCTGCCTGATTGTGCACTTTAGGTGAAAATGTCAAAATCTTCAAAATGAGCATAAGCACGATGAAATTAATGCTGGAATCATCTTCAGGATGCTAGAATAAACTAAATACAGCAAAAATTTTGAGTCTACAACGTTTAGTTTAGGTGTGAGAGCCAAAATGAACTTTTTATTGCTTTAAACGCGTTTTCAGCCCCTGATTGTACACTTAAGGTGAAAATGTCAAAATCTTAAAAATGAGCATAAGCACAATGAAATTAATGCTGGAATCATCTTCAGGATGCTAGAATACACTAAATACAGCAAAAATGTTGAGTCTACAACATTTTGTTTAGGTGTGAGAGCCAAAATGAACTTTTTATTGCTTTAAATAAGTTTTCAGCCTGATTGTGCACTTTAGGTGAAAATGTCAAAATCTTAAAAATGAGCATAATCACAGTAAAATTAATGCTTGAATCATCTTCAGGATGCTAGAATACACTAAATACAGCAACAATTTTGAGTCTACAACGTTTAGTTTAGGTGTGAGAGCCAAAATGAACTTTTTATTGCTTTAAACGCGTTTTCAGCCCCTGATTGTACACTTAAGGTGAAAATGTCAAAATCTTCAAAATGAGCATAAGCACAATGAAATTAATGCTGGAATCATCTTCAGGATGCTAGAATACACTAAATACAGCAAAAATTTTGAGTCTACAACGTTTAGTTTAGGTGTGAGAGCCAAAATGAACTTTTTATTGCTTTAAACGCGTTTTCAGCCCCTGATTGTACACTTAAGGTGAAAATGTCAAAATCTTAAAAATGAGCATAAGCACAGTGAAATTAATGCTGGAATCATCTTCAGGATGCTAGAATACACTAAATACAGCAAAAATGTTGATTCTACAACGTTTTGTTTAGGTGTGAGAGCCAAAATGAACTTTTTATTGCTTTAAATGCGTTTTCAGCCTGATTGTGCACTTTAGGTGAAAATGTCAAATTCTTCAAAATGAGCATAAGCACGATGAAATTAATGCTGGAATCATCTTCAGGATGCTAGAATACACTGAATACAGCAAAAATTTTGAGTCTACAACGTTTAGTTTAGGTGTGAGAGCCAAAATGAACTTTTTATTGCTTTAAACGCGTTTTCAGCCCCTGATTGTACACTTAAGGTGAAAATGTCAAAATCTTCAAAATGAGCATAAGCACTATGAAATTAATGCTGGAATCATCTTCAGGATGCTAGAATACACTAAATACAGCAAAAATTTTGAGTCTACAAAGTTTAGTTTAGTTGTGAGAGCCAAAATGAACTTTTTATTGCTTTAAACGCGTTTTCAGCCTTATTGTGCACTTTAGGTGAAAATGTCAAAATCTTAAAAATGAGCATAAGCACAATGAAATTAATGCTGGAATCATCTTCAGGATGCTAGAATACACTAAATACAGCAAATATTTTGAGTCTACAACGTTTAGTTTAGGTGTGAGAGCCAAAATGAACTTTTTATTGCTTTAAATGTGTTTTCTGCCTGATTGTGCACTTTAGGTGAAAATGTCAAAATCTTCAAAATGAGCATAAGCACGATGAAATTAATGCTGGAATCATCTTCAGGATGCTAGAATAAACTAAATACAGCAAAAATTTTGAGTCTACAACGTTTAGTTTAGGTGTGAGAGCCAAAATGAACTTTTTATTGCTTTAAACGCGTTTTCAGCCCCTGATTGTACACTTAAGGTGAAAATGTCAAAATCTTAAAAATGAGCATAAGCACAATGAAATTAATGCTGGAATCATCTTCAGGATGCTAGAATACACTAAATACAGCAAAAATGTTGAGTCTACAACATTTTGTTTAGGTGTGAGAGCCAAAATGAACTTTTTATTGCTTTAAATAAGTTTTCAGCCTGATTGTGCACTTTAGGTGAAAATGTCAAAATCTTAAAAATGAGCATAATCACAGTAAAATTAATGCTTGAATCATCTTCAGGATGCTAGAATACACTAAATACAGCAACAATTTTGAGTCTACAACGTTTAGTTTAGGTGTGAGAGCCAAAATGAACTTTTTATTGCTTTAAACGCGTTTTCAGCCCCTGATTGTACACTTAAGGTGAAAATGTCAAAATCTTCAAAATGAGCATAAGCACAATGAAATTAATGCTGGAATCATCTTCAGGATGCTAGAATACACTAAATACAGCAAAAATTTTGAGTCTACAACGTTTAGTTTAGGTGTGAGAGCCAAAATGAACTTTTTATTGCTTTAAACGCGTTTTCAGCCCCTGATTGTACACTTAAGGTGAAAATGTCAAAATCTTAAAAATGAGCATAAGCACAGTGAAATTAATGCTGGAATCATCTTCAGGATGCTAGAATACACTAAATACAGCAAAAATGTTGATTCTACAACGTTTTGTTTAGGTGTGAGAGCCAAAATGAACTTTTTATTGCTTTAAATGCGTTTTCAGCCTGATTGTGCACTTTAGGTGAAAATGTCAAATTCTTCAAAATGAGCATAAGCACGATGAAATTAATGCTGGAATCATCTTCAGGATGCTAGAATACACTGAATACAGCAAAAATTTTGAGTCTACAACGTTTAGTTTAGGTGTGAGAGCCAAAATGAACTTTTTATTGCTTTAAACGCGTTTTCAGCCCGATTGTACACTTAAGGTGAAAATGTCAAAATCTTCAAAATGAGCATAAGCACTATAAAATTAATGCTGGAATCATCTTCAGGATGCTAGATTACACTAAATACAGCAAAAATGTTGAGTCTACAACGTTTTGTTTAGGTTTGAGAGCCAAAATGAACTTTTTATTGCTTTAAACGCGTTTTCAGCCCCTGATTGTACACTTAAGGTGAAAATGTCAAAATCTTAAAAATGAGCATAAGCACAATGAAATTAATGCTGGAATCATCTTCAGGATGCTAGAATACACTAAATACAGCAAAAATGTTGAGTCTACAACGTTTTGTTTAGGTGTGAGAGCCAAAATGAACTTTTTATGGCTTTAAATGAGTTTTCAGCCTGATTGTGCACTTTAGGTGAAAATGTCAAAATCTTAAAAATGAGCATAATCACAATAAAATTAATGCTTGAATCATCTTCAGGATGCTAGAATACACTAAATACAGCAAAAATTTTGAGTCTACAACGTTTAGTTTAGGTGTGAGAGGCAAAATGAACTTTTTATTAATTTAAATGCGTTTTCAGCCTGATTGTGCACTTTAGGTGAAAATGTCAAAATCATCAAAATGAGCATAAGCACAATGAAATGAATGCTGGAATCATCTTCAGGATGCTAGAATACACTAAATACAGCAAAAATTTTGAGTCTACAACGTTTAGTTTAGGTGTGAGAGCCAAAATGAACTTTTTATTACTGTAAACGCGTTTTCAGCCCCTGATTGTACACTTAAGGTGAAAATGTCAAAATCTTCAAAATGAGCATAAGCACAATGAAATTAATGCTGGAATAATCTTCAGGATGCTAGAATACACTAAATACAGCAAAAATGTTGAGTCTACAACGTTTTGTTTAGGTGTGAGAGCCAAAATGAACTTTTTATTGCTTTAAATGCGTTTTCAGCCCCTGATTGTACACTTAAGGTGAAAATGTCAAAATCTTCAAAATGAGCATAAGCACTATGAAATTAATGCTGGAATCATCTTCAGGATGCTAGAATACACTAAATACAGCAAAAATGTTGAGTCTACAACGTTTTGTTTAGGTGTGAGAGCCAAAATGAACTTTTTATTGCTTTAAACGCGTTTTCAGCCCCTGATTGTACACTTAAGGTGAAAATGTCAAAATCTTCAAAATGAGCATAAGCACAATGAAATTAATGCTGGAATCATATTCAGGATGCTAGAATACACTAAATACAGCAAAAATTTTGAGTCTACAACGTTTAGTTTAGGTGTGAGAGCCAAAATGAACTTTTTATTGCTTTAAACGCGTTTTCAGCCTGATTGTGCACTTTAGGTGAAAATGTCAAAATCTTAAAAATGAGCATAAGCACAATGAAATTAATGCTGGAATCATCTTCAGGATGCTAGAATACACTAAATACAGCAAATATTTTGAGTCTACAACGTTTAGTTTAGTTGTGAGAGCCAAAATGAACTTTTTATTGCTGTAAATGCGTTTTCAGCCTGATTGTGCACTTTAGGTGAAAATGTCAAAATCTTCAAAATGAGCATAAGCACGATGAAATTAATGCTGGAATCATCTTCAGGATGCTAGAATACACTGAATACAGCAAAAATTTTGAGTCTACAACGTTTATTTTAGGTTTGAGAGCCAAAATGAACTTTTTATTGCTTTAAACGCGTTTTCAGCCCCTGATTGTACACTTAAGGTGAAAATGTCAAAATCTTAAAAATGAGCATAAGCACAATGAAATTAATGCTGGAATCATCTTCAGGATGCTAGAATACACTAAATACATTAAAAATGTTGAGTCTACAACGTTTTGTTTAGGTGTGACAGCCAAAATGAACTTTTTATTGCTTTAAATGCGTTTTCAGCCTGATTGTGCACTTTAGGTGAAAATGTCAAAATCTTAAAAATGAGCATAATCACAATAAAATTAATGCTTGAATCATCTTCAGGATGCTAGAATACACTAAATACAGCAACAATTTTGAGTCTACAACGTTTAGTTTAGGTGTGAGAGCCAAAATGAACTTTTTATTGCTTTAAACGCGTTTTCAGCCCCTGATTGTACATTTAAGGTGAAAATGTCAAAATCTTCAAAATGAGCATTAAGAGACAATGAAATTAATGCTGGAATCATCTTCAGGATGCTAGAATACACTAAATACAGCAAAAATTTTGAGTCTACAACGTTTAGTTTAGGTGTGAGAGCCAAAATGAACTTTTTATTGCTTTAAATGCGTTTTCAGCCTGATTGTGCACTTTAGGTGAAAATGTCAAAATCTTCAAAATGAGCATAAGCACAATGAAATTAATGCTGGAATCATCTTCAGGATGCTACAATACACTAAATACAGCAAAAATTTTGAATCTACAACGTTTAGTTTAGGTGTGAGAGCCAAAATGAACTTTTTATTACTGTAAACGCGTTTTCAGCCCCTGATTGTGCACTTAAGGTGAAAATGTCAAAATCTTCAAAATGAGCATAAGCACAATGAAATTAATGCTGGAATCATCTTCAGGATGCTAGAATACACTAAATACAGCAAAAATGTTGAGTTTACAACGTTTGGTTTAGGTGTGAGAGCCAAAATGAACTTTTTATTGCTTTAAACGCGTTTTCAGCCCCTGATTGTACACTTAAGGTGAAAATGTCAAAATCTTCAAAATGAGCATTAGCACAATGAAATTAATGCTGGAATCATCTTCAGGATGCTAGAATACACTAAATACAGCAAAAATTTTGAGTCTACAACGTTTAGTTTAGTTGTGAGAGCCAAAATGAACTTTTTATTGCTGTAAATGCGTTTTCAGCCTGATTGTGCACTTTAGGTGAAAATGTCAAAATCTTCTAAATGAGCATAAGCACGATGAAATTAATGCTGGAATCATCTTCAGGATGCTAGAATACACTAAATACAGCAAAAATGTTGAGTCTACAACGTTTTGTTTAGGTGTGACAGCCAAAATGAACTTTTTATTGCTTTAAATGCGTTTTCAGCCTGATTGTGCACTTTAGGTGAAAATGTCAAAATCTTAAAAATGAGCATAATCACAATAAAATTAATGCTTGAATCATCTTCAGGATGCTAGAATACACTAAATACAGCAAAAATTTTGAGTCTACAACGTTTAGTTTAGGTGTGAGAGGCAAAATGAACTTTTTATTAATTTAAATGCGTTTTCAGCCTGATTGTGCACTTTAGGTGAAAATGTCAAAATCATCAAAATGAGCATAAGCACAATGAAATGAATGCTGGAATCATCTTCAGGATGCTAGAATACACTAAATACAGCAAAAATTTTGAGTCTACAACGTTTAGTTTAGGTGTGAGAGCCAAAATGAACTTTTTATTACTGTAAACGCGTTTTCAGCCCCTGATTGTACACTTAAGGTGAAAATGTCAAAATCTTCAAAATGAGCATAAGCACAATGAAATTAATGCTGGAATAATCTTCAGGATGCTAGAATACACTAAATACAGCAAAAATGTTGAGTCTACAACGTTTTGTTTAGGTGTGAGAGCCAAAATGAACTTTTTATTGCTTTAAATGCGTTTTCAGCCCCTGATTGTACACTTAAGGTGAAAATGTCAAAATCTTCAAAATGAGCATAAGCACTATGAAATTAATGCTGGAATCATCTTCAGGATGCTAGAATACACTAAATACAGCAAAAATGTTGAGTCTACAACGTTTTGTTTAGGTGTGAGAGCCAAAATGAACTTTTTATTGCTTTAAACGCGTTTTCAGCCCCTGATTGTACACTTAAGGTGAAAATGTCAAAATCTTCAAAATGAGCATAAGCACAATGAAATTAATGCTGGAATCATATTCAGGATGCTAGAATACACTAAATACAGCAAAAATTTTGAGTCTACAACGTTTAGTTTAGGTGTGAGAGCCAAAATGAACTTTTTATTGCTTTAAACGCGTTTTCAGCCTGATTGTGCACTTTAGGTGAAAATGTCAAAATCTTAAAAATGAGCATAAGCACAATGAAATTAATGCTGGAATCATCTTCAGGATGCTAGAATACACTAAATACAGCAAATATTTTGAGTCTACAACGTTTAGTTTAGTTGTGAGAGCCAAAATGAACTTTTTATTGCTGTAAATGCGTTTTCAGCCTGATTGTGCACTTTAGGTGAAAATGTCAAAATCTTCAAAATGAGCATAAGCACGATGAAATTAATGCTGGAATCATCTTCAGGATGCTAGAATACACTGAATACAGCAAAAATTTTGAGTCTACAACGTTTTGTTTAGGTGTGAGAGCCAAAATGAACTTTTTATTGCTTTAAATAAGTTTTCAGCCTGATTGTGCACTTTAGGTGAAAATGTCAAAATCTTAAAAATGAGCATAATCACAGTAAAATTAATGCTTGAATCATCTTCAGGATGCTAGAATACACTAAATACAGCAACAATTTTGAGTCTACAACGTTTAGTTTAGGTGTGAGAGCCAAAATGAACTTTTTATTGCTTTAAACGCGTTTTCAGCCCCTGATTGTACACTTAAGGTGAAAATGTCAAAATCTTCAAAATGAGCATAAGCACAATGAAATTAATGCTGGAATCATCTTCAGGATGCTAGAATACACTAAATACAGCAAAAATTTTGAGTCTACAACGTTTAGTTTAGGTGTGAGAGCCAAAATGAACTTTTTATTGCTTTAAACGCGTTTTCAGCCCCTGATTGTACACTTAAGGTGAAAATGTCAAAATCTTAAAAATGAGCATAAGCACAGTGAAATTAATGCTGGAATCATCTTCAGGATGCTAGAATACACTAAATACAGCAAAAATGTTGATTCTACAACGTTTTGTTTAGGTGTGAGAGCCAAAATGAACTTTTTATTGCTTTAAATGCGTTTTCAGCCTGATTGTGCACTTTAGGTGAAAATGTCAAATTCTTCAAAATGAGCATAAGCACGATGAAATTAATGCTGGAATCATCTTCAGGATGCTAGAATACACTGAATACAGCAAAAATTTTGAGTCTACAACGTTTAGTTTAGGTGTGAGAGCCAAAATGAACTTTTTATTGCTTTAAACGCGTTTTCAGCCCGATTGTACACTTAAGGTGAAAATGTCAAAATCTTCAAAATGAGCATAAGCACTATAAAATTAATGCTGGAATCATCTTCAGGATGCTAGATTACACTAAATACAGCAAAAATGTTGAGTCTACAACGTTTTGTTTAGGTTTGAGAGCCAAAATGAACTTTTTATTGCTTTAAACGCGTTTTCAGCCCCTGATTGTACACTTAAGGTGAAAATGTCAAAATCTTAAAAATGAGCATAAGCACAATGAAATTAATGCTGGAATCATCTTCAGGATGCTAGAATACACTAAATACAGCAAAAATGTTGAGTCTACAACGTTTTGTTTAGGTGTGAGAGCCAAAATGAACTTTTTATGGCTTTAAATGAGTTTTCAGCCTGATTGTGCACTTTAGGTGAAAATGTCAAAATCTTAAAAATGAGCATAATCACAATAAAATTAATGCTTGAATCATCTTCAGGATGCTAGAATACACTAAATACAGCAAAAATTTTGAGTCTACAACGTTTAGTTTAGGTGTGAGAGGCAAAATGAACTTTTTATTAATTTAAATGCGTTTTCAGCCTGATTGTGCACTTTAGGTGAAAATGTCAAAATCATCAAAATGAGCATAAGCACAATGAAATGAATGCTGGAATCATCTTCAGGATGCTAGAATACACTAAATACAGCAAAAATTTTGAGTCTACAACGTTTAGTTTAGGTGTGAGAGCCAAAATGAACTTTTTATTACTGTAAACGCGTTTTCAGCCCCTGATTGTACACTTAAGGTGAAAATGTCAAAATCTTCAAAATGAGCATAAGCACAATGAAATTAATGCTGGAATAATCTTCAGGATGCTAGAATACACTAAATACAGCAAAAATGTTGAGTCTACAACGTTTTGTTTAGGTGTGAGAGCCAAAATGAACTTTTTATTGCTTTAAATGCGTTTTCAGCCCCTGATTGTACACTTAAGGTGAAAATGTCAAAATCTTCAAAATGAGCATAAGCACTATGAAATTAATGCTGGAATCATCTTCAGGATGCTAGAATACACTAAATACAGCAAAAATGTTGAGTCTACAACGTTTTGTTTAGGTGTGAGAGCCAAAATGAACTTTTTATTGCTTTAAACGCGTTTTCAGCCCCTGATTGTACACTTAAGGTGAAAATGTCAAAATCTTCAAAATGAGCATAAGCACAATGAAATGAATGCTGGAATCATCTTCAGGATGCTAGAATACACTAAATACAGCAAAAATTTTGAGTCTACAACGTTTAGTTTAGGTGTGAGAGCCAAAATGAACTTTTTATTACTGTAAACGCGTTTTCAGCCCCTGATTGTACACTTAAGGTGAAAATGTCAAAATCTTCAAAATGAGCATAAGCACAATGAAATTAATGCTGGAATAATCTTCAGGATGCTAGAATACACTAAATACAGCAAAAATGTTGAGTCTACAACGTTTTGTTTAGGTGTGAGAGCCAAAATGAACTTTTTATTGCTTTAAATGCGTTTTCAGCCCCTGATTGTACACTTAAGGTGAAAATGTCAAAATCTTCAAAATGAGCATAAGCACTATGAAATTAATGCTGGAATCATCTTCAGGATGCTAGAATACACTAAATACAGCAAAAATGTTGAGTCTACAACGTTTTGTTTAGGTGTGAGAGCCAAAATGAACTTTTTATTGCTTTAAACGCGTTTTCAGCCCCTGATTGTACACTTAAGGTGAAAATGTCAAAATCTTCAAAATGAGCATAAGCACAATGAAATTAATGCTGGAATCATATTCAGGATGCTAGAATACACTAAATACAGCAAAAATTTTGAGTCTACAACGTTTAGTTTAGGTGTGAGAGCCAAAATGAACTTTTTATTGCTTTAAACGCGTTTTCAGCCTGATTGTGCACTTTAGGTGAAAATGTCAAAATCTTAAAAATGAGCATAAGCACAATGAAATTAATGCTGGAATCATCTTCAGGATGCTAGAATACACTAAATACAGCAAATATTTTGAGTCTACAACGTTTAGTTTAGTTGTGAGAGCCAAAATGAACTTTTTATTGCTGTAAATGCGTTTTCAGCCTGATTGTGCACTTTAGGTGAAAATGTCAAAATCTTCAAAATGAGCATAAGCACGATGAAATTAATGCTGGAATCATCTTCAGGATGCTAGAATACACTGAATACAGCAAAAATTTTGAGTCTACAACGTTTATTTTAGGTTTGAGAGCCAAAATGAACTTTTTATTGCTTTAAACGCGTTTTCAGCCCCTGATTGTACACTTAAGGTGAAAATGTCAAAATCTTAAAAATGAGCATAAGCACAATGAAATTAATGCTGGAATCATCTTCAGGATGCTAGAATACACTAAATACATTAAAAATGTTGAGTCTACAACGTTTTGTTTAGGTGTGACAGCCAAAATGAACTTTTTATTGCTTTAAATGCGTTTTCAGCCTGATTGTGCACTTTAGGTGAAAATGTCAAAATCTTAAAAATGAGCATAATCACAATAAAATTAATGCTTGAATCATCTTCAGGATGCTAGAATACACTAAATACAGCAAAAATTTTGAGTCTACAACGTTTAGTTTAGGTGTGAGAGGCAAAATGAACTTTTTATTAATTTAAATGCGTTTTCAGCCTGATTGTGCACTTTAGGTGAAAATGTCAAAATCATCAAAATGAGCATAAGCACAATGAAATGAATGCTGGAATCATCTTCAGGATGCTAGAATACACTAAATACAGCAAAAATTTTGAGTCTACAACGTTTAGTTTAGGTGTGAGAGCCAAAATGAACTTTTTATTACTGTAAACGCGTTTTCAGCCCCTGATTGTACACTTAAGGTGAAAATGTCAAAATCTTCAAAATGAGCATAAGCACAATGAAATTAATGCTGGAATAATCTTCAGGATGCTAGAATACACTAAATACAGCAAAAATGTTGAGTCTACAACGTTTTGTTTAGGTGTGAGAGCCAAAATGAACTTTTTATTGCTTTAAATGCGTTTTCAGCCCCTGATTGTACACTTAAGGTGAAAATGTCAAAATCTTCAAAATGAGCATAAGCACTATGAAATTAATGCTGGAATCATCTTCAGGATGCTAGAATACACTAAATACAGCAAAAATGTTGAGTCTACAACGTTTTGTTTAGGTGTGAGAGCCAAAATGAACTTTTTATTGCTTTAAACGCGTTTTCAGCCCCTGATTGTACACTTAAGGTGAAAATGTCAAAATCTTCAAAATGAGCATAAGCACAATGAAATTAATGCTGGAATCATATTCAGGATGCTAGAATACACTAAATACAGCAAAAATTTTGAGTCTACAACGTTTAGTTTAGGTGTGAGAGCCAAAATGAACTTTTTATTGCTTTAAACGCGTTTTCAGCCTGATTGTGCACTTTAGGTGAAAATGTCAAAATCTTAAAAATGAGCATAAGCACAATGAAATTAATGCTGGAATCATCTTCAGGATGCTAGAATACACTAAATACAGCAAATATTTTGAGTCTACAACGTTTAGTTTAGTTGTGAGAGCCAAAATGAACTTTTTATTGCTGTAAATGCGTTTTCAGCCTGATTGTGCACTTTAGGTGAAAATGTCAAAATCTTCAAAATGAGCATAAGCACGATGAAATTAATGCTGGAATCATCTTCAGGATGCTAGAATACACTGAATACAGCAAAAATTTTGAGTCTACAACGTTTATTTTAGGTTTGAGAGCCAAAATGAACTTTTTATTGCTTTAAACGCGTTTTCAGCCCCTGATTGTACACTTAAGGTGAAAATGTCAAAATCTTAAAAATGAGCATAAGCACAATGAAATTAATGCTGGAATCATCTTCAGGATGCTAGAATACACTAAATACATTAAAAATGTTGAGTCTACAACGTTTTGTTTAGGTGTGACAGCCAAAATGAACTTTTTATTGCTTTAAATGCGTTTTCAGCCTGATTGTGCACTTTAGGTGAAAATGTCAAAATCTTAAAAATGAGCATAATCACAATAAAATTAATGCTTGAATCATCTTCAGGATGCTAGAATACACTAAATACAGCAACAATTTTGAGTCTACAACGTTTAGTTTAGGTGTGAGAGCCAAAATGAACTTTTTATTGCTTTAAACGCGTTTTCAGCCCCTGATTGTACATTTAAGGTGAAAATGTCAAAATCTTCAAAATGAGCATTAAGAGACAATGAAATTAATGCTGGAATCATCTTCAGGATGCTAGAATACACTAAATACAGCAAAAATTTTGAGTCTACAACGTTTAGTTTAGGTGTGAGAGCCAAAATGAACTTTTTATTGCTTTAAATGCGTTTTCAGCCTGATTGTGCACTTTAGGTGAAAATGTCAAAATCTTCAAAATGAGCATAAGCACAATGAAATTAATGCTGGAATCATCTTCAGGATGCTACAATACACTAAATACAGCAAAAATTTTGAATCTACAACGTTTAGTTTAGGTGTGAGAGCCAAAATGAACTTTTTATTACTGTAAACGCGTTTTCAGCCCCTGATTGTGCACTTAAGGTGAAAATGTCAAAATCTTCAAAATGAGCATAAGCACAATGAAATTAATGCTGGAATCATCTTCAGGATGCTAGAATACACTAAATACAGCAAAAATGTTGAGTTTACAACGTTTGGTTTAGGTGTGAGAGCCAAAATGAACTTTTTATTGCTTTAAACGCGTTTTCAGCCCCTGATTGTACACTTAAGGTGAAAATGTCAAAATCTTCAAAATGAGCATAAGCACAATGAAATTAATGCTGGAATCATATTCAGGATGCTAGAATACACTAAATACAGCAAAAATTTTGAGTCTACAACGTTTAGTTTAGGTGTGAGAGCCAAAATGAACTTTTTATTGCTTTAAACGCGTTTTCAGCCTGATTGTGCACTTTAGGTGAAAATGTCAAAATCTTAAAAATGAGCATAAGCACAATGAAATTAATGCTGGAATCATCTTCAGGATGCTAGAATACATTAAATACAGCAAAAATTTTGAGTCTACAACGTTTAGTTTAGGTGTGAGAGCCAAAATGAACTTTTTATTGCTTTAAACGCGTTTTCAGCCCCTGATTGTACACTTAAGGTGAAAATGTCAAAATCTTAAAAATGAGCATAAGCACAATGAAATTAATGCTGGAATCATCTTCAGGATGCTAGAATACACTAAATACAGCAAAAATGTTGAGTCTACAACGTTTTGTTTAGGTGTGAGAGCCAAAATGAACTTTATTGCTTTAAATGCGTTTTCAGCCTGATTGTGCACTTTAGGTGAAAATGTCAAAATCTTAAAAATGAGCATAATCACAATGAAATTAATGCTGGAATCATCTTCAGGATGCTAGAAACCACTAAATACATTAAAAATTTTGAGTCTACAACGTTAGTTTAGGTGTGAGAGCCAAAATGAACTTTTTATTGCTTTAAACGCGTTTTCAGCCCCTGATTGTACACTTAAGGTGAAAATGACAAAATCTTCAAAATGAGCATAAGCACAATGAAATTAATGCTGGATTCATCTTCAGGATGCTAGAATACACTAAATACAGCAAAAACTTTGAGTCTACAACGTTTAGTTTAGGTTTGTGAGCCAAAATGAACTTTTTATTGCTTTAAATGCGTTTTCAGCCTGATTGTGCACTTTAGGTGAAAATGTCAAAATCTTAAAAATGAGCATAATCACAATGAAATTAATGCTTGAATCATCTTCAGGATGCTAGAATACACTAAATACAGCAAAAATTTTGAGTCTACAACGTTTAGTTTAGGTGTGAAAGCCAAAATGAACTTTTTATTGCTTTAAACGCGTTTTCAGCCCCTGATTGTACACTTAAGGTGAAAATGTCAAAATCTTCAAAATGAGCATAAGCACTATGAAATTAATGCTGGAATCATCTTCAGGATGCTAGAATACACTAAATACAGCAAAAATGTTGAGTCTACAACGTTTTGTTTAGGTGTGAGAGCCAAAATGAACTTTTTATTGCTTTAAACGCGTTTTCAGCCCCTGATTGTACACTTAAGGTGAAAATGTCAAAATCTTCAAAATGAGCATAAGCACAATGAAATTAATGCTGGAATCATATTCAGGATGCTAGAATACACTAAATACAGCAAAAATTTTGAGTCTACAACGTTTAGTTTAGGTGTGAGAGCCAAAATGAACTTTTTATTGCTTTAAACGCGTTTTCAGCCTGATTGTGCACTTTAGGTGAAAATGTCAAAATCTTAAAAATGAGCATAAGCACAATGAAATTAATGCTGGAATCATCTTCAGGATGCTAGAATACACTAAATACATTAAATATTTTGAGTCTACAACGTTTAGTTTAGTTGTGAGAGCCAAAATGAACTTTTTATTGCTGTAAATGCGTTTTCAGCCTGATTGTGCACTTTAGGTGAAAATGTCAAAATCTTCAAAATGAGCATAAGCACGATGAAATTAATGCTGGAATCATCTTCAGGATGCTAGAATACACTGAATACAGCAAAAATTTTGAGTCTACAACGTTTATTTTAGGTTTGAGAGCCAAAATGAACTTTTTATTGCTTTAAACGCGTTTTCAGCCCCTGATTGTACACTTAAGGTGAAAATGTCAAAATCTTAAAAATGAGCATAAGCACAATGAAATTAATGCTGGAATCATCTTCAGGATGCTAGAATACACTAAATACATTAAAAATGTTGAGTCTACAACGTTTTGTTTAGGTGTGACAGCCAAAATGAACTTTTTATTGCTTTAAATGCGTTTTCAGCCTGATTGTGCACTTTAGGTGAAAATGTCAAAATCTTAAAAATGAGCATAATCACAATAAAATTAATGCTTGAATCATCTTCAGGATGCTAGAATACACTAAATACAGCAACAATTTTGAGTCTACAACGTTTAGTTTAGGTGTGAGAGCCAAAATGAACTTTTTATTGCTTTAAACGCGTTTTCAGCCCCTGATTGTACATTTAAGGTGAAAATGTCAAAATCTTCAAAATGAGCATAAGAGACAATGAAATTAATGCTGGAATCATCTTCAGGATGCTAGAATACACTAAATACAGCAAAAATTTTGAGTCTACAACGTTTAGTTTAGGTGTGAGAGCCAAAATGAACTTTTTATTGCTTTAAATGCGTTTTCAGCCTGATTGTGCACTTTAGGTGAAAATGTCAAAATCTTCAAAATGAGCATAAGCACAATGAAATTAATGCTAAAATCATCTTCAGGATGCTAGAATACACTAAATACAGCAAAAATTTTGAGTCTACAACGTTTAGTTTAGGTTTGTGAGCCAAAATGAACTTTTTATTGCTTTAAATGCGTTTTCAGCCTGATTGTGCACTTTAGGTGAAAATGTCAAAATCTTCAAAATGAGCATAAGCAAGATGAAATTAATGCTGGAATCATCTTCAGGATGCTAGAATACACTGAATACAGCAAAAATTTTGAGTCTACAACGTTTAGTTTAGGTGTGAGAGCCAAAATGAACTTTTTATTGCTTTAAACGCGTTTTCAGCCTCTGATTGTACACTTAAAGTGAAAATGTCAAAATCTTCAAAATGAGCATAAGCACAGTGAAATTAATGCTGGAATCATCTTCAGGATGCTAGAATACACTAAATACAGCAAAAATTTTGAGTCTACAACGTTTAGTTTAGTTGTGAGAGCCAAAATGAACTTTTTATTGCTTTAAACGCGTTTTCAGCCTTATTGTGCACTTTAGGTGAAAATGTCAAAATCTTAAAAATGAGCATAAGCACAATGAAATTAATGCTGGAATCATCTTCAGGATGCTAGAATACACTAAATACAGCAAATATTTTGAGTCTACAACGTTTAGTTTAGGTGTGAGAGCCAAAATGAACTTTTTATTGCTTTAAATGCGTTTTCTGCCTGATTGTGCACTTTAGGTGAAAATGTCAAAATCTTCAAAATGAGCATAAGCACGATGAAATTAATGCTGGAATCATCTTCAGGATGCTAGAATAAACTAAATACAGCAAAAATTTTGAGTCTACAACGTTTAGTTTAGGTGTGAGAGCCAAAATGAACTTTTTATTGCTTTAAACGCGTTTTCAGCCCCTGATTGTACACTTAAGGTGAAAATGTCAAAATCTTAAAAATGAGCATAAGCACAATGAAATTAATGCTGGAATCATCTTCAGGATGCTATAATACACTAAATACAGCAAAAATGTTGAGTCTACAACGTTTTGTTTAGGTGTGAGAGCCAAAATGAACTTTTTATTGCTTTAAACGCGTTTTCAGCCCCTGATTGTACACTTAAGGTGAAAATGTCAAAATCTTCAAAATGAGCATAAGCACAATGAAATTAATGCTGGAATCATCTTCAGGATGCTAGAATACACTAAATACAGCAAAAATTTTGAGTCTACAACGTTTAGTTTAGGTGTGAAAGCCAAAATGAACTTTTTATTGCTTTAAACGCGTTTTCAGCCCCTGATTGTACACTTAAGGTGAAAATGTCAAAATCTTCAAAATGAGCATAAGCACTATGAAATTAATGCTGGAATCATCTTCAGGATGCTAGAATACACTAAATACAGCAAAAATGTTGAGTCTACAACGTTTTGTTTAGGTGTGAGAGCCAAAATGAACTTTTTATTGCTTTAAACGCGTTTTCAGCCCCTGATTGTACACTTAAGGTGAAAATGTCAAAATCTTCAAAATGAGCATAAGCACAATGAAATTAATGCTGGAATCATATTCAGGATGCTAGAATACACTAAATACAGCAAAAATTTTGAGTCTACAACGTTTAGTTTAGGTGTGAGAGCCAAAATGAACTTTTTATTGCTTTAAACGCGTTTTCAGCCTGATTGTGCACTTTAGGTGAAAATGTCAAAATCTTAAAAATGAGCATAAGCACAATGAAATTAATGCTGGAATCATCTTCAGGATGCTAGAATACATTAAATACAGCAAAAATTTTGAGTCTACAACGTTTAGTTTAGGTGTGAGAGTCAAAATGAACTTTTTATTGCTTTAAACGCGTTTTCAGCCCCTGATTGTACACTTAAGGTGAAAATGTCAAAATCTTAAAAATGAGCATAAGCACAATGAAATTAATGCTGGAATCATCTTCAGGATGCTAGAATACACTAAATACAGCAAAAATGTTGAGTCTACAACGTTTTGTTTAGGTGTGAGAGCCAAAATGAACTTTATTGCTTTAAATGCGTTTTCAGCCTGATTGTGCACTTTAGGTGAAAATGTCAAAATCTTAAAAATGAGCATAATCACAATGAAATTAATGCTTGAATCATCTTCAGGATGCTAGAATACACTAAATGCAACAAAAATCTTGAGTCTACAACGTTTAGTTTAGGTGTGAGAGCCAAAATGAACTTTTTATTGCTTTAAACGCGTTTTCAGCCCCTGATTGTGCACTTTAGGTGAAAATGTCAAAATCTTCAAAATGAGCATAAGCACAATGAAATTAATGCTGGAATCATCTTCAGGATGCTAGAATACACTAAATACAGCACAAATTTTGAGTCTACAACGTTTAGTTTAGGTGTGAGAGCCAAAATGAACTTTTTATTGCTTTAAATGCGTTTTCAGCCTGATTGTGCACTTTAGGTGAAAATGTCAAAATCTTCAAAATGAGCATAAGCACAATGAAATTAATGCTGGAATCATCTTCAGGATGCTAGAAACCACTAAATACATTAAAAATTTTGAGTCTACAACGTTAGTTTAGGTGTGAGAGCCAAAATGAACTTTTTATTGCTTTAAACGCGTTTTCAGCCCCTGATTGTACACTTAAGGTGAAAATGACAAAATCTTCAAAATGAGCATAAGCACAATGAAATTAATGCTGGATTCATCTTCAGGATGCTAGAATACACTAAATACAGCAAAAACTTTGAGTCTACAACGTTTAGTTTAGGTTTGTGAGCCAAAATGAACTTTTTATTGCTTTAAATGCGTTTTCAGCCTGATTGTGCACTTTAGGTGAAAATGTCAAAATCTTAAAAATGAGCATAATCACAATGAAATTAATGCTTGAATCATCTTCAGGATGCTATAATACACTAAATACAGCAAAAATGTTGAGTCTACAACGTTTTGTTTAGGTGTGAGAGCCAAAATGAACTTTTTATTGCTTTAAACGCGTTTTCAGCCCCTGATTGTACACTTAAGGTGAAAATGTCAAAATCTTCAAAATGAGCATAAGCACAATGAAATTAATGCTGGAATCATATTCAGGATGCTAGAATACACTAAATACAGCAAAAATTTTGAGTCTACAACGTTTAGTTTAGGTGTGAGAGCCAAAATGAACTTTTTATTGCTTTAAACGCGTTTTCAGCCTGATTGTGCACTTTAGGTGAAAATGTCAAAATCTTAAAAATGAGCATAAGCACAATGAAATTAATGCTGGAATCATCTTCAGGATGCTAGAATACACTAAATACAGCAAATATTTTGAGTCTACAACGTTTAGTTTAGTTGTGAGAGCCAAAATGAACTTTTTATTGCTGTAAATGCGTTTTCAGCCTGATTGTGCACTTTAGGTGAAAATGTCAAAATCTTCAAAATGAGCATAAGCACGATGAAATTAATGCTGGAATCATCTTCAGGATGCTAGAATACACTGAATACAGCAAAAATTTTGAGTCTACAACGTTTATTTTAGGTTTGAGAGCCAAAATGAACTTTTTATTGCTTTAAACGCGTTTTCAGCCCCTGATTGTACACTTAAGGTGAAAATGTCAAAATCTTAAAAATGAGCATAAGCACAATGAAATTAATGCTGGAATCATCTTCAGGATGCTAGAATACACTAAATACATTAAAAATGTTGAGTCTACAACGTTTTGTTTAGGTGTGACAGCCAAAATGAACTTTTTATTGCTTTAAATGCGTTTTCAGCCTGATTGTGCACTTTAGGTGAAAATGTCAAAATCTTAAAAATGAGCATAATCACAATAAAATTAATGCTTGAATCATCTTCAGGATGCTAGAATACACTAAATACAGCAACAATTTTGAGTCTACAACGTTTAGTTTAGGTGTGAGAGCCAAAATGAACTTTTTATTGCTTTAAACGCGTTTTCAGCCCCTGATTGTACATTTAAGGTGAAAATGTCAAAATCTTCAAAATGAGCATAAGAGACAATGAAATTAATGCTGGAATCATCTTCAGGATGCTAGAATACACTAAATACAGCAAAAATTTTGAGTCTACAACGTTTTGTTTAGGTGTGAGAGCCAAAATGAACTTTTTATTGCTTTAAATGCGTTTTCAGCCTGATTGTGCACTTTAGGTGAAAATGTCAAAATCTTCAAAATGAGCATAAGCACAATGAAATTAATGCTAAAATCATCTTCAGGATGCTAGAATACACTAAATACAGCAAAAATTTTGAGTCTACAACGTTTAGTTTAGGTTTGTGAGCCAAAATGAACTTTTTATTGCTTTAAATGCGTTTTCAGCCTGATTGTGCACTTTAGGTGAAAATGTCAAAATCTTCAAAATGAGCATAAGCAAGATGAAATTAATGCTGGAATCATCTTCAGGATGCTAGAATACACTGAATACAGCAAAAATTTTGAGTCTACAACGTTTAGTTTAGGTGTGAGAGCCAAAATGAACTTTTTATTGCTTTAAACGCGTTTTCAGCCTCTGATTGTACACTTAAAGTGAAAATGTCAAAATCTTCAAAATGAGCATAAGCACAGTGAAATTAATGCTGGAATCATCTTCAGGATGCTAGAATACACTAAATACAGCAAAAATTTTGAGTCTACAACGTTTAGTTTAGTTGTGAGAGCCAAAATGAACTTTTTATTGCTTTAAACGCGTTTTCAGCCTTATTGTGCACTTTAGGTGAAAATGTCAAAATCTTAAAAATGAGCATAAGCACAATGAAATTAATGCTGGAATCATCTTCAGGATGCTAGAATACACTAAATACAGCAAATATTTTGAGTCTACAACGTTTAGTTTAGGTGTGAGAGCCAAAATGAACTTTTTATTGCTTTAAATGCGTTTTCTGCCTGATTGTGCACTTTAGGTGAAAATGTCAAAATCTTCAAAATGAGCATAAGCACGATGAAATTAATGCTGGAATCATCTTCAGGATGCTAGAATAAACTAAATACAGCAAAAATTTTGAGTCTACAACGTTTAGTTTAGGTGTGAGAGCCAAAATGAACTTTTTATTGCTTTAAACGCGTTTTCAGCCCCTGATTGTACACTTAAGGTGAAAATGTCAAAATCTTAAAAATGAGCATAAGCACAATGAAATTAATGCTGGAATCATCTTCAGGATGCTAGAATACACTAAATACAGCAAAAATGTTGAGTCTACAACATTTTGTTTAGGTGTGAGAGCCAAAATGAACTTTTTATTGCTTTAAATAAGTTTTCAGCCTGATTGTGCACTTTAGGTGAAAATGTCAAAATCTTAAAAATGAGCATAATCACAGTAAAATTAATGCTTGAATCATCTTCAGGATGCTAGAATACACTAAATACAGCAACAATTTTGAGTCTACAACGTTTAGTTTAGGTGTGAGAGCCAAAATGAACTTTTTATTGCTTTAAACGCGTTTTCAGCCCCTGATTGTACACTTAAGGTGAAAATGTCAAAATCTTCAAAATGAGCATAAGCACAATGAAATTAATGCTGGAATCATCTTCAGGATGCTAGAATACACTAAATACAGCAAAAATTTTGAGTCTACAACGTTTAGTTTAGGTGTGAGAGCCAAAATGAACTTTTTATTGCTTTAAACGCGTTTTCAGCCCCTGATTGTACACTTAAGGTGAAAATGTCAAAATCTTAAAAATGAGCATAAGCACAGTGAAATTAATGCTGGAATCATCTTCAGGATGCTAGAATACACTAAATACAGCAAAAATGTTGATTCTACAACGTTTTGTTTAGGTGTGAGAGCCAAAATGAACTTTTTATTGCTTTAAATGCGTTTTCAGCCTGATTGTGCACTTTAGGTGAAAATGTCAAATTCTTCAAAATGAGCATAAGCACGATGAAATTAATGCTGGAATCATCTTCAGGATGCTAGAATACACTGAATACAGCAAAAATTTTGAGTCTACAACGTTTAGTTTAGGTGTGAGAGCCAAAATGAACTTTTTATTGCTTTAAACGCGTTTTCAGCCCCTGATTGTACACTTAAGGTGAAAATGTCAAAATCTTCAAAATGAGCATAAGCACTATGAAATTAATGCTGGAATCATCTTCAGGATGCTAGAATACACTAAATACAGCAAAAATTTTGAGTCTACAAAGTTTAGTTTAGTTGTGAGAGCCAAAATGAACTTTTTATTGCTTTAAACGCGTTTTCAGCCTTATTGTGCACTTTAGGTGAAAATGTCAAAATCTTAAAAATGAGCATAAGCACAATGAAATTAATGCTGGAATCATCTTCAGGATGCTAGAATACACTAAATACAGCAAATATTTTGAGTCTACAACGTTTAGTTTAGGTGTGAGAGCCAAAATGAACTTTTTATTGCTTTAAATGTGTTTTCTGCCTGATTGTGCACTTTAGGTGAAAATGTCAAAATCTTCAAAATGAGCATAAGCACGATGAAATTAATGCTGGAATCATCTTCAGGATGCTAGAATAAACTAAATACAGCAAAAATTTTGAGTCTACAACGTTTAGTTTAGGTGTGAGAGCCAAAATGAACTTTTTATTGCTTTAAACGCGTTTTCAGCCCCTGATTGTACACTTAAGGTGAAAATGTCAAAATCTTAAAAATGAGCATAAGCACAATGAAATTAATGCTGGAATCATCTTCAGGATGCTAGAATACACTAAATACAGCAAAAATGTTGAGTCTACAACATTTTGTTTAGGTGTGAGAGCCAAAATGAACTTTTTATTGCTTTAAATAAGTTTTCAGCCTGATTGTGCACTTTAGGTGAAAATGTCAAAATCTTAAAAATGAGCATAATCACAGTAAAATTAATGCTTGAATCATCTTCAGGATGCTAGAATACACTAAATACAGCAACAATTTTGAGTCTACAACGTTTAGTTTAGGTGTGAGAGCCAAAATGAACTTTTTATTGCTTTAAACGCGTTTTCAGCCCCTGATTGTACACTTAAGGTGAAAATGTCAAAATCTTCAAAATGAGCATAAGCACAATGAAATTAATGCTGGAATCATCTTCAGGATGCTAGAATACACTAAATACAGCAAAAATTTTGAGTCTACAACGTTTAGTTTAGGTGTGAGAGCCAAAATGAACTTTTTATTGCTTTAAACGCGTTTTCAGCCCCTGATTGTACACTTAAGGTGAAAATGTCAAAATCTTAAAAATGAGCATAAGCACAGTGAAATTAATGCTGGAATCATCTTCAGGATGCTAGAATACACTAAATACAGCAAAAATGTTGATTCTACAACGTTTTGTTTAGGTGTGAGAGCCAAAATGAACTTTTTATTGCTTTAAATGCGTTTTCAGCCTGATTGTGCACTTTAGGTGAAAATGTCAAATTCTTCAAAATGAGCATAAGCACGATGAAATTAATGCTGGAATCATCTTCAGGATGCTAGAATACACTGAATACAGCAAAAATTTTGAGTCTACAACGTTTAGTTTAGGTGTGAGAGCCAAAATGAACTTTTTATTGCTTTAAACGCGTTTTCAGCCCGATTGTACACTTAAGGTGAAAATGTCAAAATCTTCAAAATGAGCATAAGCACTATAAAATTAATGCTGGAATCATCTTCAGGATGCTAGATTACACTAAATACAGCAAAAATGTTGAGTCTACAACGTTTTGTTTAGGTTTGAGAGCCAAAATGAACTTTTTATTGCTTTAAACGCGTTTTCAGCCCCTGATTGTACACTTAAGGTGAAAATGTCAAAATCTTAAAAATGAGCATAAGCACAATGAAATTAATGCTGGAATCATCTTCAGGATGCTAGAATACACTAAATACAGCAAAAATGTTGAGTCTACAACGTTTTGTTTAGGTGTGAGAGCCAAAATGAACTTTTTATGGCTTTAAATGAGTTTTCAGCCTGATTGTGCACTTTAGGTGAAAATGTCAAAATCTTAAAAATGAGCATAATCACAATAAAATTAATGCTTGAATCATCTTCAGGATGCTAGAATACACTAAATACAGCAAAAATTTTGAGTCTACAACGTTTAGTTTAGGTGTGAGAGGCAAAATGAACTTTTTATTAATTTAAATGCGTTTTCAGCCTGATTGTGCACTTTAGGTGAAAATGTCAAAATCATCAAAATGAGCATAAGCACAATGAAATGAATGCTGGAATCATCTTCAGGATGCTAGAATACACTAAATACAGCAAAAATTTTGAGTCTACAACGTTTAGTTTAGGTGTGAGAGCCAAAATGAACTTTTTATTACTGTAAACGCGTTTTCAGCCCCTGATTGTACACTTAAGGTGAAAATGTCAAAATCTTCAAAATGAGCATAAGCACAATGAAATTAATGCTGGAATAATCTTCAGGATGCTAGAATACACTAAATACAGCAAAAATGTTGAGTCTACAACGTTTTGTTTAGGTGTGAGAGCCAAAATGAACTTTTTATTGCTTTAAATGCGTTTTCAGCCCCTGATTGTACACTTAAGGTGAAAATGTCAAAATCTTCAAAATGAGCATAAGCACTATGAAATTAATGCTGGAATCATCTTCAGGATGCTAGAATACACTAAATACAGCAAAAATGTTGAGTCTACAACGTTTTGTTTAGGTGTGAGAGCCAAAATGAACTTTTTATTGCTTTAAACGCGTTTTCAGCCCCTGATTGTACACTTAAGGTGAAAATGTCAAAATCTTCAAAATGAGCATAAGCACAATGAAATTAATGCTGGAATCATATTCAGGATGCTAGAATACACTAAATACAGCAAAAATTTTGAGTCTACAACGTTTAGTTTAGGTGTGAGAGCCAAAATGAACTTTTTATTGCTTTAAACGCGTTTTCAGCCTGATTGTGCACTTTAGGTGAAAATGTCAAAATCTTAAAAATGAGCATAAGCACAATGAAATTAATGCTGGAATCATCTTCAGGATGCTAGAATACACTAAATACAGCAAATATTTTGAGTCTACAACGTTTAGTTTAGTTGTGAGAGCCAAAATGAACTTTTTATTGCTGTAAATGCGTTTTCAGCCTGATTGTGCACTTTAGGTGAAAATGTCAAAATCTTCAAAATGAGCATAAGCACGATGAAATTAATGCTGGAATCATCTTCAGGATGCTAGAATACACTGAATACAGCAAAAATTTTGAGTCTACAACGTTTATTTTAGGTTTGAGAGCCAAAATGAACTTTTTATTGCTTTAAACGCGTTTTCAGCCCCTGATTGTACACTTAAGGTGAAAATGTCAAAATCTTAAAAATGAGCATAAGCACAATGAAATTAATGCTGGAATCATCTTCAGGATGCTAGAATACACTAAATACATTAAAAATGTTGAGTCTACAACGTTTTGTTTAGGTGTGACAGCCAAAATGAACTTTTTATTGCTTTAAATGCGTTTTCAGCCTGATTGTGCACTTTAGGTGAAAATGTCAAAATCTTAAAAATGAGCATAATCACAATAAAATTAATGCTTGAATCATCTTCAGGATGCTAGAATACACTAAATACAGCAACAATTTTGAGTCTACAACGTTTAGTTTAGGTGTGAGAGCCAAAATGAACTTTTTATTGCTTTAAACGCGTTTTCAGCCCCTGATTGTACATTTAAGGTGAAAATGTCAAAATCTTCAAAATGAGCATTAAGAGACAATGAAATTAATGCTGGAATCATCTTCAGGATGCTAGAATACACTAAATACAGCAAAAATTTTGAGTCTACAACGTTTAGTTTAGGTGTGAGAGCCAAAATGAACTTTTTATTGCTTTAAATGCGTTTTCAGCCTGATTGTGCACTTTAGGTGAAAATGTCAAAATCTTCAAAATGAGCATAAGCACAATGAAATTAATGCTGGAATCATCTTCAGGATGCTACAATACACTAAATACAGCAAAAATTTTGAATCTACAACGTTTAGTTTAGGTGTGAGAGCCAAAATGAACTTTTTATTACTGTAAACGCGTTTTCAGCCCCTGATTGTGCACTTAAGGTGAAAATGTCAAAATCTTCAAAATGAGCATAAGCACAATGAAATTAATGCTGGAATCATCTTCAGGATGCTAGAATACACTAAATACAGCAAAAATGTTGAGTTTACAACGTTTGGTTTAGGTGTGAGAGCCAAAATGAACTTTTTATTGCTTTAAACGCGTTTTCAGCCCCTGATTGTACACTTAAGGTGAAAATGTCAAAATCTTCAAAATGAGCATTAGCACAATGAAATTAATGCTGGAATCATCTTCAGGATGCTAGAATACACTAAATACAGCAAAAATTTTGAGTCTACAACGTTTAGTTTAGTTGTGAGAGCCAAAATGAACTTTTTATTGCTGTAAATGCGTTTTCAGCCTGATTGTGCACTTTAGGTGAAAATGTCAAAATCTTCTAAATGAGCATAAGCACGATGAAATTAATGCTGGAATCATCTTCAGGATGCTAGAATACACTAAATACAGCAAAAATGTTGAGTCTACAACGTTTTGTTTAGGTGTGACAGCCAAAATGAACTTTTTATTGCTTTAAATGCGTTTTCAGCCTGATTGTGCACTTTAGGTGAAAATGTCAAAATCTTAAAAATGAGCATAATCACAATAAAATTAATGCTTGAATCATCTTCAGGATGCTAGAATACACTAAATACAGCAAAAATTTTGAGTCTACAACGTTTAGTTTAGGTGTGAGAGGCAAAATGAACTTTTTATTAATTTAAATGCGTTTTCAGCCTGATTGTGCACTTTAGGTGAAAATGTCAAAATCATCAAAATGAGCATAAGCACAATGAAATGAATGCTGGAATCATCTTCAGGATGCTAGAATACACTAAATACAGCAAAAATTTTGAGTCTACAACGTTTAGTTTAGGTGTGAGAGCCAAAATGAACTTTTTATTACTGTAAACGCGTTTTCAGCCCCTGATTGTACACTTAAGGTGAAAATGTCAAAATCTTCAAAATGAGCATAAGCACAATGAAATTAATGCTGGAATAATCTTCAGGATGCTAGAATACACTAAATACAGCAAAAATGTTGAGTCTACAACGTTTTGTTTAGGTGTGAGAGCCAAAATGAACTTTTTATTGCTTTAAATGCGTTTTCAGCCCCTGATTGTACACTTAAGGTGAAAATGTCAAAATCTTCAAAATGAGCATAAGCACTATGAAATTAATGCTGGAATCATCTTCAGGATGCTAGAATACACTAAATACAGCAAAAATGTTGAGTCTACAACGTTTTGTTTAGGTGTGAGAGCCAAAATGAACTTTTTATTGCTTTAAACGCGTTTTCAGCCCCTGATTGTACACTTAAGGTGAAAATGTCAAAATCTTCAAAATGAGCATAAGCACAATGAAATTAATGCTGGAATCATATTCAGGATGCTAGAATACACTAAATACAGCAAAAATTTTGAGTCTACAACGTTTAGTTTAGGTGTGAGAGCCAAAATGAACTTTTTATTGCTTTAAACGCGTTTTCAGCCTGATTGTGCACTTTAGGTGAAAATGTCAAAATCTTAAAAATGAGCATAAGCACAATGAAATTAATGCTGGAATCATCTTCAGGATGCTAGAATACACTAAATACAGCAAATATTTTGAGTCTACAACGTTTAGTTTAGTTGTGAGAGCCAAAATGAACTTTTTATTGCTGTAAATGCGTTTTCAGCCTGATTGTGCACTTTAGGTGAAAATGTCAAAATCTTCAAAATGAGCATAAGCACGATGAAATTAATGCTGGAATCATCTTCAGGATGCTAGAATACACTGAATACAGCAAAAATTTTGAGTCTACAACGTTTATTTTAGGTTTGAGAGCCAAAATGAACTTTTTATTGCTTTAAACGCGTTTTCAGCCCCTGATTGTACACTTAAGGTGAAAATGTCAAAATCTTAAAAATGAGCATAAGCACAATGAAATTAATGCTGGAATCATCTTCAGGATGCTAGAATACACTAAATACATTAAAAATGTTGAGTCTACAACGTTTTGTTTAGGTGTGACAGCCAAAATGAACTTTTTATTGCTTTAAATGCGTTTTCAGCCTGATTGTGCACTTTAGGTGAAAATGTCAAAATCTTAAAAATGAGCATAATCACAATAAAATTAATGCTTGAATCATCTTCAGGATGCTAGAATACACTAAATACAGCAACAATTTTGAGTCTACAACGTTTAGTTTAGGTGTGAGAGCCAAAATGAACTTTTTATTGCTTTAAACGCGTTTTCAGCCCCTGATTGTACATTTAAGGTGAAAATGTCAAAATCTTCAAAATGAGCATTAAGAGACAATGAAATTAATGCTGGAATCATCTTCAGGATGCTAGAATACACTAAATACAGCAAAAATTTTGAGTCTACAACGTTTAGTTTAGGTGTGAGAGCCAAAATGAACTTTTTATTGCTTTAAATGCGTTTTCAGCCTGATTGTGCACTTTAGGTGAAAATGTCAAAATCTTCAAAATGAGCATAAGCACAATGAAATTAATGCTGGAATCATCTTCAGGATGCTACAATACACTAAATACAGCAAAAATTTTGAATCTACAACGTTTAGTTTAGGTGTGAGAGCCAAAATGAACTTTTTATTACTGTAAACGCGTTTTCAGCCCCTGATTGTGCACTTAAGGTGAAAATGTCAAAATCTTCAAAATGAGCATAAGCACAATGAAATTAATGCTGGAATCATCTTCAGGATGCTAGAATACACTAAATACAGCAAAAATGTTGAGTTTACAACGTTTGGTTTAGGTGTGAGAGCCAAAATGAACTTTTTATTGCTTTAAACGCGTTTTCAGCCCCTGATTGTACACTTAAGGTGAAAATGTCAAAATCTTCAAAATGAGCATTAGCACAATGAAATTAATGCTGGAATCATCTTCAGGATGCTAGAATACACTAAATACAGCAAAAATTTTGAGTCTACAACGTTTAGTTTAGTTGTGAGAGCCAAAATGAACTTTTTATTGCTGTAAATGCGTTTTCAGCCTGATTGTGCACTTTAGGTGAAAATGTCAAAATCTTCTAAATGAGCATAAGCACGATGAAATTAATGCTGGAATCATCTTCAGGATGCTAGAATACACTAAATACAGCAAAAATGTTGAGTCTACAACGTTTTGTTTAGGTGTGACAGCCAAAATGAACTTTTTATTGCTTTAAATGCGTTTTCAGCCTGATTGTGCACTTTAGGTGAAAATGTCAAAATCTTAAAAATGAGCATAATCACAATAAAATTAATGCTTGAATCATCTTCAGGATGCTAGAATACACTAAATACAGCAAAAATTTTGAGTCTACAACGTTTAGTTTAGGTGTGAGAGCCAAAATGAACTTTTTATTGCTTTAAACGCGTTTTCAGCCCCTGATTGTACACTTAAGGTGAAAATGTCAAAATCTTCAAAATGAGCATAAGAGACAATGAAATTAATGCTGGAATCATCTTCAGGATGCTAGAATACACTAAATACAGCAAAAATTTTGAGTCTACAACGTTTAGTTTAGGTGTGAGAGCCAAAATGAACTTTTTATTACTGTAAACGTGTTTTTCAGCCCCTGATTGTGCACTTTAGGTGAAAATGTCAAAATCTTCAAAATGAGCATAAGCACAATGAAATTAATGCTGGAATCATCTTCAGGATGCTAGAATACACTAAATACAGCAAAAATTTTGAATCTACAACGTTTAGTTTAGGTGTGAGAGCCAAAATGAACTTTTTATTACTGTAAACGTGTTTTTCAGCCCCTGATTGTGCACTTTAGGTGAAAATGTCAAAATCTTCAAAATGAGCATAAGCACAATGAAATTAATGCTGGAATCATCTTCAGGATGCTAGAATACACTAAATACAGCAAAAATGTTGAGTTTACAACGTTTTGTTTAGGTGTGAGAGCCAAAATGAACTTTTTATTGCTTTAAACGCGTTTTCAGCCCCTGATTGTACACTTAAGGTGAAAATGTCAAAATCTTCAAAATGAGCATTAGCACAATGAAATTAATGCTGGAATCATCTTCAGGATGCTAGAATACACTAAATACAGCAAAAATTTTGAGTCTACAACGTTTTGTTTAGGTGTGAGAGCCAAAATGAACTTTTTATTGCTTTAAATGCGTTTTCAGCCTGATTGTGCACTTTAAGTGAAAATGTCAAAATCTTAAAAATGAGCATAATCACAATGAAATTAATGCTTGAATCATCTTCAGGATGCTAGAATACACTAAATACAGCAACAATTTTGAGTCTACAACGTTTAGTTTAGGTGTGAGAGCCAAAATGAACTTTTTATTGCTTTAAACACGTTTTCAGCCCCTGATTGTACACTTAAGGTGAAAATGTCAAAATCTTCAAAATGAGCATAAGCACGATGAAATTAATGCTGGAATCATCTTCAGGATGCTTGAATACACTGAATACAGCAAAAATTTTGAGTCTACAACGTTTAGTTTAGGTGTGAGAGCCAAAATTAACTTTTTATTGCTATAAACGCGTTTTCAGCCCCTGATCGTACACTTAAGGTGAAAATGTCAAAATCTTCAAAATGAGCATAAGCACAATGAAATTAATGCTGGAATCATCTTCAGGATGCTAGAATACACTAAATACAGCAAAAATGTTGAGTCTACAACGTTTTGTTTAGGTGTGAGAGCCAAAATGAACTTTTTATTGCTTTAAACGCGTTTTCAGCCCCTGATTGTACACTTAAGGTGAAAATGTCAAAATCTTCAAAATGAGCATAAGCACAATGAAATTAATGCTGGAATCATCTTCAGGATGCTAGAATACACTAAATACAGCAAAAATTTTGAGTCTACAACATTTAGTTTAGGTGTGAGAGCCAAAATGAACTTTTTATTGCTGTAAACGCGTTTTCAGCCTGATTGTGCACTTTAGGTGAAAATGTCAAAATCTTAAAAATGAGCATAAGCACAATGAAATTAATGCTGGAATCATCTTCAGGATGCTAGAATACACTAAATACAGCAAAAATTTTGAGTCTACAACGTTTAGTTTAGGTTTGTGAGCCAAAATGAACTTTTTATTGTTTTAAACGCGTTTTCAGCCCCTGATTGTACACTTAAGGTGAAAATGTAAAAATCTTCAAAATGAGCATAAGCACTATGAAATTAATGCTGGAATCATCTTCAGGATGCTAGAATACACTAAATACAGCAAAAATGTTGAGTCTACAACGTTTTGTTTAGGTGTGAGAGCCAAAATGAACTTTTTATTGCTTTAAACGCGTTTTAAGCCCCTGATTGTACACTTAAGGTGAAAATGTCAAAATCTTCAAAATGAGCATAAGCACAATGAAATTAATGCTGGAATCATCTTCAGGATGCTAGAATACACTAAATACAGCAAAAATTTTGAGTCTACAACGTTTAGTTTAGGTGTGAGAGCCAAAATGAACTTTTTATTGCTTTAAACGCGTTTTCAGCCTGATTGTGCACTTTAGGTGAAAATGTCAAAATCTTAAAAATGAGCATATGCACAATGAAATTAATGCTGGAATCATCTTCAGGATGCTAGAATACACTAAATAGAGCAAATATTTTGAGTCTACAACGTTTAGTTTAGGTGTGATAGCCAAAATGAACTTTTTATTGCTTTAAATGCGTTTTCAGCCTGATTGTGCACTTTAGGTGAAAATGTCAAAATCTTCAAAATGAGCATAAGCACGATGAAATTAATGCTGGATTCATCTTCAGGATGCTAGAATACACTGAATACAGCAAAAATTTTGAGTCTACAACGTTTATTTTAGGTTTGAGAGCCAAAATGAACTTTTTATTGCTTTAAACGCGTTTTCAGCCCCTGATTGTACACTTAAGGTGAAAATGTCAAAATCTTAAAAATGAGCATAAGCACAATGAAATTAATGCTGGAATCATCTTCAGGATGCTAGAATACACTAAATACAGCAAAAATGTTGAGTCTACAACGTTTTGTTTAGGTGTGAGAGCCAAAATGAACTTTTTATTGCTTTAAATGCGTTTTCAGCCTGATTGTGCACTTTAGGTGAAAATGTCAAAATCTTAAAAATGAGCATAATCACAATAAAATTAATGCTTGAATCATCTTCAGGATGCTAGAATACACTAAATACAGCAAAAATTTTGAGTCTACAACGTTTAGTTTAGGTGTGAGAGCCAAAATGAACTTTTTATTGCTTTAAATGCGTTTTCAGCCTGATTGCGCACTTTAGGTGAAAATGTCAAAATCTTCAAAATGAGCATAAGCACAATGAAATTAATGCTGGAATCATCTTCAGGATGCTAGAATACACTAAATACAGCAAAAATTTTGAGTCTACAACGTTTAGTTTAGGTGTGAGAGCCAAAATTAACTTTGTATTGCTTTAAACGCGTTTTCAGCCTGATTGTGCACTTTAGGTGAAAATGTCAAAATCTTAAAAATGGGCATAAGCACAATGAAATTAATGCTGGAATCATCTTCAGGATGCTAGAATACACTAAATACAGCAAATATTTTGAGTCTACAACGTTTAGTTTAGGTGTGAGAGCCAAAATGAACTTTTTATTGCTGTAAATGCGTTTTCAGCCTGATTGTGCACTTTAGGTGAAAATGTCAAAATCTTCAAAATGAGCATAAGCACGATGAAATTAATGCTGGAATCATCTTCAGGATGCTAGAATACACTGAATACAGCAAAAATTTTGAGTCTACAACGTTTATTTTAGGTTTGAGAGCCAAAATGAACTTTTTATTGCTTTAAACGCGTTTTCAGCCCCTGATTGTACACTTAAGGTGAAAATGTCAAAATCTTAAAAATGAGCATAAGCACAATGAAATTAATGCTGGAATCATCTTCAGGATGCTAGAATACACTAAATACAGCAAAAATGTTGAGTCTACAACGTTTTTTTTAGGTGTGAGAGCCAAAATGAACTTTTTATTGCTTTAAATGCGTTTTCAGCCTGATTGTGCACTTTAGGTGAAAATGTCAAAATCTTAAAAATGAGCATAATCACAATAAAATTAATGCTTGAATCATCTTCAGGATGCTAGAATACACTAAATACAGCAAAAATTTTGAGTCTACAACGTTTAGTTTAGGTGTGAGAGCCAAAATGAACTTTTTATTGCTTTAAATGCGTTTTCAGCCTGATTGCGCACTTTAGGTGAAAATGTCAAAATCTTCAAAATGAGCATAAGCACAATGAAATTAATGCTGGAATCATCTTCAGGATGCTAGAATACACTAAATACAGCAAAAATTTTGAGTCTACAACGTTTAGTTTAGGTGTGAGAGCCAAAATTAACTTTGTATTGCTTTAAACGCGTTTTCAGCCTGATTGTGCACTTTAGGTGAAAATGTCAAAATCTTAAAAATGGGCATAAGCACAATGAAATTAATGCTGGAATCATCTTCAGGATGCTAGAATACACTAAATACAGCAAATATTTTGAGTCTACAACGTTTAGTTTAGGTGTGAGAGCCAAAATGAACTTTTTATTGCTGTAAATGCGTTTTCAGCCTGATTGTGCACTTTAGGTGAAAATGTCAAAATCTTCAAAATGAGCATAAGCACGATGAAATTAATGCTGGAATCATCTTCAGGATGCTAGAATACACTGAATACAGCAAAAATTTTGAGTCTACAACGTTTATTTTAGGTTTGAGAGCCAAAATGAACTTTTTATTGCTTTAAACGCGTTTTCAGCCCCTGATTGTACACTTAAGGTGAAAATGTCAAAATCTTAAAAATGAGCATAAGCACAATGAAATTAATGCTGGAATCATCTTCAGGATGCTAGAATACACTAAATACAGCAAAAATGTTGAGTCTACAACGTTTTGTTTAGGTGTGACAGCCAAAATGAACTTTTTATTGCTTTAAATGCGTTTTCAGCCTGATTGTGCACTTTAGGTGAAAATGTCAAAATCTTAAAAATGAGCATAATCACAATAAAATTAATGCTTGAATCATCTTCAGGATGCTAGAATACACTAAATACAGCAACAATTTTGAGTCTACAACGTTTAGTTTAGGTGTGAGAGCCAAAATGAACTTTTTATTGCTTTAAACGCGTTTTCAGCCCCTGATTGTACATTTAAGGTGAAAATGTCAAAATCTTCAAAATGAGCATTAAGAGACAATGAAATTAATGCTGGAATCATCTTCAGGATGCTAGAATACACTAAATACAGCAAAAATTTTGAGTCTACAACGTTTAGTTTAGGTGTGAGAGCCAAAATGAACTTTTTATTGCTTTAAATGCGTTTTCAGCCTGATTGTGCACTTTAGGTGAAAATGTCAAAATCTTCAAAATGAGCATAAGCACAATGAAATTAATGCTGGAATCATCTTCAGGATGCTACAATACACTAAATACAGCAAAAATTTTGAATCTACAACGTTTAGTTTAGGTGTGAGAGCCAAAATGAACTTTTTATTACTGTAAACGCGTTTTCAGCCCCTGATTGTGCACTTAAGGTGAAAATGTCAAAATCTTCAAAATGAGCATAAGCACAATGAAATTAATGCTGGAATCATCTTCAGGATGCTAGAATACACTAAATACAGCAAAAATGTTGAGTTTACAACGTTTGGTTTAGGTGTGAGAGCCAAAATGAACTTTTTATTGCTTTAAACGCGTTTTCAGCCCCTGATTGTACACTTAAGGTGAAAATGTCAAAATCTTCAAAATGAGCATTAGCACAATGAAATTAATGCTGGAATCATCTTCAGGATGCTAGAATACACTAAATACAGCAAAAATTTTGAGTCTACAACGTTTAGTTTAGTTGTGAGAGCCAAAATGAACTTTTTATTGCTGTAAATGCGTTTTCAGCCTGATTGTGCACTTTAGGTGAAAATGTCAAAATCTTCTAAATGAGCATAAGCACGATGAAATTAATGCTGGAATCATCTTCAGGATGCTAGAATACACTAAATACAGCAAAAATGTTGAGTCTACAACGTTTTGTTTAGGTGTGACAGCCAAAATGAACTTTTTATTGCTTTAAATGCGTTTTCAGCCTGATTGTGCACTTTAGGTGAAAATGTCAAAATCTTAAAAATGAGCATAATCACAATAAAATTAATGCTTGAATCATCTTCAGGATGCTAGAATACACTAAATACAGCAAAAATTTTGAGTCTACAACGTTTAGTTTAGGTGTGAGAGGCAAAATGAACTTTTTATTAATTTAAATGCGTTTTCAGCCTGATTGTGCACTTTAGGTGAAAATGTCAAAATCATCAAAATGAGCATAAGCACAATGAAATGAATGCTGGAATCATCTTCAGGATGCTAGAATACACTAAATACAGCAAAAATTTTGAGTCTACAACGTTTAGTTTAGGTGTGAGAGCCAAAATGAACTTTTTATTACTGTAAACGCGTTTTCAGCCCCTGATTGTACACTTAAGGTGAAAATGTCAAAATCTTCAAAATGAGCATAAGCACAATGAAATTAATGCTGGAATAATCTTCAGGATGCTAGAATACACTAAATACAGCAAAAATGTTGAGTCTACAACGTTTTGTTTAGGTGTGAGAGCCAAAATGAACTTTTTATTGCTTTAAATGCGTTTTCAGCCCCTGATTGTACACTTAAGGTGAAAATGTCAAAATCTTCAAAATGAGCATAAGCACTATGAAATTAATGCTGGAATCATCTTCAGGATGCTAGAATACACTAAATACAGCAAAAATGTTGAGTCTACAACGTTTTGTTTAGGTGTGAGAGCCAAAATGAACTTTTTATTGCTTTAAACGCGTTTTCAGCCCCTGATTGTACACTTAAGGTGAAAATGTCAAAATCTTCAAAATGAGCATAAGCACAATGAAATTAATGCTGGAATCATATTCAGGATGCTAGAATACACTAAATACAGCAAAAATTTTGAGTCTACAACGTTTAGTTTAGGTGTGAGAGCCAAAATGAACTTTTTATTGCTTTAAACGCGTTTTCAGCCTGATTGTGCACTTTAGGTGAAAATGTCAAAATCTTAAAAATGAGCATAAGCACAATGAAATTAATGCTGGAATCATCTTCAGGATGCTAGAATACACTAAATACAGCAAATATTTTGAGTCTACAACGTTTAGTTTAGTTGTGAGAGCCAAAATGAACTTTTTATTGCTGTAAATGCGTTTTCAGCCTGATTGTGCACTTTAGGTGAAAATGTCAAAATCTTCAAAATGAGCATAAGCACGATGAAATTAATGCTGGAATCATCTTCAGGATGCTAGAATACACTGAATACAGCAAAAATTTTGAGTCTACAACGTTTATTTTAGGTTTGAGAGCCAAAATGAACTTTTTATTGCTTTAAACGCGTTTTCAGCCCCTGATTGTACACTTAAGGTGAAAATGTCAAAATCTTAAAAATGAGCATAAGCACAATGAAATTAATGCTGGAATCATCTTCAGGATGCTAGAATACACTAAATACATTAAAAATGTTGAGTCTACAACGTTTTGTTTAGGTGTGACAGCCAAAATGAACTTTTTATTGCTTTAAATGCGTTTTCAGCCTGATTGTGCACTTTAGGTGAAAATGTCAAAATCTTAAAAATGAGCATAATCACAATAAAATTAATGCTTGAATCATCTTCAGGATGCTAGAATACACTAAATACAGCAACAATTTTGAGTCTACAACGTTTAGTTTAGGTGTGAGAGCCAAAATGAACTTTTTATTGCTTTAAACGCGTTTTCAGCCCCTGATTGTACATTTAAGGTGAAAATGTCAAAATCTTCAAAATGAGCATTAAGAGACAATGAAATTAATGCTGGAATCATCTTCAGGATGCTAGAATACACTAAATACAGCAAAAATTTTGAGTCTACAACGTTTAGTTTAGGTGTGAGAGCCAAAATGAACTTTTTATTGCTTTAAATGCGTTTTCAGCCTGATTGTGCACTTTAGGTGAAAATGTCAAAATCTTCAAAATGAGCATAAGCACAATGAAATTAATGCTGGAATCATCTTCAGGATGCTACAATACACTAAATACAGCAAAAATTTTGAATCTACAACGTTTAGTTTAGGTGTGAGAGCCAAAATGAACTTTTTATTACTGTAAACGCGTTTTCAGCCCCTGATTGTGCACTTAAGGTGAAAATGTCAAAATCTTCAAAATGAGCATAAGCACAATGAAATTAATGCTGGAATCATCTTCAGGATGCTAGAATACACTAAATACAGCAAAAATGTTGAGTTTACAACGTTTGGTTTAGGTGTGAGAGCCAAAATGAACTTTTTATTGCTTTAAACGCGTTTTCAGCCCCTGATTGTACACTTAAGGTGAAAATGTCAAAATCTTCAAAATGAGCATTAGCACAATGAAATTAATGCTGGAATCATCTTCAGGATGCTAGAATACACTAAATACAGCAAAAATTTTGAGTCTACAACGTTTAGTTTAGTTGTGAGAGCCAAAATGAACTTTTTATTGCTGTAAATGCGTTTTCAGCCTGATTGTGCACTTTAGGTGAAAATGTCAAAATCTTCTAAATGAGCATAAGCACGATGAAATTAATGCTGGAATCATCTTCAGGATGCTAGAATACACTAAATACAGCAAAAATGTTGAGTCTACAACGTTTTGTTTAGGTGTGACAGCCAAAATGAACTTTTTATTGCTTTAAATGCGTTTTCAGCCTGATTGTGCACTTTAGGTGAAAATGTCAAAATCTTAAAAATGAGCATAATCACAATAAAATTAATGCTTGAATCATCTTCAGGATGCTAGAATACACTAAATACAGCAAAAATTTTGAGTCTACAACGTTTAGTTTAGGTGTGAGAGCCAAAATGAACTTTTTATTGCTTTAAACGCGTTTTCAGCCCCTGATTGTACACTTAAGGTGAAAATGTCAAAATCTTCAAAATGAGCATAAGAGACAATGAAATTAATGCTGGAATCATCTTCAGGATGCTAGAATACACTAAATACAGCAAAAATTTTGAGTCTACAACGTTTAGTTTAGGTGTGAGAGCCAAAATGAACTTTTTATTACTGTAAACGTGTTTTTCAGCCCCTGATTGTGCACTTTAGGTGAAAATGTCAAAATCTTCAAAATGAGCATAAGCACAATGAAATTAATGCTGGAATCATCTTCAGGATGCTAGAATACACTAAATACAGCAAAAATTTTGAATCTACAACGTTTAGTTTAGGTGTGAGAGCCAAAATGAACTTTTTATTACTGTAAACGTGTTTTTCAGCCCCTGATTGTGCACTTTAGGTGAAAATGTCAAAATCTTCAAAATGAGCATAAGCACAATGAAATTAATGCTGGAATCATCTTCAGGATGCTAGAATACACTAAATACAGCAAAAATGTTGAGTTTACAACGTTTTGTTTAGGTGTGAGAGCCAAAATGAACTTTTTATTGCTTTAAACGCGTTTTCAGCCCCTGATTGTACACTTAAGGTGAAAATGTCAAAATCTTCAAAATGAGCATTAGCACAATGAAATTAATGCTGGAATCATCTTCAGGATGCTAGAATACACTAAATACAGCAAAAATTTTGAGTCTACAACGTTTTGTTTAGGTGTGAGAGCCAAAATGAACTTTTTATTGCTTTAAATGCGTTTTCAGCCTGATTGTGCACTTTAAGTGAAAATGTCAAAATCTTAAAAATGAGCATAATCACAATGAAATTAATGCTTGAATCATCTTCAGGATGCTAGAATACACTAAATACAGCAACAATTTTGAGTCTACAACGTTTAGTTTAGGTGTGAGAGCCAAAATGAACTTTTTATTGCTTTAAACACGTTTTCAGCCCCTGATTGTACACTTAAGGTGAAAATGTCAAAATCTTCAAAATGAGCATAAGCACGATGAAATTAATGCTGGAATCATCTTCAGGATGCTTGAATACACTGAATACAGCAAAAATTTTGAGTCTACAACGTTTAGTTTAGGTGTGAGAGCCAAAATTAACTTTTTATTGCTATAAACGCGTTTTCAGCCCCTGATCGTACACTTAAGGTGAAAATGTCAAAATCTTCAAAATGAGCATAAGCACAATGAAATTAATGCTGGAATCATCTTCAGGATGCTAGAATACACTAAATACAGCAAAAATGTTGAGTCTACAACGTTTTGTTTAGGTGTGAGAGCCAAAATGAACTTTTTATTGCTTTAAACGCGTTTTCAGCCCCTGATTGTACACTTAAGGTGAAAATGTCAAAATCTTCAAAATGAGCATAAGCACAATGAAATTAATGCTGGAATCATCTTCAGGATGCTAGAATACACTAAATACAGCAAAAATTTTGAGTCTACAACATTTAGTTTAGGTGTGAGAGCCAAAATGAACTTTTTATTGCTGTAAACGCGTTTTCAGCCTGATTGTGCACTTTAGGTGAAAATGTCAAAATCTTAAAAATGAGCATAAGCACAATGAAATTAATGCTGGAATCATCTTCAGGATGCTAGAATACACTAAATACAGCAAAAATTTTGAGTCTACAACGTTTAGTTTAGGTTTGTGAGCCAAAATGAACTTTTTATTGTTTTAAACGCGTTTTCAGCCCCTGATTGTACACTTAAGGTGAAAATGTCAAAATCTTCAAAATGAGCATAAGCACTATGAAATTAATGCTGGAATCATCTTCAGGATGCTAGAATACACTAAATACAGCAAAAATGTTGAGTCTACAACGTTTTGTTTAGGTGTGAGAGCCAAAATGAACTTTTTATTGCTTTAAACGCGTTTTAAGCCCCTGATTGTACACTTAAGGTGAAAATGTCAAAATCTTCAAAATGAGCATAAGCACAATGAAATTAATGCTGGAATCATCTTCAGGATGCTAGAATACACTAAATACAGCAAAAATTTTGAGTCTACAACGTTTAGTTTAGGTGTGAGAGCCAAAATGAACTTTTTATTGCTTTAAACGCGTTTTCAGCCTGATTGTGCACTTTAGGTGAAAATGTCAAAATCTTAAAAATGAGCATATGCACAATGAAATTAATGCTGGAATCATCTTCAGGATGCTAGAATACACTAAATAGAGCAAATATTTTGAGTCTACAACGTTTAGTTTAGGTGTGATAGCCAAAATGAACTTTTTATTGCTTTAAATGCGTTTTCAGCCTGATTGTGCACTTTAGGTGAAAATGTCAAAATCTTCAAAATGAGCATAAGCACGATGAAATTAATGCTGGATTCATCTTCAGGATGCTAGAATACACTGAATACAGCAAAAATTTTGAGTCTACAACGTTTATTTTAGGTTTGAGAGCCAAAATGAACTTTTTATTGCTTTAAACGCGTTTTCAGCCCCTGATTGTACACTTAAGGTGAAAATGTCAAAATCTTAAAAATGAGCATAAGCACAATGAAATTAATGCTGGAATCATCTTCAGGATGCTAGAATACACTAAATACAGCAAAAATGTTGAGTCTACAACGTTTTGTTTAGGTGTGAGAGCCAAAATGAACTTTTTATTGCTTTAAATGCGTTTTCAGCCTGATTGTGCACTTTAGGTGAAAATGTCAAAATCTTAAAAATGAGCATAATCACAATAAAATTAATGCTTGAATCATCTTCAGGATGCTAGAATACACTAAATACAGCAAAAATTTTGAGTCTACAACGTTTAGTTTAGGTGTGAGAGCCAAAATGAACTTTTTATTGCTTTAAATGCGTTTTCAGCCTGATTGCGCACTTTAGGTGAAAATGTCAAAATCTTCAAAATGAGCATAAGCACAATGAAATTAATGCTGGAATCATCTTCAGGATGCTAGAATACACTAAATACAGCAAAAATTTTGAGTCTACAACGTTTAGTTTAGGTGTGAGAGCCAAAATTAACTTTGTATTGCTTTAAACGCGTTTTCAGCCTGATTGTGCACTTTAGGTGAAAATGTCAAAATCTTAAAAATGGGCATAAGCACAATGAAATTAATGCTGGAATCATCTTCAGGATGCTAGAATACACTAAATACAGCAAATATTTTGAGTCTACAACGTTTAGTTTAGGTGTGAGAGCCAAAATGAACTTTTTATTGCTGTAAATGCGTTTTCAGCCTGATTGTGCACTTTAGGTGAAAATGTCAAAATCTTCAAAATGAGCATAAGCACGATGAAATTAATGCTGGAATCATCTTCAGGATGCTAGAATACACTGAATACAGCAAAAATTTTGAGTCTACAACGTTTATTTTAGGTTTGAGAGCCAAAATGAACTTTTTATTGCTTTAAACGCGTTTTCAGCCCCTGATTGTACACTTAAGGTGAAAATGTCAAAATCTTAAAAATGAGCATAAGCACAATGAAATTAATGCTGGAATCATCTTCAGGATGCTAGAATACACTAAATACAGCAAAAATGTTGAGTCTACAACGTTTTTTTTAGGTGTGAGAGCCAAAATGAACTTTTTATTGCTTTAAATGCGTTTTCAGCCTGATTGTGCACTTTAGGTGAAAATGTCAAAATCTTAAAAATGAGCATAATCACAATAAAATTAATGCTTGAATCATCTTCAGGATGCTAGAATACACTAAATACAGCAAAAATTTTGAGTCTACAACGTTTAGTTTAGGTGTGAGAGCCAAAATGAACTTTTTATTGCTTTAAATGCGTTTTCAGCCTGATTGCGCACTTTAGGTGAAAATGTCAAAATCTTCAAAATGAGCATAAGCACAATGAAATTAATGCTGGAATCATCTTCAGGATGCTAGAATACACTAAATACAGCAAAAATTTTGAGTCTACAACGTTTAGTTTAGGTGTGAGAGCCAAAATTAACTTTGTATTGCTTTAAACGCGTTTTCAGCCTGATTGTGCACTTTAGGTGAAAATGTCAAAATCTTAAAAATGGGCATAAGCACAATGAAATTAATGCTGGAATCATCTTCAGGATGCTAGAATACACTAAATACAGCAAATATTTTGAGTCTACAACGTTTAGTTTAGGTGTGAGAGCCAAAATGAACTTTTTATTGCTGTAAATGCGTTTTCAGCCTGATTGTGCACTTTAGGTGAAAATGTCAAAATCTTCAAAATGAGCATAAGCACGATGAAATTAATGCTGGAATCATCTTCAGGATGCTAGAATACACTGAATACAGCAAAAATTTTGAGTCTACAACGTTTATTTTAGGTTTGAGAGCCAAAATGAACTTTTTATTGCTTTAAACGCGTTTTCAGCCCCTGATTGTACACTTAAGGTGAAAATGTCAAAATCTTAAAAATGAGCATAAGCACAATGAAATTAATGCTGGAATCATCTTCAGGATGCTAGAATACACTAAATACAGCAAAAATGTTGAGTCTACAACGTTTTGTTTAGGTGTGAGAGCCAAAATGAACTTTTTATTGCTTTAAATGCGTTTTCAGCCTGATTGTGCACTTTAGGTGAAAATGTCAAAATCTTAAAAATGAGCATAATCACAATAAAATTAATGCTTGAATCATCTTCAGGATGCTAGAATACACTAAATACAGCAAAAATTTTGAGTCTACAACGTTTAGTTTAGGTGTGAGAGCCAAAATGAACTTTTTATTGCTGTAAATGTGTTTTCAGCCTGATTGTGCACTTTAGGTGAAAATGTCAAAATCTTCAAAATGAGCATAAGCACGATGAAATTAATGCTGGAATCATCTTCAGGATGCTAGAATACACTGAATACAGCAAAAATTTTGAGTCTACAACGTTTATTTTAGGTTTGAGAGCCAAAATGAACTTTTTATTGCTTTAAACGCGTTTTCAGCCCCTGATTGTATACTTAAGGTGAAAATGTCAAAATCTTAAAAATGAGCATAAGCACAATGAAATTAATGCTGGAATCATCTTCAGGATGCTAGAATACACTAAATACATCAAAAATGTTGAGTCTACAACGTTTTGTTTAGGTGTGAGAGCCAAAATGAACTTTTTATTGCTTTAAATGCGTTTTCAGCCTGATTGTGCACTTTAGGTGAAAATGTCAAAATCTTAAAAATGAGCATAATCACAATAAAATTAATGCTTGAATCATCTTCAGGATGCTAGAATACACTAAATACAGCAAAAATTTTGAGTCTACAACGTTTAGTTTAGGTGTGAGAGCCAAAATGAACTTTTTATTGCTTTAAATGCGTTTTCAGCCTGATTGCGCACTTTAGGTGAAAATGTCAAAATCTTCAAAATGAGCATAAGCACAATGAAATTAATGCTGGAATCATCTTCAGGATGCTAGAATACACTAAATACAGCAAAAATGTTGAGTCTACAACGTTTTGTTTAGGTGTGAGAGCCAAAATGAACTTTTTATTGCTTTAAACGCGTTTTCAGCCCCTGATTGTACACTTAAGGTGAAAATGTTAAAATCTTCAAAATGAGCATAAGCACAGTGAAATTAATGCTGGAATCATCTTCAGGATGCTAGAATACACTAAATACAGCAAAAATTTTGAGTCTACAACGTTAAGTTTAGTTGTGAGAGCCAAAATGAACTTTTTATTGCTTTAAACGCGTTTTCAGCCTTATTGTGCACTTTAGGTGAAAATGTCAAAATCTTAAAAATGAGCATAAGCACAATGAAATTAATGCTGGAATCATCTTCAGGATGCTAGAATACACTAAATACAGCAAATATTTTGAGTCTACAACGTTTAGTTTAGGTGTGAGAGCCAAAATGAACTTTTTATTGCTTTAAATGCGTTTTCTGCCTGATTGTGCACTTTAGGTGAAAATGTCAAAATCTTCAAAATGAGCATAAGCACGATGAAATTAATGCTGGAATCATCTTCAGGATGCTAGAATAAACTAAATACAGCAAAAATTTTGAGTCTACAACGTTTAGTTTAGGTGTGAGAGCCAAAATGAACTTTTTATTGCTTTAAACGCGTTTTCAGCCCCTGATTGTACACTTAAGGTGAAAATGTCAAAATCTTAAAAATGAGCATAAGCACAATGAAATTAATGCTGGAATCATCTTCAGGATGCTAGAATACACTAAATACAGCAAAAATGTTGAGTCTACAACATTTTGTTTAGGTGTGAGAGCCAAAATGAACTTTTTATTGCTTTAAATAAGTTTTCAGCCTGATTGTGCACTTTAGGTGAAAATGTCAAAATCTTAAAAATGAGCATAATCACAGTAAAATTAATGCTTGAATCATCTTCAGGATGCTAGAATACACTAAATACAGCAACAATTTTGAGTCTACAACGTTTAGTTTAGGTGTGAGAGCCAAAATGAACTTTTTATTGCTTTAAACGCGTTTTCAGCCCCTGATTGTACACTTAAGGTGAAAATGTCAAAATCTTCAAAATGAGCATAAGCACAATGAAATTAATGCTGGAATCATCTTCAGGATGCTAGAATACACTAAATACAGCAAAAATTTTGAGTCTACAACGTTTAGTTTAGGTGTGAGAGCCAAAATGAACTTTTTATTGCTTTAAACGCGTTTTCAGCCCCTGATTGTACACTTAAGGTGAAAATGTCAAAATCTTAAAAATGAGCATAAGCACAGTGAAATTAATGCTGGAATCATCTTCAGGATGCTAGAATACACTAAATACAGCAAAAATGTTGATTCTACAACGTTTTGTTTAGGTGTGAGAGCCAAAATGAACTTTTTATTGCTTTAAATGCGTTTTCAGCCTGATTGTGCACTTTAGGTGAAAATGTCAAATTCTTCAAAATGAGCATAAGCACGATGAAATTAATGCTGGAATCATCTTCAGGATGCTAGAATACACTGAATACAGCAAAAATTTTGAGTCTACAATGTTTAGTTTAGGTGTGAGAGCCAAAATGAACTTTTTATTGCTTTAAACGCGTTTTCAGCCCGATTGTACACTTAAGGTGAAAATGTCAAAATCTTCAAAATGAGCATAAGCACTATGAAATTAATGCTGGAATCATCTTCAGGATGCTAGAATACACTAAATACAGCAAAAATGTTGAGTCTACAACGTTTTGTTTAGGTCTGAGAGCCAAAATGAACTTTTTATTGCTTTAAACGCGTTTTCAGCCCCTGATTGTACACTTAAGGTGAAAATGTCAAAATCTTCAAAATGAGCATAAGCACAATGAAATTAATGCTGGAATCATCTTCAGGATGCTAGAATACACTAAATACAGCAAAAATTTTGAGTCTACAACGTTTAGTTTAGGTGTGAGAGCCAAAATGAACTTTTTATTGCTTTAAACGCGTTTTCAGCCTGATTGTGCACTTTAGGTGAAAATGTCAAAATCTTAAAAATGAGCATAAGCACAATGAAATTAATGCTGGAATCATCTTCAGGATGCTAGAATACACTAAATACAGCAAATATTTTGAGTCTACAACGTTTAGTTTAGGTGTGAGAGCCAAAATGAACTTTTTATTGCTTTAAATGCGTTTTCAGCCTGATTGTGCACTTTAGGTGAAAATGTCAAAATCTTCAAAATGAGCATAAGCACGATGAAATTAATGCTGGAATCATCTTCAGGATGCTAGAATACACTGAATACAGCAAAAATTTTGAGTCTACAACGTTTATTTTAGGTTTGAGAGCCAAAATGAACTTTTTATTGCTTTAAACGCGTTTTCAGCCCCTGATTGTACACTTAAGGTGAAAATGTCAAAATCTTAAAAATGAGCATAAGCACAATGAAATTAATGCTGGAATCATCTTCAGGATGCTAGAATACACTAAATACAGCAAAAATGTTGAGTCTACAACGTTTTGTTTAGGTGTGAGAGCCAAAATGAACTTTTTATGGCTTTAAATGCGTTTTCAGCCTGATTGTGCACTTTAGGTGAAAATGTCAAAATCTTAAAAATGAGCATAATCACAATAAAATTAATGTTTGAATCATCTTCAGGATGCTAGAATACACTAAATACAGCAAAAATTTTGAGTCTACAACGTTTAGTTTAGGTGTGAGAGCCAAAATGAACTTTTTATTGCTTTAAATGCGTTTTCAGCCTGATTGTGCACTTTAGGTGAAAATGTCAAAATCTTCAAAATGAGCATAAGCACAATGAAATGAATGCTGGAATCATCTTCAGGATGCTAGAATACACTAAATACAGCAAAAATGTTGAGTCTACAACGTTTTGTTTAGGTGTGAGAGCCAAAATGAACTTTTTATTGCTTTAAATGCGTTTTCAGCCTGATTGTGCACTTTAGGTGAAAATGTCAAAATCTTAAAAATGAGCATAATCACAATGAAATTAATGCTTGAATCATCTTCAGGATGCTAGAATACACTAAATACAGCAAAAATTTTGAGTCTACAACGTTTAGTTTAGGTGTGAGTGCCAAAATGAACTTTTTATTGCTTTAAACGCGTTTTCAGCCTGATTGTGCACTTTAGGTGAAAATGTCAAAATCTTCAAAATGAGCATAAGCACTATGAAATTAATGCTGGAATCATCTTCAGGATGCTAGAATACACTAAATACAGCAAAAATGTTGAGTCTACAACGTTTTGTTTAGGTGTGAGAGCCAAAATGAACTTTTTATTGCTTTAAACGCGTTTTCAGCCCCTGATTGTACACTTAAGGTGAAAATGTCAAAATCTTCAAAATGAGCATAAGCACAATGAAATTAATGCTGGGATCATATTCAGGATGCTAGAATACACTAAATACAGCAAAAATTTTGAGTCTACAACGTTTAGTTTAGGTGTGAGAGCCAAAATGAACTTTTTATTGCTTTAAACGCGTTTTCAGCCTGATTGTGCACTTTAGGTGAAAATGTCAAAATCTTAAAAATGAGCATAAGCACAATGAAATTAATGCTGGAATCATCTTCAGGATGCTAGAATACACTAAATACAGCAAAAATTTTGAGTCTACAACGTTTAGTTAAGGTTTGTGAGCCAAAATGAACTTTTTATTGTTTTAAACGCGTTTTCAGCCCCTGATTGTACACTTAAGGTGAAAATGTCAAAATCTTCAAAATGAGCATAAGCACTATGAAATTAATGCTGGAATCATCTTCAGGATGCTAGAATACACTAAATACAGCAACAATGTTGAGTCTACAACGTTTTGTTTAGGTGTGAGAGCCAAAATGAACTTTTTATTGCTTTAAACGCGTTTTAAGCCCCTGATTGTACACTTAAGGTGAAAATGTCAAAATCTTCAAAATGAGCATAAGCACAATGAAATTAATGCTGGAATCATCTTCAGGATGCTAGAATACACTAAATACAGCAAAAATGTTGAGTCTACAACGTTTTGTTTAGGTGTGAGAGCCAAAATGAACTTTTTATTGCTTTAAATGCGTTTTCAGCCTGATTGTGCACTTTAGGTGAAAATGTCAAAATCTTCAAAATGAGCATAAGCACAATGAAATTAATGCTGGAATCATCTTCAGGATGCTAGAATACACTAAATACAGCAAAAATTTTGAGTCTACAACGTTTAGTTTAGGTGTGAGAGCCAAAATTAACTTTGTATTGCTTTAAACGCGTTTTCAGCCTGATTGTGCACTTTAGGTGAAAATGTCAAAATCTTAAAAATGGGCATAAGCACAATGAAATTAATGCTGGAATCATCTTCAGGATGCTAGAATACACTAAATACAGCAAATATTTTGAGTCTACAACGTTTAGTTTAGGTGTGAGAGCCAAAATGAACTTTTTATTGCTGTAAATGCGTTTTCAGCCTGATTGTGCACTTTAGGTGAAAATGTCAAAATCTTCAAAATGAGCATAAGCACGATGAAATTAATGCTGGAATCATCTTCAGGATGCTAGAATACACTGAATACAGCAAAAATTTTGAGTCTACAACGTTTATTTTAGGTTTGAGAGCCAAAATGAACTTTTTATTGCTTTAAACGCGTTTTCAGCCCCTGATTGTACACTTAAGGTGAAAATGTCAAAATCTTAAAAATGAGCATAAGCACAATGAAATTAATGCTGGAATCATCTTCAGGATGCTAGAATACACTAAATACAGCAAAAATGTTGAGTCTACAACGTTTTGTTTAGGTGTGAGAGCCAAAATGAACTTTTTATGGCTTTAAATGCGTTTTCAGCCTGATTGTGCACTTTAGGTGAAAATGTCAAAATCTTAAAAATGAGCATAATCACAATAAAATTAATGTTTGAATCATCTTCAGGATGCTAGAATACACTAAATACAGCAAAAATTTTGAGTCTACAACGTTTAGTTTAGGTGTGAGAGCCAAAATGAACTTTTTATTGCTTTAAATGCGTTTTCAGCCTGATTGTGCACTTTAGGTGAAAATGTCAAAATCTTCAAAATGAGCATAAGCACAATGAAATGAATGCTGGAATCATCTTCAGGATGCTAGAATACACTAAATACAGCAAAAATGTTGAGTCTACAACGTTTTGTTTAGGTGTGAGAGCCAAAATGAACTTTTTATTGCTTTAAATGCGTTTTCAGCCTGATTGTGCACTTTAGGTGAAAATGTCAAAATCTTAAAAATGAGCATAATCACAATGAAATTAATGCTTGAATCATCTTCAGGATGCTAGAATACACTAAATACAGCAAAAATTTTGAGTCTACAACGTTTAGTTTAGGTGTGAAAGCCAAAATGAACTTTTTATTGCTTTAAACGCGTTTTCAGCCCCTGATTGTACACTTAAGGTGAAAATGTCAAAATCTTCAAAATGAGCATAAGCACTATGAAATTAATGCTGGAATCATCTTCAGGATGCTAGAATACACTAAATACAGCAAAAATGTTGAGTCTACAACGTTTTGTTTAGGTGTGAGAGCCAAAATGAACTTTTTATTGCTTTAAACGCGTTTTCAGCCCCTGATTGTACACTTAAGGTGAAAATGTCAAAATCTTCAAAATGAGCATAAGCACAATGAAATTAATGCTGGGATCATATTCAGGATGCTAGAATACACTAAATACAGCAAAAATTTTGAGTCTACAACGTTTAGTTTAGGTGTGAGAGCCAAAATGAACTTTTTATTGCTTTAAACGCGTTTTCAGCCTGATTGTGCACTTTAGGTGAAAATGTCAAAATCTTAAAAATGAGCATAAGCACAATGAAATTAATGCTGGAATCATCTTCAGGATGCTAGAATACACTAAATACAGCAAAAATTTTGAGTCTACAACGTTTAGTTAAGGTTTGTGAGCCAAAATGAACTTTTTATTGTTTTAAACGCGTTTTCAGCCCCTGATTGTACACTTAAGGTGAAAATGTCAAAATCTTCAAAATGAGCATAAGCACTATGAAATTAATGCTGGAATCATCTTCAGGATGCTAGAATACACTAAATACAGCAACAATGTTGAGTCTACAACGTTTTGTTTAGGTGTGAGAGCCAAAATGAACTTTTTATTGCTTTAAACGCGTTTTAAGCCCCTGATTGTACACTTAAGGTGAAAATGTCAAAATCTTCAAAATGAGCATAAGCACAATGAAATTAATGCTGGAATCATCTTCAGGATGCTAGAATACACTAAATACAGCAAAAATGTTGAGTCTACAACGTTTTGTTTAGGTGTGAGAGCCAAAATGAACTTTTTATTGCTTTAAATGCGTTTTCAGCCTGATTGTGCACTTTAGGTGAAAATGTCAAAATCTTCAAAATGAGCATAAGCACAATGAAATTAATGCTGGAATCATCTTCAGGATGCTAGAATACACTAAATACAGCAAAAATTTTGAGTCTACAACGTTTAGTTTAGGTGTGAGAGCCAAAATTAACTTTGTATTGCTTTAAACGCGTTTTCAGCCTGATTGTGCACTTTAGGTGAAAATGTCAAAATCTTAAAAATGGGCATAAGCACAATGAAATTAATGCTGGAATCATCTTCAGGATGCTAGAATACACTAAATACAGCAAATATTTTGAGTCTACAACGTTTAGTTTAGGTGTGAGAGCCAAAATGAACTTTTTATTGCTGTAAATGCGTTTTCAGCCTGATTGTGCACTTTAGGTGAAAATGTCAAAATCTTCAAAATGAGCATAAGCACGATGAAATTAATGCTGGAATCATCTTCAGGATGCTAGAATACACTGAATACAGCAAAAATTTTGAGTCTACAACGTTTATTTTAGGTTTGAGAGCCAAAATGAACTTTTTATTGCTTTAAACGCGTTTTCAGCCCCTGATTGTACACTTAAGGTGAAAATGTCAAAATCTTAAAAATGAGCATAAGCACAATGAAATTAATGCTGGAATCATCTTCAGGATGCTAGAATACACTAAATACAGCAAAAATGTTGAGTCTACAACGTTTTGTTTAGGTGTGAGAGCCAAAATGAACTTTTTATTGCTTTAAATGCGTTTTCAGCCTGATTGTGCACTTTAGGTGAAAATGTCAAAATCTTAAAAATGAGCATAATCACAATAAAATTAATGCTTGAATCATCTTCAGGATGCTAGAATACACTAAATACAGCAAAAATTTTGAGTCTACAACGTTTAGTTTAGGTGTGAGAGCCAAAATGAACTTTTTATTGCTGTAAATGTGTTTTCAGCCTGATTGTGCACTTTAGGTGAAAATGTCAAAATCTTCAAAATGAGCATAAGCACGATGAAATTAATGCTGGAATCATCTTCAGGATGCTAGAATACACTGAATACAGCAAAAATTTTGAGTCTACAACGTTTATTTTAGGTTTGAGAGCCAAAATGAACTTTTTATTGCTTTAAACGCGTTTTCAGCCCCTGATTGTATACTTAAGGTGAAAATGTCAAAATCTTAAAAATGAGCATAAGCACAATGAAATTAATGCTGGAATCATCTTCAGGATGCTAGAATACACTAAATACATCAAAAATGTTGAGTCTACAACGTTTTGTTTAGGTGTGAGAGCCAAAATGAACTTTTTATTGCTTTAAATGCGTTTTCAGCCTGATTGTGCACTTTAGGTGAAAATGTCAAAATCTTAAAAATGAGCATAATCACAATAAGATTAATGCTTGAATCATCTTCAGGATGCTAGAATACACTAAATACAGCAAAAATTTTGAGTCTACAACGTTTAGTTTAGGTGTGAGAGCCAAAATGAACTTTTTATTGCTTTAAATGCGTTTTCAGCCTGATTGCGCACTTTAGGTGAAAATGTCAAAATCTTCAAAATGAGCATAAGCACAATGAAATTAATGCTGGAATCATCTTCAGGATGCTAGAATACACTAAATACAGCAAAAATGTTGAGTCTACAACGTTTTGTTTAGGTGTGAGAGCCAAAATGAACTTTTTATTGCTTTAAACGCGTTTTCAGCCCCTGATTGTACACTTAAGGTGAAAATGTCAAAATCTTCAAAATGAGCATAAGCACAATGAAATTAATGCTGGAATCATATTCAGGATGCTAGAATACACTAAATACAGCAAAAATTTTGAGTCTACAACGTTTAGTTTAGGTGTGAGAGCCAAAATGAACTTTTTATTGCTTTAAACGCGTTTTCAGCCTGATTGTGCACTTTAGGTGAAAATGTCAAAATCTTAAAAATGAGCATAAGCACAATGAAATTAATGCTGGAATCATCTTCAGGATGCTAGAATACACTAAATACAGCAAAAATTTTGAGTCTACAACGTTAAGTTTAGTTGTGAGAGCCAAAATGAACTTTTTATTGCTTTAAACGCGTTTTCAGCCTTATTGTGCACTTTAGGTGAAAATGTCAAAATCTTAAAAATGAGCATAAGCACAATGAAATTAATGCTGGAATCATCTTCAGGATGCTAGAATACACTAAATACAGCAAATATTTTGAGTCTACAACGTTTAGTTTAGGTGTGAGAGCCAAAATGAACTTTTTATTGCTTTAAATGCGTTTTCTGCCTGATTGTGCACTTTAGGTGAAAATGTCAAAATCTTCAAAATGAGCATAAGCACGATGAAATTAATGCTGGAATCATCTTCAGGATGCTAGAATAAACTAAATACAGCAAAAATTTTGAGTCTACAACGTTTAGTTTAGGTGTGAGAGCCAAAATGAACTTTTTATTGCTTTAAACGCGTTTTCAGCCCCTGATTGTACACTTAAGGTGAAAATGTCAAAATCTTAAAAATGAGCATAAGCACAGTAAAATTAATGCTTGAATCATCTTCAGGATGCTAGAATACACTAAATACAGCAACAATTTTGAGTCTACAACGTTTAGTTTAGGTGTGAGAGCCAAAATGAACTTTTTATTGCTTTAAACGCGTTTTCAGCCCCTGATTGTACACTTAAGGTGAAAATGTCAAAATCTTCAAAATGAGCATAAGCACAATGAAATTAATGCTGGAATCATCTTCAGGATGCTAGAATACACTAAATACAGCAAAAATTTTGAGTCTACAACGTTTAGTTTAGGTGTGAGAGCCAAAATGAACTTTTTATTGCTTTAAACGCGTTTTCAGCCCCTGATTGTACACTTAAGGTGAAAATGTCAAAATCTTAAAAATGAGCATAAGCACAGTGAAATTAATGCTGGAATCATCTTCAGGATGCTAGAATACACTAAATACAGCAAAAATGTTGATTCTACAACGTTTTGTTTAGGTGTGAGAGCCAAAATGAACTTTTTATTGCTTTAAATGCGTTTTCAGCCTGATTGTGCACTTTAGGTGAAAATGTCAAATTCTTCAAAATGAGCATAAGCACGATGAAATTAATGCTGGAATCATCTTCAGGATGCTAGAATACACTGAATACAGCAAAAATTTTGAGTCTACAATGTTTAGTTTAGGTGTGAGAGCCAAAATGAACTTTTTATTGCTTTAAACGCGTTTTCAGCCCGATTGTACACTTAAGGTGAAAATGTCAAAATCTTCAAAATGAGCATAAGCACTATGAAATTAATGCTGGAATCATCTTCAGGATGCTAGAATACACTAAATACAGCAAAAATGTTGAGTCTACAACGTTTTGTTTAGGTCTGAGAGCCAAAATGAACTTTTTATTGCTTTAAACGCGTTTTCAGCCCCTGATTGTACACTTAAGGTGAAAATGTCAAAATCTTCAAAATGAGCATAAGCACAATGAAATTAATGCTGGAATCATCTTCAGGATGCTAGAATACACTAAATACAGCAAAAATTTTGAGTCTACAACGTTTAGTTTAGGTGTGAGAGCCAAAATGAACTTTTTATTGCTTTAAACGCGTTTTCAGCCTGATTGTGCACTTTAGGTGAAAATGTCAAAATCTTAAAAATGAGCATAAGCACAATGAAATTAATGCTGGAATCATCTTCAGGATGCTAGAATACACTAAATACAGCAAAAATGTTGAGTCTACAACGTTTTGTTTAGGTGTGAGAGCCAAAATGAACTTTTTATGGCTTTAAATGCGTTTTCAGCCTGATTGTGCACTTTAGGTGAAAATGTCAAAATCTTAAAAATGAGCATAATCACAATAAAATTAATGCTTGAATCATCTTCAGGATGCTAGAATACACTAAATACAGCAAAAATTTTGAGTCTACAACGTTTAGTTTAGGTGTGAGAGCCAAAATGAACTTTTTATTGCTTTAAATGCGTTTTCAGCCTGATTGTGCACTTTAGGTGAAAATGTCAAAATCTTCAAAATGAGCATAAGCACAATGAAATGAATGCTGGAATCATCTTCAGGATGCTAGAATACACTAAATACAGCAAAAATTTTGAGTCTACAACGTTTAGTTTAGGTGTGAGAGCCAAAATGAACTTTTTATTACTGTAAACGCGTTTTCAGCCCCTGTTTGTACACTTAAGGTGAAAATGTCAAAATCTTCAAAATGAGCATAAGCACAATGAAATTAATGCTGGAATAATCTTCAGGATGCTAGAATACACTAAATACAGCAAAAATGTTGAGTCTACAACGTTTTGTTTAGGTGTGAGAGCCAAAATGAACTTTTTATTGCTTTAAATGCGTTTTCAGCCTGATTGTGCACTTTAGGTGAAAATGTCAAAATCTTAAAAATGAGCATAATCACAATGAAATTAATGCTTGAATCATCTTCAGGATGCTAGAATACACTAAATACAGCAAAAATTTTGAGTCTACAACGTTTAGTTTAGGTGTGAAAGCCAAAATGAACTTTTTATTGCTTTAAACGCGTTTTCAGCCCCTGATTGTACACTTAAGGTGAAAATGTCAAAATCTTCAAAATGAGCATAAGCACTATGAAATTAATGCTGGAATCATCTTCAGGATGCTAGAATACACTAAATACAGCAAAAATGTTGAGTCTACAACGTTTTGTTTAGGTGTGAGAGCCAAAATGAACTTTTTATTGCTTTAAACGCGTTTTCAGCCCCTGATTGTACACTTAAGGTGAAAATGTCAAAATCTTCAAAATGAGCATAAGCACAATGAAATTAATGCTGGGATCATATTCAGGATGCTAGAATACACTAAATACAGCAAAAATTTTGAGTCTACAACGTTTAGTTTAGGTGTGAGAGCCAAAATGAACTTTTTATTGCTTTAAACGCGTTTTCAGCCTGATTGTGCACTTTAGGTGAAAATGTCAAAATCTTAAAAATGAGCATAAGCACAATGAAATTAATGCTGGAATCATCTTCAGGATGCTAGAATACACTAAATACAGCAAATATTTTGAGTCTACAACGTTTAGTTTAGTTGTGAGAGCCAAAATGAACTTTTTATTGCTGTAAATGCGTTTTCAGCCTGATTGTGCACTTTAGGTGAAAATGTCAAAATCTTCAAAATGAGCATAAGCACGATGAAATTAATGCTGGAATCATCTTCAGGATGCTAGAATACACTGAATACAGCAAAAATTTTGAGTCTACAACGTTTATTTTAGGTTTGAGAGCCAAAATGAACTTTTTACTGCTTTAAACGCGTTTTCAGCCCCTGATTGTACACTTAAGGTGAAAATGTCAAAATCTTAAAAATGAGCATAAGCACAATGAAATTAATGCTGGAATCATCTTCAGGATGCTAGAATACACTAAATACATTAAAAATGTTGAGTCTACAACGTTTTGTTTAGGTGTGACAGCCAAAATGAACTTTTTATTGCTTTAAATGCGTTTTCAGCCTGATTGTGCACTTTAGGTGAAAATGTCAAAATCTTAAAAATGAGCATAATCACAATAAAATTAATGCTTGAATCATCTTCAGGATGCTAGAATACACTAAATACAGCAAAAATTTTGAGTCTACAACGTTTAGTTTAGGTGTGAGAGCCAAAATGAACTTTTTATTGCTTTAAACGCGTTTTCAGCCTGATTGTGCACTTTAGGTGAAAATGTCAAAATCTTAAAAATGAGCATAAGCACAATGAAATTAATGCTGGAATCATCTTCAGGATGCTAGAATACACTAAATACAGCAAAAATTTTGAGTCTACAACGTTAAGTTTAGTTGTGAGAGCCAAAATGAACTTTTTATTGCTTTAAACGCGTTTTCAGCCTTATTGTGCACTTTAGGTGAAAATGTCAAAATCTTAAAAATGAGCATAATCACAATAAAATTAATGCTTGAATCATCTTCAGGATGCTAGAATACACTAAATACAGCAAAAATTTTGAGTCTACAACGTTTAGTTTAGGTGTGAGAGCCAAAATGAACTTTTTATTGCTTTAAATGCGTTTTCAGCCTGATTGTGCACTTTAGGTGAAAATGTCAAAATCTTCAAAATGAGCATAAGCACAATGAAATGAATGCTGGAATCATCTTCAGGATGCTAGAATACACTAAATACAGCAAAAATTTTGAGTCTACAACGTTTAGTTTAGGTGTGAGAGCCAAAATGAACTTTTTATTACTGTAAACGCGTTTTCAGCCCCTGTTTGTACACTTAAGGTGAAAATGTCAAAATCTTCAAAATGAGCATAAGCACAATGAAATTAATGCTGGAATAATCTTCAGGATGCTAGAATACACTAAATACAGCAAAAATGTTGAGTCTACAACGTTTTGTTTAGGTGTGAGAGCCAAAATGAACTTTTTATTGCTTTAAATGCGTTTTCAGCCTGATTGTGCACTTTAGGTGAAAATGTCAAAATCTTAAAAATGAGCATAATCACAATGAAATTAATGCTTGAATCATCTTCAGGATGCTAGAATACACTAAATACAGCAAAAATTTTGAGTCTACAACGTTTAGTTTAGGTGTGAAAGCCAAAATGAACTTTTTATTGCTTTAAACGCGTTTTCAGCCCCTGATTGTACACTTAAGGTGAAAATGTCAAAATCTTCAAAATGAGCATAAGCACTATGAAATTAATGCTGGAATCATCTTCAGGATGCTAGAATACACTAAATACAGCAAAAATGTTGAGTCTACAACGTTTTGTTTAGGTGTGAGAGCCAAAATGAACTTTTTATTGCTTTAAACGCGTTTTCAGCCCCTGATTGTACACTTAAGGTGAAAATGTCAAAATCTTCAAAATGAGCATAAGCACAATGAAATTAATGCTGGGATCATATTCAGGATGCTAGAATACACTAAATACAGCAAAAATTTTGAGTCTACAACGTTTAGTTTAGGTGTGAGAGCCAAAATGAACTTTTTATTGCTTTAAACGCGTTTTCAGCCTGATTGTGCACTTTAGGTGAAAATGTCAAAATCTTAAAAATGAGCATAAGCACAATGAAATTAATGCTGGAATCATCTTCAGGATGCTAGAATACACTAAATACAGCAAATATTTTGAGTCTACAACGTTTAGTTTAGTTGTGAGAGCCAAAATGAACTTTTTATTGCTGTAAATGCGTTTTCAGCCTGATTGTGCACTTTAGGTGAAAATGTCAAAATCTTCAAAATGAGCATAAGCACGATGAAATTAATGCTGGAATCATCTTCAGGATGCTAGAATACACTGAATACAGCAAAAATTTTGAGTCTACAACGTTTATTTTAGGTTTGAGAGCCAAAATGAACTTTTTATTGCTTTAAACGCGTTTTCAGCCCCTGATTGTACACTTAAGGTGAAAATGTCAAAATCTTAAAAATGAGCATAAGCACAATGAAATTAATGCTGGAATCATCTTCAGGATGCTAGAATACACTAAATACATTAAAAATGTTGAGTCTACAACGTTTTGTTTAGGTGTGACAGCCAAAATGAACTTTTTATTGCTTTAAATGCGTTTTCAGCCTGATTGTGCACTTTAGGTGAAAATGTCAAAATCTTAAAAATGAGCATAATCACAATAAAATTAATGCTTGAATCATCTTCAGGATGCTAGAATACACTAAATACAGCAAAAATTTTGAGTCTACAACGTTTAGTTTAGGTGTGAGAGCCAAAATGAACTTTTTATTGCTTTAAACGCGTTTTCAGCCTGATTGTGCACTTTAGGTGAAAATGTCAAAATCTTAAAAATGAGCATAAGCACAATGAAATTAATGCTGGAATCATCTTCAGGATGCTAGAATACACTAAATACAGCAAAAATTTTGAGTCTACAACGTTAAGTTTAGTTGTGAGAGCCAAAATGAACTTTTTATTGCTTTAAACGCGTTTTCAGCCTTATTGTGCACTTTAGGTGAAAATGTCAAAATCTTAAAAATGAGCATAAGCACAATGAAATTAATGCTGGAATCATCTTCAGGATGCTAGAATACACTAAATACAGCAAATATTTTGAGTCTACAACGTTTAGTTTAGGTGTGAGAGCCAAAATGAACTTTTTATTGCTTTAAATGCGTTTTCTGCCTGATTGTGCACTTTAGGTGAAAATGTCAAAATCTTCAAAATGAGCATAAGCACGATGAAATTAATGCTGGAATCATCTTCAGGATGCTAGAATAAACTAAATACAGCAAAAATTTTGAGTCTACAACGTTTAGTTTAGGTGTGAGAGCCAAAATGAACTTTTTATTGCTTTAAACGCGTTTTCAGCCCCTGATTGTACACTTAAGGTGAAAATGTCAAAATCTTAAAAATGAGCATAAGCACAGTAAAATTAATGCTTGAATCATCTTCAGGATGCTAGAATACACTAAATACAGCAACAATTTTGAGTCTACAACGTTTAGTTTAGGTGTGAGAGCCAAAATGAACTTTTTATTGCTTTAAACGCGTTTTCAGCCCCTGATTGTACACTTAAGGTGAAAATGTCAAAATCTTCAAAATGAGCATAAGCACAATGAAATTAATGCTGGAATCATCTTCAGGATGCTAGAATACACTAAATACAGCAAAAATTTTGAGTCTACAACGTTTAGTTTAGGTGTGAGAGCCAAAATGAACTTTTTATTGCTTTAAACGCGTTTTCAGCCCCTGATTGTACACTTAAGGTGAAAATGTCAAAATCTTAAAAATGAGCATAAGCACAGTGAAATTAATGCTGGAATCATCTTCAGGATGCTAGAATACACTAAATACAGCAAAAATGTTGATTCTACAACGTTTTGTTTAGGTGTGAGAGCCAAAATGAACTTTTTATTGCTTTAAATGCGTTTTCAGCCTGATTGTGCACTTTAGGTGAAAATGTCAAATTCTTCAAAATGAGCATAAGCACGATGAAATTAATGCTGGAATCATCTTCAGGATGCTAGAATACACTGAATACAGCAAAAATTTTGAGTCTACAATGTTTAGTTTAGGTGTGAGAGCCAAAATGAACTTTTTATTGCTTTAAACGCGTTTTCAGCCCGATTGTACACTTAAGGTGAAAATGTCAAAATCTTCAAAATGAGCATAAGCACTATGAAATTAATGCTGGAATCATCTTCAGGATGCTAGAATACACTAAATACAGCAAAAATGTTGAGTCTACAACGTTTTGTTTAGGTCTGAGAGCCAAAATGAACTTTTTATTGCTTTAAACGCGTTTTCAGCCCCTGATTGTACACTTAAGGTGAAAATGTCAAAATCTTCAAAATGAGCATAAGCACAATGAAATTAATGCTGGAATCATCTTCAGGATGCTAGAATACACTAAATACAGCAAAAATTTTGAGTCTACAACGTTTAGTTTAGGTGTGAGAGCCAAAATGAACTTTTTATTGCTTTAAACGCGTTTTCAGCCTGATTGTGCACTTTAGGTGAAAATGTCAAAATCTTAAAAATGAGCATAAGCACAATGAAATCAATGCTGGAATCATCTTCAGGATGCTAGAATACACTAAATACAGCAAAAATGTTGAGTCTACAACGTTTTGTTTAGGTGTGAGAGCCAAAATGAACTTTTTATGGCTTTAAATGCGTTTTCAGCCTGATTGTGCACTTTAGGTGAAAATGTCAAAATCTTAAAAATGAGCATAATCACAATAAAATTAATGCTTGAATCATCTTCAGGATGCTAGAATACACTAAATACAGCAAAAATTTTGAGTCTACAACGTTTAGTTTAGGTGTGAGAGCCAAAATGAACTTTTTATTGCTTTAAATGCGTTTTCAGCGTGATTGTGCACTTTAGGTGAAAATGTCAAAATCTTCAAAATGAGCATAAGCACAATGAAATGAATGCTGGAATCATCTTCAGGATGCTAGAATACACTAAATACAGCAAAAATTTTGAGTCTACAACGTTTAGTTTAGGTGTGAGAGCCAAAATGAACTTTTTATTACTGTAAACGCGTTTTCAGCCCCTGTTTGTACACTTAAGGTGAAAATGTCAAAATCTTCAAAATGAGCATAAGCACAATGAAATTAATGCTGGAATAATCTTCAGGATGCTAGAATACACTAAATACAGCAAAAATGTTGAGTCTACAACGTTTTGTTTAGGTGTGAGAGCCAAAATGAACTTTTTATTGCTTTAAATGCGTTTTCAGCCTGATTGTGCACTTTAGGTGAAAATGTCAAAATCTTAAAAATGAGCATAATCACAATGAAATTAATGCTTGAATCATCTTCAGGATGCTAGAATACACTAAATACAGCAAAAATTTTGAGTCTACAACGTTTAGTTTAGGTGTGAAAGCCAAAATGAACTTTTTATTGCTTTAAACGCGTTTTCAGCCCCTGATTGTACACTTAAGGTGAAAATGTCAAAATCTTCAAAATGAGCATAAGCACTATGAAATTAATGCTGGAATCATCTTCAGGATGCTAGAATACACTAAATACAGCAAAAATGTTGAGTCTACAACGTTTTGTTTAGGTGTGAGAGCCAAAATGAACTTTTTATTGCTTTAAACGCGTTTTCAGCCCCTGATTGTACACTTAAGGTGAAAATGTCAAAATCTTCAAAATGAGCATAAGCACAATGAAATTAATGCTGGGATCATATTCAGGATGCTAGAATACACTAAATACAGCAACAATTTTGAGTCTACAACGTTTAGTTTAGGTGTGAGAGCCAAAATGAACTTTTTATTGCTTTAAACGCGTTTTCAGCCTGATTGTGCACTTTAGGTGAAAATGTCAAAATCTTAAAAATGAGCATAAGCACAATGAAATTAATGCTGGAATCATCTTCAGGATGCTAGAATACACTAAATACAGCAAATATTTTGAGTCTACAACGTTTAGTTTAGTTGTGAGAGCCAAAATGAACTTTTTATTGCTGTAAATGCGTTTTCAGCCTGATTGTGCACTTTAGGTGAAAATGTCAAAATCTTCAAAATGAGCATAAGCACGATGAAATTAATGCTGGAATCATCTTCAGGATGCTAGAATACACTGAATACAGCAAAAATTTTGAGTCTACAACGTTTATTTTAGGTTTGAGAGCCAAAATGAACTTTTTATTGCTTTAAACGCGTTTTCAGCCCCTGATTGTACACTTAAGGTGAAAATGTCAAAATCTTAAAAATGAGCATAAGCACAATGAAATTAATGCTGGAATCATCTTCAGGATGCTAGAATACACTAAATACATTAAAAATGTTGAGTCTACAACGTTTTGTTTAGGTGTGACAGCCAAAATGAACTTTTTATTGCTTTAAATGCGTTTTCAGCCTGATTGTGCACTTTAGGTGAAAATGTCAAAATCTTAAAAATGAGCATAATCACAATAAAATTAATGCTTGAATCATCTTCAGGATGCTAGAATACACTAAATACAGCAAAAATTTTGAGTCTACAACGTTTAGTTTAGGTGTGAGAGCCAAAATGAACTTTTTATTGCTTTAAACGCGTTTTCAGCCCCTGATTGTACACTTAAGGTGAAAATGTCAAAATCTTCAAAATGAGCATAAGAGACAATGAAATTAATGCTGGAATCATCTTCAGGATGCTAGAATACACTAAATACAGCAAAAATTTTGAGTCTACAACGTTTAGTTTAGGTGTGAGAGCCAAAATGAACTTTTTATTGCTTTAAATGCGTTTTCAGCCTGATTGTGCACTTTAGGTGAAAATGTCAAAATCTTCAAAATGAGCATAAGCACAATGAAATTAATGCTGGAATCATCTTCAGGATGCTAGAATACACTTAATACAGCAACAATTTTGAATCTACAACGTTTAGTTTAGGTGTGAGAGCCAAAATGAACTTTTTATTACTGTAAACGCGTTTTCAGCCCCTGATTGTGCACTTAAGGTGAAAATGTCAAAATCTTCAAAATGAGCATAAGCACAATGAAATTACTGCTGGAATCATCTTCAGGATGCTAGAATACACTAAATACAGCAAAAATGTTGAGTTTACAACGTTTGGTTTAGGTGTGAGAGCCAAAATGAACTTTTTATTGCTTTAAACGCGTTTTCAGCCCCTGATTGTACACTTAAGGTGAAAATGTCAAAATCTTCAAAATGAGCATTAGCACAATGAAATTAATGCTGGAATCATCTTCAGGATGCTAGAATACACTAAATACAGCAAAAATTTTGAGTCTACAACGTTTAGTTTAGGTGTGAGAGCCAAAATGAACTTTTTATTGCTTTAAACGCGTTTTCAGCCCCTGATTGTACACTTAAGGTGAAAATGTCAAAATCTTCAAAATGAGCATAAGCACAATGAAATTAATGCTGGAATCATATTCAGGATGCTAGAATACACTAAATACAGCAAAAATTTTGAGTCTACAACGTTTAGTTTAGGTGTGAGAGCCAAAATGAACTTTTTATTGCTTTAAACGCGTTTACAGCCTGATTGTGCACTTTAGGTGAAAATGTCAAAATCTTAAAAATGAGCATAAGCACAATGAAATTAATGCTGGAATCATCTTCAGGATGCTAGAATACACTAAATACAGCAAATATTTTGAGTCTACAACGTTTAGTTTAGTTGTGAGAGCCAAAATGAACTTTTTATTGCTGTAAATGCGTTTTCAGCCTGATTGTGCACTTTAGGTGAAAATGTCAAAATCTTCAAAATGAGCATAAGCACGATGAAATTAATGCTGGAATCATCTTCAGGATGCTAGAATACACTGAATACAGCAAAAATTTTGAGTCTACAACGTTTATTTTAGGTTTGAGAGCCAAAATGAACTTTTTATTGCTTTAAACGCGTTTTCAGCCCCTGATTGTACACTTAAGGTGAAAATGTCAAAATCTTAAAAATGAGCATAAGCACAATGAAATTAATGCTGGAATCATCTTCAGGATGCTAGAATACACTAAATACAGCAAAAATGTTGAGTCTACAACGTTTTGTTTAGGTGTGACAGCCAAAATGAACTTTTTATTGCTTTAAATGCGTTTTCAGCCTGATTGTGCACTTTAGGTGAAAATGTCAAAATCTTAAAAATGAGCATAATCACAATAAAATTAATGCTTGAATCATCTTCAGGATGCTAGAATACACTAAATACAGCAAAAATTTTGAGTCTACAACGTTAATTTAGGTGTGAGAGCCAAAATGAACTTTTTATTGCTTTAAACGCGTTTTCAGCCCCTGATTGTACAATTAAGGTGAAAATGTCAAAATCTTCAAAATGAGCATAAGAGACAATGAAATTAATGCTGGAATCATCTTCAGGATGCTAGAATACACTAAATACAGCAAAAATTTTGAGTCTACAACGTTTAGTTTAGGTGTGAGAGCCAAAATGAACTTTTTATTGCTTTAAATGCGTTTTCAGCCTGATTGTGCACTTTAGGTGAAAATGTCAAAATCTTCAAAATGAGCATAAGCACAATGAAATTAATGCTGGAATCATCTTCAGGATGCTAGAATACACTAAATACAGCAAAAATATTGAGTCGACAACGTTTTGTTTAGGTGTGAGAGCCAAAATGAACTTTTTATTGCTTTAAACGCGTTTTCAGCCCCTGATTGTACACTTAAGGTGAAAATGTCAAAATCTTCAAAATGAGCATAAGCACAATGAAATTAATGCTGGAATCATCTTCAGGATGGTAGAATACACTAAAAACAGCAAAAATGTTGAGTCTACAACGTTTTGTTTAGGTGTGAGAGCCAAAATGAACTTTTTATTGCTTTAAATGCGTTTTCAGCCTGATTGTGCACTTTAAGTGAAAATGTCAAAATCTTAAAAATGAGCATAATCACAATGAAATTAATGATTGAATCATCTTCAGGATGCTAGAATACACTAAATACAGCAAAAATTTTGAGTCTACAACGTTTAGTTTAGGTGTGAGAGCCAAAATGAACTTTTTATTGCTTTAAACACGTTTTCAGCCCCTGATTGTACACTTAAGGTGAAAATGTCAAAATCTTCAAAATGAGCATAAGCACGATGAAATTAATGCTGGAATCATCTTCAGGATGCTTGAATACACTGAATACAGCAAAAATTTTGAGTCTACAACGTTTAGTTTAGGTGTGAGAGCCAAAATGAACTTTTTATTGCTTTAAACGCGTTTTCAGCCCCTGATTGTACACTTAAGGTGAAAATGTCAAAATCTTCAAAATGAGCATAAGCACTATGAAATTAATGCTGGAATCATCTTCAGGATGCTAGAATACACTAAATACAGCAAAAATGTTGAGTCTACAACGTTTTGTTTAGGTGTGAGAGCCAAAATGAACTTTTTATTGCTTTAAACGCGTTTTCAGCCCCTGATTGTACACTTAAGGTGAAAATGTCAAAATATTCAAAATGAGCATAAGCACAATGAAATTAATGCTGGAATCATCTTCAGGATGCTAGAATACACTAAATACAGCAAAAATTTTGAGTCTACAACATTTAGTTTAGGTGTGAGAGCCAAAATGAACTTTTTATTGCTTTAAACGCGTTTTCAGCCCCTGATTGTACACTTAAGGTGAAAATGTCAAAATCTTCAAAATGAGCATAAGCACGATGAAATTAATGCTGGAATCATCTTCAGGATGCTTGAATACACTGAATACAGCAAAAATTTTGAGTCTACAACGTTTAGTTAAGGTGTGAGAGCCAAAATGAACTTTTTATTGCTTTAAACGCGTTTTCAGCCCCTGATTGTACACTTAAGGTGAAAATGTCAAAATCTTCAAAATGAGCATAAGCACTATGAAATTAATGCTGGAATCATCTTCAGGATGCTAGAATACACTAAATACAGCAAAAATGTTGAGTCTACAACGTTTTGTTTAGGTGTGAGAGCCAAAATGAACTTTTTATTGCTTTAAACGCGTTTTCAGCCCCTGATTGTACACTTAAGGTGAAAATGTCAAAATCTTCAAAATGAGCATAAGCACAATGAAATTAATGCTGGAATCATCTTCAGGATGCTAGAATACACTAAATACAGCAAAAATTTTGAGTCTACAACATTTAGTTTAGGTGTGAGAGCCAAAATGAACTTTTTATTGCTTTAAATGCATTTTCAGCCTGATTGTGCACTTTAGGTGAAAATGTCAAAATCTTCAAAATGAGCATAAGCACAATGAAATTAATGCTGGAATCATCTTCAGGATGCTAGAATACACTAAATACAGCAACAATTTTGAATCTACAACGTTTAGTTTAGGTGTGAGAGCCAAAATGAACTTTTTATTACTGTAAACGCGTTTTCAGCCCCTGATTGTGCACTTAAGGTGAAAATGTCAAAATCTTCAAAATGAGCATAAGCACAATGAAATTACTGCTGGAATCATCTTCAGGATGCTAGAATACACTAAATACAGCAAAAATGTTGAGTTTACAACGTTTGGTTTAGGTGTGAGAGCCAAAATGAACTTTTTATTGCTTTAAACGCGTTTTCAGCCCCTGATTGTACACTTAAGGTGAAAATGTCAAAATCTTCAAAATGAGCATTAGCACAATGAAATTAATGCTGGAATCATCTTCAGGATGCTAGAATACACTAAATACAGCAAAAATTTTGAGTCTACAACGTTTAGTTTAGGTGTGAGAGCCAAAATGAACTTTTTATTGCTTTAAACGCGTTTTCAGCCCCTGATTGTACACTTAAGGTGAAAATGTCAAAATCTTCAAAATGAGCATAAGCACAATGAAATTAATGCTGGAATCATATTCAGGATGCTAGAATACACTAAATACAGCAAAAATTTTGAGTCTACAACGTTTAGTTTAGGTGTGAGAGCCAAAATGAACTTTTTATTGCTTTAAACGCGTTTAGAGCCTGATTGTGCACTTTAGGTGAAAATGTCAAAATCTTAAAAATGAGCATAAGCACAATGAAATTAATGCTGGAATCATCTTCAGGATGCTAGAATACACTAAATACAGCAAATATTTTGAGTCTACAACGTTTAGTTTAGTTGTGAGAGCCAAAATGAACTTTTTATTGCTGTAAATGCGTTTTCAGCCTGATTGTGCACTTTAGGTGAAAATGTCAAAATCTTCAAAATGAGCATAAGCACGATGAAATTAATGCTGGAATCATCTTCAGGATGCTAGAATACACTGAATACAGCAAAAATTTTGAGTCTACAACGTTTATTTTAGGTTTGAGAGCCAAAATGAACTTTTTATTGCTTTAAACGCGTTTTCAGCCCCTGATTGTACACTTAAGGTGAAAATGTCAAAATCTTCAAAATGAGCATAAGCACTATGAAATTAATGCTGGAATCATCTTCAGGATGCTAGAATACACTAAATACAGCAAAAATGTTGAGTCTACAACGTTTTGTTTAGGTGTGAGAGCCAAAATGAACTTTTTATTGCTTTAAACGCGTTTTCAGCCCCTGATTGTACACTTAAGGTGAAAATGTCAAAATATTCAAAATGAGCATAAGCACAATGAAATTAATGCTGGAATCATCTTCAGGATGCTAGAATACACTAAATACAGCAAAAATTTTGAGTCTACAACATTTAGTTTAGGTGTGAGAGCCAAAATGAACTTTTTATTGCTTTAAACGCGTTTTCAGCCCCTGATTGTACACTTAAGGTGAAAATGTCAAAATCTTCAAAATGAGCATAAGCACGATGAAATTAATGCTGGAATCATCTTCAGGATGCTTGAATACACTGAATACAGCAAAAATTTTGAGTCTACAACGTTTAGTTAAGGTGTGAGAGCCAAAATGAACTTTTTATTGCTTTAAACGCGTTTTCAGCCCCTGATTGTACACTTAAGGTGAAAATGTCAAAATCTTCAAAATGAGCATAAGCACTATGAAATTAATGCTGGAATCATCTTCAGGATGCTAGAATACACTAAATACAGCAAAAATGTTGAGTCTACAACGTTTTGTTTAGGTGTGAGAGCCAAAATGAACTTTTTATTGCTTTAAACGCGTTTTCAGCCCCTGATTGTACACTTAAGGTGAAAATGTCAAAATCTTCAAAATGAGCATAAGCACAATGAAATTAATGCTGGAATCATCTTCAGGATGCTAGAATACACTAAATACAGCAACAATTTTGAATCTACAACGTTTAGTTTAGGTGTGAGAGCCAAAATGAACTTTTTATTACTGTAAACGCGTTTTCAGCCCCTGATTGTGCACTTAAGGTGAAAATGTCAAAATCTTCAAAATGAGCATAAGCACAATGAAATTACTGCTGGAATCATCTTCAGGATGCTAGAATACACTAAATACAGCAAAAATGTTGAGTTTACAACGTTTGGTTTAGGTGTGAGAGCCAAAATGAACTTTTTATTGCTTTAAACGCGTTTTCAGCCCCTGATTGTACACTTAAGGTGAAAATGTCAAAATCTTCAAAATGAGCATTAGCACAATGAAATTAATGCTGGAATCATCTTCAGGATGCTAGAATACACTAAATACAGCAAAAATTTTGAGTCTACAACGTTTAGTTTAGGTGTGAGAGCCAAAATGAACTTTTTATTGCTTTAAACGCGTTTTCAGCCTGATTGTACACTTAAGGTGAAAATGTCAAAATCTTCAAAATGAGCATAAGCACAATGAAATTAATGCTGGAATCATATTCAGGATGCTAGAATACACTAAATACAGCAAAAATTTTGAGTCTACAACGTTTAGTTTAGGTGTGAGAGCCAAAATGAACTTTTTATTGCTTTAAACGCGTTTAGAGCCTGATTGTGCACTTTAGGTGAAAATGTCAAAATCTTAAAAATGAGCATAAGCACAATGAAATTAATGCTGGAATCATCTTCAGGATGCTAGAATACACTAAATACAGCAAATATTTTGAGTCTACAACGTTTAGTTTAGTTGTGAGAGCCAAAATGAACTTTTTATTGCTGTAAATGCGTTTTCAGCCTGATTGTGCACTTTAGGTGAAAATGTCAAAATCTTCAAAATGAGCATAAGCACGATGAAATTAATGCTGGAATCATCTTCAGGATGCTAGAATACACTGAATACAGCAAAAATTTTGAGTCTACAACGTTTATTTTAGGTTTGAGAGCCAAAATGAACTTTTTATTGCTTTAAACGCGTTTTCAGCCCCTGATTGTACACTTAAGGTGAAAATGTCAAAATCTTAAAAATGAGCATAAGCACAATGAAATTAATGCTGGAATCATCTTCAGGATGCTAGAATACACTAAATACAGCAAAAATGTTGAGTCTACAACGTTTTGTTTAGGTGTGACAGCCAAAATGAACTTTTTATTGCTTTAAATGCGTTTTCAGCCTGATTGTGCACTTTAGGTGAAAATGTCAAAATCTTAAAAATGAGCATAATCACAATAAAATTAATGCTTGAATCATCTTCAGGATGCTAGAATACACTAAATACAGCAAAAATTTTGAGTCTACAACGTTAATTTAGGTGTGAGAGCCAAAATGAACTTTTTATTGCTTTAAACGCGTTTTCAGCCCCTGATTGTACAATTAAGGTGAAAATGTCAAAATCTTCAAAATGAGCATAAGAGACAATGAAATTAATGCTGGAATCATCTTCAGGATGCTAGAATACACTAAATACAGCAAAAATTTTGAGTCTACAACGTTTAGTTTAGGTGTGAGAGCCAAAATGAACTTTTTATTGCTTTAAATGCGTTTTCAGCCTGATTGTGCACTTTAGGTGAAAATGTCAAAATCTTCAAAATGAGCATAAGCACAATGAAATTAATGCTGGAATCATCTTCAGGATGCTAGAATACACTAAATACAGCAAAAATTTTGAATCTACAACGTTTAGTTTAGGTGTGAGAGCCAAAATGAACTTTTTATTACTGTAAACGCGTTTTCAGCCCCTGATTGTGCACTTTAGGTGAAAATGTCAAAATCTTCAAAATGAGCATAAGCACAATGAAATTAATGCTGGAATCATCTTCAGGATGCTAGAATACACTAAATACAGCAAAAATGTTGAGTTTACAACGTTTGGTTTAGGTGTGAGAGCCAAAATGAACTTTTTATTGCTTTAAACGCGTTTTCAGCCCCTGATTGTACACTTAAGGTGAAAATGTCAAAATCTTCAAAATGAGCATTAGCACAATGAAATTAATGCTGGAATCATCTTCAGGATGCTAGAATACACTAAATACAGCAAAAATTTTGAGTCTACAACGTTTAGTTTAGGTGTGAGAGCCAAAATGAACTTTTTATTGCTTTAAACGCGTTTTCAGCCCCTGATTGTACACTTAAGGTGAAAATGTCAAAATCTTCAAAATGAGCATAAGCACAATGAAATTAATGCTGGAATCATCTTCAGGATGGTAGAATACACTAAAAACAGCAAAAATGTTGAGTCTACAACGTTTTGTTTAGGTGTGAGAGCCAAAATGAACTTTTTATTGCTTTAAATGCGTTTTCAGCCTGATTGTGCACTTTAAGTGAAAATGTCAAAATCTTAAAAATGAGCATAATCACAATGAAATTAATGATTGAATCATCTTCAGGATGCTAGAATACACTAAATACAGCAAAAATTTTGAGTCTACAACGTTTAGTTTAGGTGTGAGAGCCAAAATGAACTTTTTATTGCTTTAAACACGTTTTCAGCCCCTGATTGTACACTTAAGGTGAAAATGTCAAAATCTTCAAAATGAGCATAAGCACGATGAAATTAATGCTGGAATCATCTTCAGGATGCTTGAATACACTGAATACAGCAAAAATTTTGAGTCTACAACGTTTAGTTTAGGTGTGAGAGCCAAAATGAACTTTTTATTGCTTTAAACGCGTTTTCAGCCCCTGATTGTACACTTAAGGTGAAAATGTAAAAATCTTCAAAATGAGCATAAGCACTATGAAATTAATGCTGGAATCATCTTCAGGATGCTAGAATACACTAAATACAGCAAAAATGTTGAGTCTACAACGTTTTGTTTAGGTGTGAGAGCCAAAATGAACTTTTTATTGCTTTAAACGCGTTTTCAGCCCCTGATTGTACACTTAAGGTGAAAATGTCAAAATCTTCAAAATGAGCATAAGCACAATGAAATTAATGCTGGAATCATCTTCAGGATGCTAGAATACACTAAATACAGCAAAAATTTTGAGTCTACAACATTTAGTTTAGGTGTGAGAGCCAAAATGAACTTTTTATTGCTTTAAACGCGTTTTCAGCCCCTGATTGTACACTTAAGGTGAAAATGTCAAAATCTTCAAAATGAGCATAAGCACGATGAAATTAATGCTGGAATCATCTTCAGGATGCTTGAATACACTGAATACAGCAAAAATTTTGAGTCTACAACGTTTAGTTTAGGTGTGAGAGCCAAAATGAACTTTTTATTGCTTTAAACGCGTTTTCAGCCCCTGATTGTACACTTAAGGTGAAAATGTCAAAATCTTCAAAATGAGCATAAGCACTATGAAATTAATGCTGGAATCATCTTCAGGATGCTAGAATACACTAAATACAGCAAAAATGTTGAGTCTACAACGTTTTGTTTAGGTGTGAGAGCCAAAATGAACTTTTTATTGCTTTAAACGCGTTTTCAGCCCCTGATTGTACACTTAAGGTGAAAATGTCAAAATCTTCAAAATGAGCATAAGCACAATGAAATTCATGCTGGAATCATCTTCAGGATGCTAGAATACACTAAATACAGCAAAAATTTTGAGTCTACAACATTTAGTTTAGGTGTGAGAGCCAAAATGAACTTTTTATTGCTTTAAATGCGTTTTCAGCCTGATTGTGCACTTTAGGTGAAAATGTCAAAATCTTAAAAATGAGCATAAGCACAATGAAATTAATGCTGGAATCATCTTCAGGATGCTAGAATACACTAAATACAGCAAAAATTTTGAGTCTACAACGTTTAGTTTAGGTTTGTGAGCCAAAATGAACTTTTTATTGCTTTAAACGCGTTTTCAGCCCCTGATTGTACACTTAAGGTGAAAATGTCAAAATCTTCAAAATGAGCATAAGCACTATGAAATTAATGCTGGAATCATCTTCAGGATGCTAGAATACACTAAATACAGCAAAAATGTTGAGTTTACAACGTTTGGTTTAGGTATGAGAGCCAAAATGAACTTTTTATTGCTTTAAATGCGTTTTCAGCCTGATTGTGCACTTTAAGTGAAAATGTCAAAATCTTAAAAATGAGCATAATCACAATGAAATTAATGCTTGAATCATCTTCAGGATGCTAGAATACACTAAATACAGCAAAAATTTTGAGTCTACAACGTTTAGTTTAGGTGTGAGAGCCAAAATGAACTTTTTATTGCTTTAAACGCGTTTTCAGCCCCTGATTGTACACTTAAGGTGAAAATGTCAAAATCTTCAAAATGAGCATAAGCACGATGAAATTAATGCTGGAATCATCTTCAGGATGCTAGAATACACTGAATACAGCAAAAATTTTCAGTCTACAACGTTTAGTTTAGGTGTGAGAGCCAAAATGAACTTTTTATTGCTTTAAACGCGTTTTCAGCCCCTGATTGTACACTTAAGGTGAAAATGTCAAAATCTTCAAAATGAGCATAAGCACTATGAAATTAATGCTGGAATCATCTTCAGGATGCTAGAATACACTAAATACAGCAAAAATGTTGAGTCTACAACGTTTTGTTTAGGTGTGAGAGCCAAAATGAACTTTTTATTGCTTTAAACGCGTTTTCAGCCCCTGATTGTACACTTAAGGTGAAAATGTCAAAATCTTCAAAATGAGCATAAGCACAATGAAATTAATGCTGGAATCATCTTCAGGATGCTAGAATACACTAAATACAGCAAAAATTTTGAGTCTACAACATTTAGTTTAGGTGTGAGAGCCAAAATGAACTTTTTATTGCTGTAAACGCGTTTTCAGCCTGATTGTGCACTTTAGGTGAAAATGTCAAAATCTTAAAAATGAGCATAAGCACAATGAAATTAATGCTGGAATCATCTTCAGGATGCTAGAATACACTAAATACAGCAAAAATTTTGAGTCTACAACGTTTAGTTTAGGTTTTTGAGCCAAAATGAACTTTTTATTGTTTTAAACGCGTTTTCAGCCCCTGATTGTACACTTAAGGTGAAAATGTCAAAATCTTCAAAATGAGCATAAGCACTATGAAATTAATGCTGGAATCATCTTCAGGATGCTAGAATACACTAAATACAGCAAAAATGTTGAGTCTACAACGTTTTGTTTAGGTGTGAGAGCCAAAATGAACTTTTTATTGCTTTAAACGCGTTTTAAGCCCCTGATTGTACACTTAAGGTGAAAATGTCAAAATCTTCAAAATGAGCATAAGCACAATGAAATTAATGCTGGAATCATCTTCAGGATGCTAGAATACACTAAATACAGCAAAAATTTTGAGTCTACAACGTTTAGTTTAGGTGTGAGAGCCAAAATGAACTTTTTATTGCTTTAAACGCGTTTTCAGCCTGATTGTGCACTTTAGGTGAAAATGTCAAAATCTTAAAAATGAGCATAAGCACAATGAAATTAATGCTGGAATCATCTTCAGGATGCTAGAATACACTAAATAGAGCAAATATTTTGAGTCTACAACGTTTAGTTTAGGTGTGATAGCCAAAATGAACTTTTTATTGCTTTAAATGCGTTTTCAGCCTGATTGTGCACTTTAGGTGAAAATGTCAAAATCTTCAAAATGAGCATAAGCACGATGAAATTAATGCTGGATTCATCTTCAGGATGCTAGAATACACTGAATACAGCAAAAATTTTGAGTCTACAACGTTTATTTTAGGTTTGAGAGCCAAAATGAACTTTTTATTGCTTTAAACGCGTTTTCAGCCCCTGATTGTACACTTAAGGTGAAAATGTCAAAATCTTAAAAATGAGCATAAGCACAATGAAATTAATGCTGGAATCATCTTCAGGATGCTAGAATACACTAAATACAGCAAAAATGTTGAGTCTACAACGTTTTGTTTAGGTGTGAGAGCCAAAATGAACTTTTTATTGCTTTAAATGCGTTTTCAGCCTGATTGTGCACTTTAGGTGAAAATGTCAAAATCTTAAAAATGAGCATAATCACAATAAAATTAATGCTTGAATCATCTTCAGGATGCTAGAATACACTAAATACAGCAAAAATTTTGAGTCTACAACGTTTAGTTTAGGTGTGAGAGCCAAAATGAACTTTTTATTGCTTTAAATGCGTTTTCAGCCTGATTGCGCACTTTAGGTGAAAATGTCAAAATCTTAAAAATGAGCATAATCACAATGAAATTAATGCTTGAATCATCTTCAGGATGATAGAATACACTAAATACAGCAAAAATTTTGAGTCTACAACGTTTTGTTTAGGTGTGAGAGCCAAAATGAACTTTTTATTGCTTTAAACGCATTTTCAGCCCCTGATTGTACACTTAAGGTGAAAATGTCAAAATCTTCAAAATGAGCATAAGCACAATGAAATTAATGCTGGAATCATCTTCAGGATGCTAGAATACACTAAATACAGCAAAAATTTTGAGTCTACAACGTTTAGTTTAGGTGTGAGAGCCAAAATGAACTTTGTATTGCTTTAAACGCGTTTTCAGCCTGATTGTGCACTTTAGGTGAAAATGTCAAAATCTTAAAAATGGGCATAAGCACAATGAAATTAATGCTGGAATCATCTTCAGGATGCTAGAATACACTAAATACAGCAAATATTTTGAGTCTACAACGTTTAGTTTAGGTGTGAGAGCCAAAATGAACTTTTTATTGCTGTAAATGCTTTTTCAGCCTGATTGTGCACTTTAGGTGAAAATGTCAAAATCTTCTAAATGAGCATAAGCACGATGAAATTAATGCTGGAATCATCTTCAGGATGCTAGAATACACTGAATACAGCAAAAATTTTGAGTCTACAACGTTTATTTTAGGTTTGAGAGCCAAAATGAACTTTTTATTGCTTTAAACGCGTTTTCAGCCCCTGATTGTACACTTAAGGTGAAAATGTCAAAATCTTAAAAATGAGCATAAGCACAATGAAATTAATGCTGGAATCATCTTCAGGATGCTAGAATACACTAAATACAGCAAAAATGTTGAGTCTACAACGTTTTGTTTAGGTGTGAGAGCCAAAATGAACTTTTTATTGCTTTAAATGCGTTTTCAGCCTGATTGTGCACTTTAGGTGAAAATGTCAAAATCTTAAAAATGAGCATAATCACAATAAAATTAATGCTTGAATCATCTTCAGGATGCTAGAATACACTAAATACAGCAAAAATTTTGAGTCTACAACGTTTAGTTTAGGTGTGAGAGCCAAAATGAACTTTTTATTGCTGTAAATGTGTTTTCAGCCTGATTGTGCACTTTAGGTGAAAATGTCAAAATCTTCAAAATGAGCATAAGCACGATGAAATTAATGCTGGAATCATCTTCAGGATGCTAGAATAAACTGAATACAGCAAAAATTTTGAGTCTACAACGTTTATTTTAGGTGTGAGAGCCAAAATGAACTTTTTATTGCTTTAAACGCGTTTTCAGCCCCTGATTGTGCACTTTAGGTGAAAATGTCAAAATCTTAAAAATGAGCATAATCACAATAAAATTAATGCTTGAATCATCTTCAGGATGCTAGAATACACTAAATACAGCAAAAATTTTGAGTCTACAACGTTTAGTTTAGGTGTGAGAGCCAAAATGAACTTTTTATTGCTTTAAATGCGTTTTCAGCCTGATTGCGCACTTTAGGTGAAAATGTCAAAATCTTCAAAATGAGCATAAGCACAATGAAATTAATGCTGGAATCATCTTCAGGATGCTAGAATACACTATATACAGCAAAAATGTTGAGTCTACAACGTTTTGTTTAGGTGTGAGAGCCAAAATGAACTTTTTATTGCTTTAAATGCGTTTTTAGCCTGATTGTGCACTTTAGGTGAAAATGTCAAAATCTTAAAAATGAGCATAATCACAATGAAATGAATGCTTGAATCATCTTCAGGATGATAGAATACACTAAATACAGCAAAAATTTTGAGTCTACAACGTTTAGTTTAGGTGTGAGAGCCAAAATGAACTTTTTATTGCTTTAAACGCATTTTCAGCCCCTGATTGTACACTTAAGGTGAAAATGTCAAAATCTTCAAAATGAGCATAAGCACAATGAAATTAATGCTGGAATCATCTTCAGGATGCTAGAATACACTAAATACAGCAAAAATTTTGAGTCTACAACGTTTAGTTTAGGTGTGAGAGCCAAAATGAACTTTGTATTGCTTTAAACGCGTTTTCAGCCTGATTGTGCACTTTAGGTAAAAATGTCAAAATCTTAAAAATGGGCATAAGCACAATGAAATTAATGCTGGAATCATCTTCAGGATGCTAGAATACACTAAATACAGCAAATATTTTGAGTCTACAACGTTTAGTTTAGGTGTGAGAGCCAAAATGAACTTTTTATTGCTGTATATGCGTTTTCAGCCTGATTGTGCACTTTAGGTGAAAATGTCAAAATCTTCAAAATGAGCATAAGCACGATGAAATTAATGCTGGAATCATCTTCAGGATGCTAGAATACACTGAATACAGCAAAAATTTTGAGTCTACAACGTTTATTTTAGGTTTGAGATCCAAAATGAACTTTTTATTGCTTTAAATGCGTTTTCAGCCTGATTGTGCACTTTAGGTGAAAATGTCAAAATCTTAAAAATGAGCATAATCACAATAAAATTAATGCTTGAATCATCTTCAGGATGCTAGAATACACTAAATACAGCAAAAATTTTGAGTCTACAACGTTTAGTTTAGGTGTGAGAGCCAAAATGAACTTTTTATTGCTTTAAACGCGTTTTCAGCCCCTGATTGTACACTTAAGGTGAAAATGTCAAAATCTTCAAAATGAGCATAAGAGACAATGAAATTAATGCTGGAATCATCTTCAGGATGCTAGAATACACTAAATACAGCAACAATTTTGAGTCTACAACGTTTAGTTTAGGTGTGAGAGCAAAAATGAACTTTTTATTGCTTTAAATGCGTTTTCAGCCTGATTGTGCACTTTAGGTGAAAATGTCAAAATCTTCAAAATGAGCATAAGCACAATGAAATTAATGCTGGAATCATCTTCAGGATGCTAGAATACACTAAATACAGCAAAAATTTTGAGTCTACAACGTTTAGTTTAGGTGTGAGAGCCAAAATGAACTTTTTATTACTGTAAACGCGTTTTCAGCCCCTGATTGTGCACTTTAGGTGAAAATGTCAAAATCTTCAAAATGAGCTTAAGCACAATGAAATTAATGCTGGAATCATCTTCAGGATGCTAGAATACACTAAATACAGCAAAAATGTTGAGTTTACAACGTTTGGTTTAGGTGTGAGAGCCAAAATGAACTTTTTATTGCTTTAAACGCGTTTTCAGCCCCTGATTGTACACTTAAGTTGAAAATGTCAAAATCTTCAAAATGAGCATAAGCACAATGAAATTAATGCTGGAATCATCTTCAGGATGGTAGAATACACTAAATACAGCAAAAATGTTGAGTCTACAACGTTTTGTTTAGGTGTGAGAGCCAAAATGAACTTTTTATTGCTTTAAATGCGTTTTCAGCCTGATTGTGCACTTTAGGTGAAAATGTCAAAATCTTCAAAATGAGCATAAGCACGATGAAATTAATGCTGGAATCATCTTCAGGATGCTAGAATACACTGAATACAGCAAAAATTTTGAGTCTACAACGTTTATTTTAGGTTTGAGAGCCAAAATGAACTTTTTATTGCTTTAAACGCGTTTTCAGCCCCTGATTGTACACTTAAGGTGAAAATGTCAAAATCTTAAAAATGAGCATAAGCACAATGAAATTAATGCTGGAATCATCTTCAGGATGCTAGAATACACTAAATACAGCAAAAATGTTGAGTCTACAACGTTTTGTTTAGGTGTGAGAGCCAAAATGAACTTTTTATTGCTTTAAACGCGTTTTCAGCCCCTGATTGTACACTTAAGGTGAAAATGTCAAAATCTTCAAAATGAGCATTAGCACAATGAAATTAATGCTGGAATCATCTTCAGGATGCTAGAATACACTAAATACAGCAAAAATTTTGAGTCTACAACGTTTAGTTTAGGTGTGAGAGCCAAAATGAACTTTTTATTGCTTTAAACGCGTTTTCAGCCCCTGATTGTACACTTAAGGTGAAAATGTCAAAATCTTCAAAATGAGCATAAGCACAATATAATTAATGCTGGAATCATCTTCAGGATGGTAGAATACACTAAATACAGCAAAAATGTTGAGTCTACAACGTTTTGTTTAGGTGTGAGAGCCAATATGAACTTTTTATTACTTTAAATGCGTTTTCAGCCTGATTGTGCACTTTAGGTGAAAATGTCAAAATCTTCAATATGAGCATAAGCACAATGAATTTAATGCTGGAATCATCTTCAGGATGCTAGAATACACTTAATACAGCAACAATTTTGAATCTACAACGTTTAGTTTAGGTGTGAGAGCCAAAATGAACTTTTTATTACTGTAAACGCGTTTTCAGCCCCTGATTGTGCACTTAAGGTGAAAATGTCAAAATCTTCAAAATGAGCATAAGCACAATGAAATTACTGCTGGAATCATCTTCAGGATGCTAGAATACACTAAATACAGCAAAACTTTTGAGTCTACAACGTTTAGTTTAGGTGTGAGAGCCAAAATGAACTTTTTATTGCTTTAAACGCGTTTTCAGCCCCTGATTGTACACTTAAGGTGAAAATGTCAAAATCTTCAAAATGAGCATTAGCACAATGAAATTAATGCTGGAATCATCTTCAGGATGCTAGAATACACTAAATACAGCAAAAATTTTGAGTCTACAACGTTTAGTTTAGGTGTGAGAGCCAAAATGAACTTTTTATTGCTTTAAACGCGTTTTCAGCCCCTGATTGTACACTTAAGGTGAAAATGTCAAAATCTTCAAAATGAGCATAAGCACAATGAAATTAATGCTGGAATCATATTCAGGATGCTAGAATACACTAAATACAGCAAAAATTTTGAGTCTACAACGTTTAGTTTAGGTGTGAGAGCCAAAATGAACTTTTTATTGCTTTAAACGCGTTTACAGCCTGATTGTGCACTTTAGGTGAAAATGTCAAAATCTTAAAAATGAGCATAAGCACAATGAAATTAATGCTGGAATCATCTTCAGGATGCTAGAATACACTAAATACAGCAAATATTTTGAGTCTACAACGTTTAGTTTAGTTGTGAGAGCCAAAATGAACTTTTTATTGCTGTAAATGCGTTTTCAGCCTGATTGTGCACTTTAGGTGAAAATGTCAAAATCTTCAAAATGAGCATAAGCACGATGAAATTAATGCTGGAATCATCTTCAGGATGCTAGAATACACTGAATACAGCAAAAATTTTGAGTCTACAACGTTTATTTTAGGTTTGAGAGCCAAAATGAACTTTTTATTGCTTTAAACGCGTTTTCAGCCCCTGATTGTACACTTAAGGTGAAAATGTCAAAATCTTAAAAATGAGCATAAGCACAATGAAATTAATGCTGGAATCATCTTCAGGATGCTAGAATACACTAAATACAGCAAAAATGTTGAGTCTACAACGTTTTGTTTAGGTGTGACAGCCAAAATGAACTTTTTATTGCTTTAAATGCGTTTTCAGCCTGATTGTGCACTTTAGGTGAAAATGTCAAAATCTTAAAAATGAGCATAATCACAATAAAATTAATGCTTGAATCATCTTCAGGATGCTAGAATACACTAAATACAGCAAAAATTTTGAGTCTACAACGTTAATTTAGGTGTGAGAGCCAAAATGAACTTTTTATTGCTTTAAACGCGTTTTCAGCCCCTGATTGTACAATTAAGGTGAAAATGTCAAAATCTTCAAAATGAGCATAAGAGACAATGAAATTAATGCTGGAATCATCTTCAGGATGCTAGAATACACTAAATACAGCAAAAATTTTGAGTCTACAACGTTTAGTTTAGGTGTGAGAGCCAAAATGAACTTTTTATTGCTTTAAATGCGTTTTCAGCCTGATTGTGCACTTTAGGTGAAAATGTCAAAATCTTCAAAATGAGCATAAGCACAATGAAATTAATGCTGGAATCATCTTCAGGATGCTAGAATACACTAAATACAGCAAAAATTTTGAATCTACAACGTTTAGTTTAGGTGTGAGAGCCAAAATGAACTTTTTATTACTGTAAACGCGTTTTCAGCCCCTGATTGTGCATTTTAGGTGAAAATGTCAAAATCTTCAAAATGAGCATAAGCACAATGAAATTAATGCTGGAATCATCTTCAGGATGCTAGAATACACTAAATACAGCAAAAATATTGAGTCGACAACGTTTTGTTTAGGTGTGAGAGCCAAAATGAACTTTTTATTGCTTTAAACGCGTTTTCAGCCCCTGATTGTACACTTAAGGTGAAAATGTCAAAATCTTCAAAATGAGCATAAGCACAATGAAATTAATGCTGGAATCATCTTCAGGATGGTAGAATACACTAAAAACAGCAAAAATGTTGAGTCTACAACGTTTTGTTTAGGTGTGAGAGCCAAAATGAACTTTTTATTGCTTTAAATGCGTTTTCAGCCTGATTGTGCACTTTAAGTGAAAATGTCAAAATCTTAAAAATGAGCATAATCACAATGAAATTAATGATTGAATCATCTTCAGGATGCTAGAATACACTAAATACAGCAAAAATTTTGAGTCTACAACGTTTAGTTTAGGTGTGAGAGCCAAAATGAACTTTTTATTGCTTTAAACACGTTTTCAGCCCCTGATTGTACACTTAAGGTGAAAATGTCAAAATCTTCAAAATGAGCATAAGCACGATGAAATTAATGCTGGAATCATCTTCAGGATGCTTGAATACACTGAATACAGCAAAAATTTTGAGTCTACAACGTTTAGTTTAGGTGTGAGAGCCAAAATGAACTTTTTATTGCTTTAAACGCGTTTTCAGCCCCTGATTGTACACTTAAGGTGAAAATGTCAAAATCTTCAAAATGAGCATAAGCACTATGAAATTAATGCTGGAATCATCTTCAGGATGCTAGAATACACTAAATACAGCAAAAATGTTGAGTCTACAACGTTTTGTTTAGGTGTGAGAGCCAAAATGAACTTTTTATTGCTTTAAACGCGTTTTCAGCCCCTGATTGTACACTTAAGGTGAAAATGTCAAAATCTTCAAAATGAGCATAAGCACAATGAAATTAATGCTGGAATCATCTTCAGGATGCTAGAATACACTAAATACAGCAAAAATTTTGAGTCTACAACATTTAGTTTAGGTGTGAGAGCCAAAATGAACTTTTTATTGCTTTAAACGCGTTTTCAGCCCCTGATTGTACACTTAAGGTGAAAATGTCAAAATCTTCAAAATGAGCATAAGCACGATGAAATTAATGCTGGAATCATCTTCAGGATGCTTGAATACACTGAATACAGCAAAAATTTTGAGTCTACAACGTTTAGTTAAGGTGTGAGAGCCAAAATGAACTTTTTATTGCTTTAAACGCGTTTTCAGCCCCTGATTGTACACTTAAGGTGAAAATGTCAAAATCTTCAAAATGAGCATAAGCACTATGAAATTAATGCTGGAATCATCTTCAGGATGCTAGAATACACTAAATACAGCAAAAATGTTGAGTCTACAACGTTTTGTTTAGGTGTGAGAGCCAAAATGAACTTTTTATTGCTTTAAACGCGTTTTCAGCCCCTGATTGTACACTTAAGGTGAAAATGTCAAAATCTTCAAAATGAGCATAAGCACAATGAAATTAATGCTGGAATCATCTTCAGGATGCTAGAATACACTAAATACAGCAAAAATTTTGAGTCTACAACATTTAGTTTAGGTGTGAGAGCCAAAATGAACTTTTTATTGCTTTAAATGCATTTTCAGCCTGATTGTGCACTTTAGGTGAAAATGTCAAAATCTTCAAAATGAGCATAAGCACAATGAAATTAATGCTGGAATCATCTTCAGGATGCTAGAATACACTAAATACAGCAACAATTTTGAATCTACAACGTTTAGTTTAGGTGTGAGAGCCAAAATGAACTTTTTATTACTGTAAACGCGTTTTCAGCCCCTGATTGTGCACTTAAGGTGAAAATGTCAAAATCTTCAAAATGAGCATAAGCACAATGAAATTACTGCTGGAATCATCTTCAGGATGCTAGAATACACTAAATACAGCAAAAATGTTGAGTTTACAACGTTTGGTTTAGGTGTGAGAGCCAAAATGAACTTTTTATTGCTTTAAACGCGTTTTCAGCCCCTGATTGTACACTTAAGGTGAAAATGTCAAAATCTTCAAAATGAGCATTAGCACAATGAAATTAATGCTGGAATCATCTTCAGGATGCTAGAATACACTAAATACAGCAAAAATTTTGAGTCTACAACGTTTAGTTTAGGTGTGAGAGCCAAAATGAACTTTTTATTGCTTTAAACACGTTTTCAGCCCCTGATTGTACACTTAAGGTGAAAATGTCAAAATCTTCAAAATGAGCATAAGCACAATGAAATTAATGCTGGAATCATATTCAGGATGCTAGAATACACTAAATACAGCAAAAATTTTGAGTCTACAACGTTTAGTTTAGGTGTGAGAGCCAAAATGAACTTTTTATTGCTTTAAACGCGTTTAGAGCCTGATTGTGCACTTTAGGTGAAAATGTCAAAATCTTAAAAATGAGCATAAGCACAATGAAATTAATGCTGGAATCATCTTCAGGATGCTAGAATACACTAAATACAGCAAATATTTTGAGTCTACAACGTTTAGTTTAGTTGTGAGAGCCAAAATGAACTTTTTATTGCTGTAAATGCGTTTTCAGCCTGATTGTGCACTTTAGGTGAAAATGTCAAAATCTTCAAAATGAGCATAAGCACGATGAAATTAATGCTGGAATCATCTTCAGGATGCTAGAATACACTGAATACAGCAAAAATTTTGAGTCTACAACGTTTATTTTAGGTTTGAGAGCCAAAATGAACTTTTTATTGCTTTAAACGCGTTTTCAGCCCCTGATTGTACACTTAAGGTGAAAATGTCAAAATCTTAAAAATGAGCATAAGCACAATGAAATTAATGCTGGAATCATCTTCAGGATGCTAGAATACACTAAATACAGCAAAAATGTTGAGTCTACAACGTTTTGTTTAGGTGTGACAGCCAAAATGAACTTTTTATTGCTTTAAATGCGTTTTCAGCCTGATTGTGCACTTTAGGTGAAAATGTCAAAATCTTAAAAATGAGCATAATCACAATAAAATTAATGCTTGAATCATCTTCAGGATGCTAGAATACACTAAATACAGCAAAAATTTTGAGTCTACAACGTTAATTTAGGTGTGAGAGCCAAAATGAACTTTTTATTGCTTTAAACGCGTTTTCAGCCCCTGATTGTACAATTAAGGTGAAAATGTCAAAATCTTCAAAATGAGCATAAGAGACAATGAAATTAATGCTGGAATCATCTTCAGGATGCTAGAATACACTAAATACAGCAAAAATTTTGAGTCTACAACGTTTATTTTAGGTTTGAGAGCCAAAATGAACTTTTTATTGCTTTAAACGCGTTTTCAGCCCCTGATTGTACACTTAAGGTGAAAATGTCAAAATCTTAAAAATGAGCATAAGCACAATGAAATTAATGCTGGAATCATCTTCAGGATGCTAGAATACACTAAATACAGCAAAAATGTTGAGTCTACAACGTTTTGTTTAGGTGTGAGAGCCAAAATGAACTTTTTATTGCTTTAAATGCGTTTTCAGCCTGATTGTGCACTTTAGGTGAAAATGTCAAAATCTTAAAAATGAGCATAATCACAATAAAATTAATGCTTGAATCATCTTCAGGATGCTAGAATACACTAAATACAGCAAAAATTTTGAGTCTACAACGTTTAGTTTAGGTGTGAGAGCCAAAATGAACTTTTTATTGCTTTAAACGCGTTTTCAGCCCCTGATTGTACACTTAAGGTGAAAATGTCAAAATCTTCAAAATGAGCATAAGCACGATGAAATTAATGCTGGAATCATCTTCAGGATGCTTGAATACACTGAATACAGCAAAAATTTTGAGTCTACAACGTTTAGTTTAGGTGTGAGAGCCAAAATGAACTTTTTATTGCTTTTAACGCGTTTTCAGCCCCTGATTGTACACTTAAGGTGAAAATGTCAAAATCTTCAAAATGAGCATAAGCACTATGAAATTAATGCTGGAATCATCTTCAGGATGCTAGAATACACTAAATACAGCAAAAATGTTGAGTCTACAACGTTTTGTTTAGGTGTGAGAGCCAAAATGAACTTTTTATTGCTTTAAACGCGTTTTCAGCCCCTGATTGTACACTTAAGGTGAAAATGTCAAAATCTTCAAAATGAGCATAAGCACAATGAAATTAATGCTGGAATCATCTTCAGGATGCTAGAATACACTAAATACAGCAAAAATTTTGAGTCTACAACATTTAGTTTAGGTGTGAGAGCCAAAATGAACTTTTTATTGCTTTAAATGCGTTTTCAGCCTGATTGTGCACTTTAGGTGAAAATGTCAAAATCTTAAAAATGAGCATAAGCACAATGAAATTAATGCTGGAATCATCTTCAGGATGCTAGAATACACTAAATACAGCAAAAATTTTGAGTCTACAACGTTTAGTTTAGGTTTGTGAGCCAAAATGAACTTTTTATTGCTTTAAACGCGTTTTCAGCCCCTGATTGTACACTTAAGGTGAAAATGTCAAAATCTTCAAAATGAGCATAAGCACTATGAAATTAATGCTGGAATCATCTTCAGGATGCTAGAATACACTAAATACAGCACAAATGTTGAGTTTACAACGTTTGGTTTAGGTATGAGAGCCAAAATGAACTTTTTATTGCTTTAAATGCGTTTTCAGCCTGATTGTGCACTTTAAGTGAAAATGTCAAAATCTTAAAAATGAGCATAATCACAATGAAATTAATGCTTGAATCATCTTCAGGATGCTAGAATACACTAAATACAGCAAAAATTTTGAGTCTACAACGTTTAGTTTAGGTGTGAGAGCCAAAATGAACTTTTTATTGCTTTAAACGCGTTTTCAGCCCCTGATTGTACACTTAAGGTGAAAATGTCAAAATCTTCAAAATGAGCATAAGCACGATGAAATTAATGCTGGAATCATCTTCAGGATGCTAGAATACACTGAATACAGCAAAAATTTTCAGTCTACAACGTTTAGTTTAGGTGTGAGAGCCAAAATGAACTTTTTATTGCTTTAAACGCGTTTTCAGCCCCTGATTGTACACTTAAGGTGAAAATGTCAAAATCTTCAAAATGAGCATAAGCACTATGAAATTAATGCTGGAATCATCTTCAGGATGCTAGAATACACTAAATACAGCAAAAATGTTGAGTCTACAACGTTTTGTTTAGGTGTGAGAGCCAAAATGAACTTTTTATTGCTTTAAACGCGTTTTCAGCCCCTGATTGTACACTTAAGGTGAAAATGTCAAAATCTTCAAAATGAGCATAAGCACAATGAAATTAATGCTGGAATCATCTTCAGGATGCTAGAATACACTAAATACAGCAAAAAATTTGAGTCTACAACATTTAGTTTAGGTGTGAGAGCCAAAATGAACTTTTTATTGCTGTAAACGCGTTTTCAGCCTGATTGTGCACTTTAGGTGAAAATGTCAAAATCTTAAAAATGAGCATAAGCACAATGAAATTAATGCTGGAATCATCTTCAGGATGCTAGAATACACTAAATACAGCAAAAATTTTGAGTCTACAACGTTTAGTTTAGGTTTTTGAGCCAAAATGAACTTTTTATTGTTTTAAACGCGTTTTCAGCCCCTGATTGTACACTTAAGGTGAAAATGTCAAAATCTTCAAAATGAGCATAAGCACTATGAAATTAATGCTGGAATCATCTTCAGGATGCTAGAATACACTAAATACAGCAAAAATGTTGAGTCTACAACGTTTTGTTTAGGTGTGAGAGCCAAAATGAACTTTTTATTGCTTTAAACGCGTTTTAAGCCCCTGATTGTACACTTAAGGTGAAAATGTCAAAATCTTCAAAATGAGCATAAGCACAATGAAATTAATGCTGGAATCATCTTCAGGATGCTAGAATACACTAAATACAGCAAAAATTTTGAGTCTACAACGTTTAGTTTAGGTGTGAGAGCCAAAATGAACTTTTTATTGCTTTAAACGCGTTTTCAGCCTGATTGTGCACTTTAGGTGAAAATGTCAAAATCTTAAAAATGAGCATAAGCACAATGAAATTAATGCTGGAATCATCTTCAGGATGCTAGAATACACTAAATAGAGCAAATATTTTGAGTCTACAACGTTTAGTTTAGGTGTGATAGCCAAAATGAACTTTTTATTGCTTTAAATGCGTTTTCAGCCTGATTGTGCACTTTAGGTGAAAATGTCAAAATCTTCAAAATGAGCATAAGCACGATGAAATTAATGCTGGATTCATCTTCAGGATGCTAGAATACACTGAATACAGCAAAAATTTTGAGTCTACAACGTTTATTTTAGGTTTGAGAGCCAAAATGAACTTTTTATTGCTTTAAACGCGTTTTCAGCCCCTGATTGTACACTTAAGGTGAAAATGTCAAAATCTTAAAAATGAGCATAAGCACAATGAAATTAATGCTGGAATCATCTTCAGGATGCTAGAATACACTAAATACAGCAAAAATGTTGAGTCTACAACGTTTTGTTTAGGTGTGAGAGCCAAAATGAACTTTTTATTGCTTTAAATGCGTTTTCAGCCTGATTGTGCACTTTAGGTGAAAATGTCAAAATCTTAAAAATGAGCATAATCACAATAAAATTAATGCTTGAATCATCTTCAGGATGCTAGAATACACTAAATACAGCAAAAATTTTGAGTCTACAACGTTTAGTTTAGGTGTGAGAGCCAAAATGAACTTTTTATTGCTTTAAATGCGTTTTCAGCCTGATTGCGCACTTTAGGTGAAAATGTCAAAATCTTAAAAATGAGCATAATCACAATGAAATTAATGCTTGAATCATCTTCAGGATGATAGAATACACTAAATACAGCAAAAATTTTGAGTCTACAACGTTTTGTTTAGGTGTGAGAGCCAAAATGAACTTTTTATTGCTTTAAACGCATTTTCAGCCCCTGATTGTACACTTAAGGTGAAAATGTCAAAATCTTCAAAATGAGCATAAGCACAATGAAATTAATGCTGGAATCATCTTCAGGATGCTAGAATACACTAAATACAGCAAAAATTTTGAGTCTACAACGTTTAGTTTAGGTGTGAGAGCCAAAATGAACTTTGTATTGCTTTAAACGCGTTTTCAGCCTGATTGTGCACTTTAGGTGAAAATGTCAAAATCTTAAAAATGGGCATAAGCACAATGAAATTAATGCTGGAATCATCTTCAGGATGCTAGAATACACTAAATACAGCAAATATTTTGAGTCTACAACGTTTAGTTTAGGTGTGAGAGCCAAAATGAACTTTTTATTGCTGTAAATGCGTTTTCAGCCTGATTGTGCACTTTAGGTGAAAATGTCAAAATCTTCTAAATGAGCATAAGCACGATGAAATTAATGCTGGAATCATCTTCAGGATGCTAGAATACACTGAATACAGCAAAAATTTTGAGTCTACAACGTTTATTTTAGGTTTGAGAGCCAAAATGAACTTTTTATTGCTTTAAACGCGTTTTCAGCCCCTGATTGTACACTTAAGGTGAAAATGTCAAAATCTTAAAAATGAGCATAAGCACAATGAAATTAATGCTGGAATCATCTTCAGGATGCTAGAATACACTAAATACAGCAAAAATGTTGAGTCTACAACGTTTTGTTTAGGTGTGAGAGCCAAAATGAACTTTTTATTGCTTTAAATGCGTTTTCAGCCTGATTGTGCACTTTAGGTGAAAATGTCAAAATCTTAAAAATGAGCATAATCACAATAAAATTAATGCTTGAATCATCTTCAGGATGCTAGAATACACTAAATACAGCAAAAATTTTGAGTCTACAACGTTTAGTTTAGGTGTGAGAGCCAAAATGAACTTTTTATTGCTGTAAATGTGTTTTCAGCCTGATTGTGCACTTTAGGTGAAAATGTCAAAATCTTCAAAATGAGCATAAGCACGATGAAATTAATGCTGGAATCATCTTCAGGATGCTAGAATACACTGAATACAGCAAAAATTTTGAGTCTACAACGTTTATTTTAGGTTTGAGAGCCAAAATGAACTTTTTATTGCTTTAAACGCGTTTTCAGCCCCTGATTGTGCACTTTAGGTGAAAATGTCAAAATCTTAAAAATGAGCATAATCACAATAAAATTAATGCTTGAATCATCTTCAGGATGCTAGAATACACTAAATACAGCAAAAATTTTGAGTCTACAACGTTTAGTTTAGGTGTGAGAGCCAAAATGAACTTTTTATTGCTTTAAATGCGTTTTCAGCCTGATTGCGCACTTTAGGTGAAAATGTCAAAATCTTCAAAATGAGCATAAGCACAATGAAATTAATGCTGGAATCATCTTCAGGATGCTAGAATACACTATATACAGCAAAAATGTTGAGTCTACAACGTTTTGTTTAGGTGTGAGAGCCAAAATGAACTTTTTATTGCTTTAAATGCGTTTTTAGCCTGATTGTGCACTTTAGGTGAAAATGTCAAAATCTTAAAAATGAGCATAATCACAATGAAATGAATGCTTGAATCATCTTCAGGATGATAGAATACACTAAATACAGCAAAAATTTTGAGTCTACAACGTTTAGTTTAGGTGTGAGAGCCAAAATGAACTTTTTATTGCTTTAAACGCATTTTCAGCCCCTGATTGTACACTTAAGGTGAAAATGTCAAAATCTTCAAAATGAGCATAAGCACAATGAAATTAATGCTGGAATCATCTTCAGGATGCTAGAATACACTAAATACAGCAAAAATTTTGAGTCTACAACGTTTAGTTTAGGTGTGAGAGCCAAAATGAACTTTGTATTGCTTTAAACGCGTTTTCAGCCTGATTGTGCACTTTAGGTAAAAATGTCAAAATCTTAAAAATGGGCATAAGCACAATGAAATTAATGCTGGAATCATCTTCAGGATGCTAGAATACACTAAATACAGCAAATATTTTGAGTCTACAACGTTTAGTTTAGGTGTGAGAGCCAAAATGAACTTTTTATTGCTGTATATGCGTTTTCAGCCTGATTGTGCACTTTAGGTGAAAATGTCAAAATCTTCAAAATGAGCATAAGCACGATGAAATTAATGCTGGAATCATCTTCAGGATGCTAGAATACACTGAATACAGCAAAAATTTTGAGTCTACAACGTTTATTTTAGGTTTGAGAGCCAAAATGAACTTTTTATTGCTTTAAATGCGTTTTCAGCCTGATTGTGCACTTTAGGTGAAAATGTCAAAATCTTAAAAATGAGCATAATCACAATAAAATTAATGCTTGAATCATCTTCAGGATGCTAGAATACACTAAATACAGCAAACATTTTGAGTCTACAACGTTTAGTTTAGGTGTGAGAGCCAAAATGAACTTTTTATTGCTTTAAACGCGTTTTCAGCCCCTGATTGTACACTTAAGGTGAAAATGTCAAAATCTTCAAAATGAGCATAAGAGACAATGAAATTAATGCTGGAATCATCTTCAGGATGCTAGAATACACTAAATACAGCAACAATTTTGAGTCTACAACGTTTAGTTTAGGTGTGAGAGCAAAAATGAACTTTTTATTGCTTTAAATGCGTTTTCAGCCTGATTGTGCACTTTAGGTGAAAATGTCAAAATCTTCAAAATGAGCATAAGCACAATGAAATTAATGCTGGAATCATCTTCAGGATGCTAGAATACACTAAATACAGCAAAAATTTTGAGTCTACAACGTTTAGTTTAGGTGTGAGAGCCAAAATGAAATTTTATTACTGTAAACGCGTTTTCAGCCCCTGATTGTGCACTTTAGGTGAAAATGTCAAAATCTTCAAAATGAGCATAAGCACAATGAAATTAATGCTGGAATCATCTTCAGGATGCTAGAATACACTAAATACAGCAAAAATGTTGAGTTTACAACGTTTGGTTTAGGTGTGAGAGCCAAAATGAACTTTTTATTGCTTTAAACGCGTTTTCAGCCCCTGATTGTACACTTAAGTTGAAAATGTCAAAATCTTCAAAATGAGCATAAGCACAATGAAATTAATGCTGGAATCATCTTCAGGATGGTAGAATACACTAAATACAGCAAAAATGTTGAGTCTACAACGTTTTGTTTAGGTGTGAGAGCCAAAATGAACTTTTTATTGCTTTAAATGCGTTTTCAGCCTGATTGTGCACTTTAGGTGAAAATGTCAAAATCTTCAAAATGAGCATAAGCACGATGAAATTAATGCTGGAATCATCTTCAGGATGCTAGAATACACTGAATACAGCAAAAATTTTGAGTCTCCAACGTTTATTTTAGGTTTGAGAGCCAAAATGAACTTTTTATTGCTTTAAACGCGTTTTCAGCCCCTGATTGTACACTTAAGGTGAAAATGTCAAAATCTTAAAAATGAGCATAAGCACAATGAAATTAATGCTGGAATCATCTTCAGGATGCTAGAATACACTAAATACAGCAAAAATGTTGAGTCTACAACGTTTTGTTTAGGTGTGAGAGCCAAAATGAACTTTTTATTGCTTTAAACGCGTTTTCAGCCCCTGATTGTACACTTAAGGTGAAAATGTCAAAATCTTCAAAATGAGCATTAGCACAATGAAATTAATGCTGGAATCATCTTCAGGATGCTAGAATACACTAAATACAGCAAAAATTTTGAGTCTACAACGTTTAGTTTAGGTGTGAGAGCCAAAATGAACTTTTTATTGCTTTAAACGCGTTTTCAGCCCCTGATTGTACACTTAAGGTGAAAATGTCAAAATCTTCAAAATGAGCATAAGCACAATATAATTAATGCTGGAATCATCTTCAGGATGGTAGAATACACTAAATACAGCAAAAATGTTGAGTCTACAACGTTTTGTTTAGGTGTGAGAGCCAATATGAACTTTTTATTACTTTAAATGCGTTTTCAGCCTGATTGTGCACTTTAGGTGAAAATGTCAAAATCTTCAAAATGAGCATAAGCACGATGAAATTAATGCTGGAATCATCTTCAGGATGCTAGAATACACTAAATACAGCAAATATTTTGAGTCTACAACGTTTAGTTTAGGTGTGAGAGCCAAAATGATTTTTTTATTGCTTTAAATGCGTTTTCAGCCTCATTGTGCACTTTAGGTGAAAATGTCAAAATCTTCAAAATGAGCATAAGCACAATGAAATTAATGCTGGAATCATCTTCAGGATGCTAGAATACACTAAATACAGCAAAAATTTTGAGTCTACAACGTTTAGTTTAGGTGTGAGAGCCAAAATGAACTTTTTATTACTGTAAACGCGTTTTCAGCCCCTGATTGTGCACTTTAGGTGAAAATGTCAAAATCTTCAAAATGAGCATAAGCACAATGAAATTAATGCTGGAATCATCTTCAGGATGCTAGAATACACTAAATACAGCAAAAATGTTGAGTTTACAACGTTTAGTTTAGGTGTGAGAGCCAAAATGAACTTTTTATTGCTTTAAACGCGTTTTCAGCCCCTGATTGTACACTTAAGGTGAAAATGTCAAAATCTTCAAAATGAGCATAAGCACGATGAAATTAATGCTGGAATCATCTTCAGGATGCTAGAATACACTGAATACAGCAAAAATTTTCAGTCTACAACGTTTAGTTTAGGTGTGAGAGCCAAAATGAACTTTTTATTGCTTTAAACGCGTTTTCAGCCCCTGATTGTACACTTAAGGTGAAAATGTCAAAATCTTCAAAATGAGCATAAGCACTATGAAATTAATGCTGGAATCATCTTCAGGATGCTAGAATACACTAAATACAGCAAAAATGTTGAGTCTACAACGTTTTGTTTAGGTGTGAGAGCCAAAATGAACTTTTTATTGCTTTAAACGCGTTTTCAGCCCCTGATTGTACACTTAAGGTGAAAATGTCAAAATCTTCAAAATGAGCATAAGCACAATGAAATTAATGCTGGAATCATCTTCAGGATGCTAGAATACACTAAATACAGCAAAAATTTTGAGTCTACAACATTTAGTTTAGGTGTGAGAGCCAAAATGAACTTTTTATTGCTGTAAACGCGTTTTCAGCCTGATTGTGCACTTTAGGTGAAAATGTCAAAATCTTAAAAATGAGCATAAGCACAATGAAATTAATGCTGGAATCATCTTCAGGATGCTAGAATACACTAAATACAGCAAAAATTTTGAGTCTACAACGTTTAGTTTTGTTTTTTGAGCCAAAATGAACTTTTTATTGTTTTAAACGCGTTTTCAGCCCCTGATTGTACACTTAAGGTGAAAATGTCAAAATCTTCAAAATGAGCATAAGCACTATGAAATTAATGCTGGAATCATCTTCAGGATGCTAGAATACACTAAATACAGCAAAAATGTTGAGTCTACAACGTTTTGTTTAGGTGTGAGAGCCAAAATGAACTTTTTATTGCTTTAAACGCGTTTTAAGCCCCTGATTGTACACTTAAGGTGAAAATGTCAAAATCTTCAAAATGAGCATAAGCACAATGAAATTAATGCTGGAATCATCTTCAGGATGCTAGAATACACTAAATACAGCAAAAATTTTGAGTCTACAACGTTTAGTTTAGGTGTGAGAGCCAAAATGAACTTTTTATTGCTTTAAACGCGTTTTCAGCCTGATTGTGCACTTTAGGTGAAAATGTCAAAATCTTAAAAATGAGCATAAGCACAATGAAATTAATGCTGGAATCATCTTCAGGATGCTAGAATACACTAAATAGAGCAAATATTTTGAGTCTACAACGTTTAGTTTAGGTGTGATAGCCAAAATGAACTTTTTATTGCTTTAAATGCGTTTTCAGCCTGATTGTGCACTTTAGGTGAAAATGTCAAAATCTTCAAAATGAGCATAAGCACGATGAAATTAATGCTGGATTCATCTTCAGGATGCTAGAATACACTGAATACAGCAAAAATTTTGAGTCTACAACGTTTATTTTAGGTTTGAGAGCCAAAATGAACTTTTTATTGCTTCAAACGCGTTTTCAGCCCCTGATTGTACACTTAAGGTGAAAATGTCAAAATCTTAAAAATGAGCATAAGCACAATGAAATTAATGCTGGAATCATCTTCAGGATGCTAGAATACACTAAATACAGCAAAAATGTTGAGTCTACAACGTTTTGTTTAGGTGTGAGAGCCAAAATGAACTTTTTATTGCTTTAAATGCGTTTTCAGCCTGATTGTGCACTTTAGGTGAAAATGTCAAAATCTTAAAAATGAGCATAATCACAATAAAATTAATGCTTGAATCATCTTCAGGATGCTAGAATACACTGAATACAGCAAAAATTTTGAGTCTACAACGTTTATTTTAGGTTTGAGAGCCAAAATGAACTTTTTATTGCTTTAAATGCGTTTTCAGCCTGATTGTGCACTTTAGGTGAAAATGTCAAAATCTTAAAAATGAGCATAATCACAATAAAATTAATGCTTGAATCATCTTCAGGATGCTAGAATACACTAAATACAGCAAACATTTTGAGTCTACAACGTTTAGTTTAGGTGTGAGAGCCAAAATGAACTTTTTATTGCTTTAAACGCGTTTTCAGCCCCTGATTGTACACTTAAGGTGAAAATGTCAAAATCTTCAAAATGAGCATAAGAGACAATGAAATTAATGCTGGAATCATCTTCAGGATGCTAGAATACACTAAATACAGCAACAATTTTGAGTCTACAACGTTTAGTTTAGGTGTGAGAGCAAAAATGAACTTTTTATTGCTTTAAATGCGTTTTCAGCCTGATTGTGCACTTTAGGTGAAAATGTCAAAATCTTCAAAATGAGCATAAGCACAATGAAATTAATGCTGGAATCATCTTCAGGATGCTAGAATACACTAAATACAGCAAAAATTTTGAGTCTACAACGTTTAGTTTAGGTGTGAGAGCCAAAATGAAATTTTATTACTGTAAACGCGTTTTCAGCCCCTGATTGTGCACTTTAGGTGAAAATGTCAAAATCTTCAAAATGAGCATAAGCACAATGAAATTAATGCTGGAATCATCTTCAGGATGCTAGAATACACTAAATACAGCAAAAATGTTGAGTTTACAACGTTTGGTTTAGGTGTGAGAGCCAAAATGAACTTTTTATTGCTTTAAACGCGTTTTCAGCCCCTGATTGTACACTTAAGTTGAAAATGTCAAAATCTTCAAAATGAGCATAAGCACAATGAAATTAATGCTGGAATCATCTTCAGGATGGTAGAATACACTAAATACAGCAAAAATGTTGAGTCTACAACGTTTTGTTTAGGTGTGAGAGCCAAAATGAACTTTTTATTGCTTTAAATGCGTTTTCAGCCTGATTGTGCACTTTAGGTGAAAATGTCAAAATCTTCAAAATGAGCATAAGCACGATGAAATTAATGCTGGAATCATCTTCAGGATGCTAGAATACACTGAATACAGCAAAAATTTTGAGTCTCCAACGTTTATTTTAGGTTTGAGAGCCAAAATGAACTTTTTATTGCTTTAAACGCGTTTTCAGCCCCTGATTGTACACTTAAGGTGAAAATGTCAAAATCTTAAAAATGAGCATAAGCACAATGAAATTAATGCTGGAATCATCTTCAGGATGCTAGAATACACTAAATACAGCAAAAATGTTGAGTCTACAACGTTTTGTTTAGGTGTGAGAGCCAAAATGAACTTTTTATTGCTTTAAACGCGTTTTCAGCCCCTGATTGTACACTTAAGGTGAAAATGTCAAAATCTTCAAAATGAGCATTAGCACAATGAAATTAATGCTGGAATCATCTTCAGGATGCTAGAATACACTAAATACAGCAAAAATTTTGAGTCTACAACGTTTAGTTTAGGTGTGAGAGCCAAAATGAACTTTTTATTGCTTTAAACGCGTTTTCAGCCCCTGATTGTACACTTAAGGTGAAAATGTCAAAATCTTCAAAATGAGCATAAGCACAATATAATTAATGCTGGAATCATCTTCAGGATGGTAGAATACACTAAATACAGCAAAAATGTTGAGTCTACAACGTTTTGTTTAGGTGTGAGAGCCAATATGAACTTTTTATTACTTTAAATGCGTTTTCAGCCTGATTGTGCACTTTAGGTGAAAATGTCAAAATCTTCAAAATGAGCATAAGCACGATGAAATTAATGCTGGAATCATCTTCAGGATGCTAGAATACACTAAATACAGCAAATATTTTGAGTCTACAACGTTTAGTTTAGGTGTGAGAGCCAAAATGAACTTTTTATTGCTTTAAATGCGTTTTCAGCCTCATTGTGCACTTTAGGTGAAAATGTCAAAATCTTCAAAATGAGCATAAGCACAATGAAATTAATGCTGGAATCATCTTCAGGATGCTAGAATACACTAAATACAGCAAAAATTTTGAGTCTACAACGTTTAGTTTAGGTGTGAGAGCCAAAATGAACTTTTTATTACTGTAAACGCGTTTTCAGCCCCTGATTGTGCACTTTAGGTGAAAATGTCAAAATCTTCAAAATGAGCATAAGCACAATGAAATTAATGCTGGAATCATCTTCAGGATGCTAGAATACACTAAATACAGCAAAAATGTTGAGTTTACAACGTTTAGTTTAGGTGTGAGAGCCAAAATGAACTTTTTATTGCTTTAAACGCGTTTTCAGCCCCTGATTGTACACTTAAGGTGAAAATGTCAAAATCTTCAAAATGAGCATAAGCACGATGAAATTAATGCTGGAATCATCTTCAGGATGCTAGAATACACTGAATACAGCAAAAATTTTCAGTCTACAACGTTTAGTTTAGGTGTGAGAGCCAAAATGAACTTTTTATTGCTTTAAACGCGTTTTCAGCCCCTGATTGTACACTTAAGGTGAAAATGTCAAAATCTTCAAAATGAGCATAAGCACTATGAAATTAATGCTGGAATCATCTTCAGGATGCTAGAATACACTAAATACAGCAAAAATGTTGAGTCTACAACGTTTTGTTTAGGTGTGAGAGCCAAAATGAACTTTTTATTGCTTTAAACGCGTTTTCAGCCCCTGATTGTACACTTAAGGTGAAAATGTCAAAATCTTCAAAATGAGCATAAGCACAATGAAATTAATGCTGGAATCATCTTCAGGATGCTAGAATACACTAAATACAGCAAAAATTTTGAGTCTACAACATTTAGTTTAGGTGTGAGAGCCAAAATGAACTTTTTATTGCTGTAAACGCGTTTTCAGCCTGATTGTGCACTTTAGGTGAAAATGTCAAAATCTTAAAAATGAGCATAAGCACAATGAAATTAATGCTGGAATCATCTTCAGGATGCTAGAATACACTAAATACAGCAAAAATTTTGAGTCTACAACGTTTAGTTTTGTTTTTTGAGCCAAAATGAACTTTTTATTGTTTTAAACGCGTTTTCAGCCCCTGATTGTACACTTAAGGTGAAAATGTCAAAATCTTCAAAATGAGCATAAGCACTATGAAATTAATGCTGGAATCATCTTCAGGATGCTAGAATACACTAAATACAGCAAAAATGTTGAGTCTACAACGTTTTGTTTAGGTGTGAGAGCCAAAATGAACTTTTTATTGCTTTAAACGCGTTTTAAGCCCCTGATTGTACACTTAAGGTGAAAATGTCAAAATCTTCAAAATGAGCATAAGCACAATGAAATTAATGCTGGAATCATCTTCAGGATGCTAGAATACACTAAATACAGCAAAAATTTTGAGTCTACAACGTTTAGTTTAGGTGTGAGAGCCAAAATGAACTTTTTATTGCTTTAAACGCGTTTTCAGCCTGATTGTGCACTTTAGGTGAAAATGTCAAAATCTTAAAAATGAGCATAAGCACAATGAAATTAATGCTGGAATCATCTTCAGGATGCTAGAATACACTAAATAGAGCAAATATTTTGAGTCTACAACGTTTAGTTTAGGTGTGATAGCCAAAATGAACTTTTTATTGCTTTAAATGCGTTTTCAGCCTGATTGTGCACTTTAGGTGAAAATGTCAAAATCTTCAAAATGAGCATAAGCACGATGAAATTAATGCTGGATTCATCTTCAGGATGCTAGAATACACTGAATACAGCAAAAATTTTGAGTCTACAACGTTTATTTTAGGTTTGAGAGCCAAAATGAACTTTTTATTGCTTCAAACGCGTTTTCAGCCCCTGATTGTACACTTAAGGTGAAAATGTCAAAATCTTAAAAATGAGCATAAGCACAATGAAATTAATGCTGGAATCATCTTCAGGATGCTAGAATACACTAAATACAGCAAAAATGTTGAGTCTACAACGTTTTGTTTAGGTGTGAGAGCCAAAATGAACTTTTTATTGCTTTAAATGCGTTTTCAGCCTGATTGTGCACTTTAGGTGAAAATGTCAAAATCTTAAAAATGAGCATAATCACAATAAAATTAATGCTTGAATCATCTTCAGGATGCTAGAATACACTAAATACAGCAAAAATTTTGAGTCTACAACGTTTAGTTTAGGTGTGAGAGCCAAAATGAACTTTTTATTGCTTTAAATGCGTTTTCAGCCTGATTGCGCACTTTAGGTGAAAATGTCAAAATCTTCAAAATGAGCATAAGCACAATGAAATTAATGCTGGAATCATCTTCAGGATGCTAGAATACACGAAATACAGCAAAAATGTTGAGTCTACAACGTTTTGTTTAGGTGTGAGAGCCAAAATGAACTTTTTATTGCTTTAAATGCGTTTTCAGCCTGATTGTGCACTTTAGGTGAAAATGTCAAAATCTTAAAAATGAGCATAATCACAATGAAATTAATGCTTGAATCATCTTCAGGATGATAGAATACACTAAATACAGCAAAAATTTTGAGTCTACAACGTTTAGTTTAGGTGTGAGAGCCAAAATGAACTTTTTATTGCTTTAAACGCATTTTCAGCCCCTGATTGTACACTTAAGGTGAAAATGTCAAAATCTTCAAAATGAGCATAAGCACAATGAAATTAATGCTGGAATCATCTTCAGGATGCTAGAATACACTAAATACAGCAAAAATTTTGAGTCTACAACGTTTAGTTTAGGTGTGAGAGCCAAAATGAACTTTGTATTGCTTTAAACGCGTTTTCAGCCTGATTGTGCACTTTAGGTGAAAATGTCAAAATCTTAAAAATGGGCATAAGCACAATGAAATTAATGCTGGAATCATCTTCAGGATGCTAGAATACACTAAATACAGCAAATATTTTGAGTCTACAACGTTTAGTTTAGGTGTGAGAGCCAAAATGAACTTTTTATTGCTGTAAATGCGTTTTCAGCCTGATTGTGCACTTTAGGTGAAAATGTCAAAATCTTCAAAATGAGCATAAGCACGATGAAATTAATGCTGGAATCATCTTCAGGATGCTAGAATACACTGAATACGGCAAAAATTTTGAGTCTACAACGTTTATTTTAGGTTTGAGAGCCAAAATGAACTTTTTATTGCTTTAAACGCGTTTTCAGCCCCTGATTGTACACTTAAGGTGAATATGTCAAAATCTTAAAAATGAGCATAAGCACAATGAAATTAATGCTGGAATCATCTTCAGGATGCTAGAATACACTAAATACAGCAAAAATGTTGAGTCTACAACGTTTTGTTTAGGTGTGAGAGCCAAAATGAACTTTTTATTGCTTTAAATGCGTTTTCAGCCTGATTGTGCACTTTAGGTGAAAATGTCAAAATCTTAAAAATGAGCATAATCACAATAAAATTAATGCTTGAATCATCTTCAGGATGCTAGAATACACTAAATACAGCAAAAATTTTGAGTCTACAACGTTTAGTTTAGGTGTGAGAGCCAAAATGAACTTTTTATTGCTGTAAATGTGTTTTCAGCCTGATTGTGCACTTTAGGTGAAAATGTCAAAATCTTCAAAATGAGCATAAGCACGATGAAATTAATGCTGGAATCATCTTCAGGATGCTAGAATACACTGAATACAGCAAAAATTTTGAGTCTACAACATTTATTTTAGGTTTGAGAGCCAAAATGAACTTTTTATTGCTTTAAACGCGTTTTCAGCCCCTGATTGTGCACTTTAGGTGAAAATGTCAAAATCTTAAAAATGAGCATAATCACAATAAAATTAATGCTTGAATCATCTTCAGGATGCTAGAATACACTAAATACAGCAAAAATTTTGAGTCTACAACGTTTAGTTTAGGTGTGAGAGCCAAAATGAACTTTTTATTGCTTTAAATGCGTTTTCAGCCTGATTGCGCACTTTAGGTGAAAATGTCAAAATCTTCAAAATGAGCATAAGCACAATGAAATTAATGCTGGAATCATCTTCAGGATGCTAGAATACACTTTATACAGCAAAAATGTTGAGTCTACAACGTTTTGTTTAGGTGTGAGAGCCAAAATGAACTTTTTATTGCTTTAAATGCGTTTTTAGCCTGATTGTGCACTTTAGGTGAAAATGTCAAAATCTTAAAAATGAGCATAATCACAATGAAATGAATGCTTGAATCATCTTCAGGATGATAGAATACACTAAATACAGCAAAAATTTTGAGTCTACAACGTTTAGTTTAGGTGTGAGAGCCAAAATGAACTTTTTATTGCTTTAAACGCATTTTCAGCCCCTGATTGTACACTTAAGGTGAAAATGTCAAAATCTTCAAAATGAGCATAAGCACAATGAAATTAATGCTGGAATCATCTTCAGGATGCTAGAATACACTAAATACAGCAAAAATTTTGAGTCTACAACGTTTAGTTTAGGTGTGAGAGCCAAAATGAACTTTGTATTGCTTTAAACGCGTTTTCAGCCTGATTGTGCACTTTAGGTGAAAATGTCAAAATCTTAAAAATGGGCATAAGCACAATGAAATTAATGCTGGAATCATCTTCAGGATGCTAGAATACACTAAATACAGCAAATATTTTGAGTCTACAACGTTTAGTTTAGGTGTGAGAGCCAAAATGAACTTTTTATTGCTGTATATGCGTTGTCAGCCTGATTGTGCACTTTAGGTGAAAATGTCAAAATCTTCAAAATGAGCATAAGCACGATGAAATTAATGCTGGAATCATCTTCAGGATGCTAGAATACACTGAATACAGCAAAAATTTTGAGTCTACAACGTTTATTTTAGGTTTGAGAGCCAAAATGAACTTTTTATTGCTTTAAACGCGTTTTCAGCCCCTGATTGTACACTTAAGGTGAAAATGTCAAAATCTTAAAAATGAGCATAAGCACAATGAAATTAATGCTGGAATCATCTTCAGGATGCTAGAATACACTAAATACAGCAAAAATGTTGAGTCTACAACGTTTTGTTTAGGTATGACAGCCAAAATGAACTTTTTATTGCTTTAAATGTGTTTTCAGCCTGATTGTGCACTTTAGGTGAAAATGTCAAAATCTTAAAAATGAGCATAATCACAATAAAATTAATGCTTGAATCATCTTCAGGATGCTAGAATACACTAAATACAGCAAAAATTTTGAGTCTACAACGTTTAGTTTAGGTGTGAGAGCCAAAATGAACTTTTTATTGCTTTAAACGCGTTTTCAGCCCCTGATTGTACACTTTAGGTGAAAATGTCAAAATCTTAAAAATGAGCATAAGCAAAATGAAATTAAAGCTGGAATCATCTTCAGGATGCTAGAATACACTAAATACAGCAAAAATGTTGAGTCTACAACGTTTAGTTTAGGTGTGAGAGCCAAAATGAACTTTTTATTGCTTTAAATGCGTTTTCAGCCTGATTGTGCACTTTAGGTGAAAATGTCAAAATCTTCAAAATGAGCATAAGCACAATGAAATTAATGCTGGAATCATCTTCAGGATGCTAGAATACACTAAATACAGCAAAAATTTTGAGTCTACAACGTTTAGTTTAGGTGTGAGTGCCAAAATGAACTTTTTATTGCTTTGAACGCGTTTTCAGCCTGATTGTGCACTTTAGGTGAAAATGTCAAAATCTTAAAAATGAGCATAAGCACAATGAAATTAATGCTGGAATCATCTTCAGGATGCTAGAATACACTAAATACAGCAAAAATTTTGAATCTACAACGTTAAGTTTGGGTGTGAGGGCCAAAATGAACTTTTTATTGCTTTAAACGCGTTTTCAGCCCCTGATTGTACACTTAAGGTGAAAATGTCAAAATCTTAAAAATGAGCATAAGCACAATGAAATTAAAGCTGGAATCATCTCCAGGATGCTAGAATACACTAAATACAGCAAAAATGTTGAGTCTACAACGTTTAGTTTAGGTGTGAGAGCCAAAATGAACTTTTTATTGCTTTAAATGCGTTTTCAGCCTGATTGTGCACTTTAGGTGAAAATGTCAAAATCTTCAAAATGAGCATAAGCACAATGAAATTAATGATGGAATTATCTTCAGGGTGCTAGAATACACTAAATACAGCAAAAATTTTGAGTCTACAACGTTTAGTTTAGGTGTGAGAGCCAAAATGAACTTTTTATTGCTTTAAACGCGTTTTTAGCCTGATTGTGCACTTTAGGTGAAAATGTCAAAATCTTAAAAATGAGCATAAGCACAATGAAATTAATGCTGGAATCATCTTCAGGATGCTAGAATACACTGAATACAGCAAAAATTTTGAGTCTACAACGTTTAGTTTAGGTGTGAGTGCCAAAATGAACTTTTTATTGCTTTAAACGCGTTTTCAGCCCCTGATTGTACACTTAAGGTGAAAATGTCAAAATCTTAAAAATGAGCATAAGCACAATGAAATTAATGCTGGAATCATCTTCAGGATGCTAGAATACACTGAATACAGCAAAAATTTTGAGTCTACAACGTTTAGTTTAGGTGTGAGAGCCAAAATGAACTTTTTATTGCTTTAAACGCGTTTTCAGCCCCTGATTGTACACTTAAGGTGAAAATGTCAAAATCTTAAAAATGAGCATAAGCACAATGAAATTAATGCTGGAATCATCTTCAGGATGCTAGAATACACTAAATACAGCAAAAATTTTGAGTCTACATCGTTTAGTTTAGGTGTGAGAGCCAAAATGAACTTTTTATTGCTTTAAACGCGTTTTTAGCCTGATTGTGCACTTAAGGTGAAAATGTCAAAATCTTAAAAATGAGCATAAGCACAATGAAATTAATGCTGGAATCATCTTCAGGATGCTAGAATACACTGAATACAGCAAAAATTTTGAGTCTACAACGTTTAGTTTAGGTGTGAGAGCCAAAATGAACTTTTTATTGCTTTAAACGCGTTTTCAGCCCCTGATTGTACACTTAAGGTGAAAATGTCAAAATCTTAAAAATGAGCATAAGCACAATGAAATTAATGCTGGAATCATCTTCAGGATGCTAGAATACACTAAATACAGCAAAAATTTTGAGTCTACATCGTTTAGTTTAGGTGTGAGAGCCAAAATGAACTTTTTATTGCTTTAAATGCGTTTTCAGCCTGATTGTGCACTTTAGGTGAAAATGTCAAAATCTTCAAAATGAGCATAAGCACGATGAAATTAATGCTGGAATCATCTTCAGGATGCTAGAATACACTGAATACAGCAAAAATTTTGAGTCTACAACGTTTAGTTTAGGTGTGAGAGCCAAAATGAACTTTTTATTGCTTTAAACGCGTTTTCAGCCTGATTGTACACTTAAGGTGAAAATGTCAAAATCTTAAAAATGAGCATAAGCACAATGAAATTAAAGCTGGAATCATCTTCAGGATGCTAGAATACACTAAATACAGCAAAAATGTTGAGTCTACAACGTTTAGTTTAGGTGTGAGAGCCAAAATGAACTTTTTATTGCTTTAAATGCGTTTTCAGCCTGATTGTGCACTTTAGGTGAAAATGTCAAAATCTTAAAAATGAGCATAAGCAAAATGAAATTAAAGCTGGAATCATCTTCAGGATGCTAGAATACACTAAATACAGCAAAAATGTTGAGTCTACAACGTTTAGTTTAGGTGTGAGAGCCAAAATGAACTTTTTATTGCTTTAAATGCGTTTTCAGCCTGATTGTGCACTTTAGGTGAAAATGTCAAAATCTTCAAAATGAGCATAAGCACAATGAAATTAATGCTGGAATCATCTTCAGGATGCTAGAATACACTAAATACAGCAAAAATTTTGAGTCTACAACGTTTAGTTTAGGTGTGAGTGCCAAAATGAACTTTTTATTGCTTTGAACGCGTTTTCAGCCTGATTGTGCACTTTAGGTGAAAATGTCAAAATCTTAAAAATGAGCATAAGCACAATGAAATTAATGCTGGAATCATCTTCAGGATGCTAGAATACACTAAATACAGCAAAAATTTTGAGTCTACAACGTTTAGTTTAGGTGTGAGGGCCAAAATGAACTTTTTATTGCTTTAAACGCGTTTTCAGCCCCTGATTGTACACTTAAGGTGAAAATGTCAAAATCTTAAAAATGAGCATAAGCACAATGAAATTAAAGCTGGAATCATCTTCAGGATGCTAGAATACACTAAATACAGCAAAAATGTTGAGTCTACAACGTTTAGTTTAGGTGTGAGAGCCAAAATGAACTTTTTATTGCTTTAAATGCGTTTTCAGCCTGATTGTGCACTTTAGGTGAAAATGTCAAAATCTTCAAAATGAGCATAAGCACAATGAAATTAATGATGGAATCATCTTCAGGATGCTAGAATACACTAAATACAGCAAAAATTTTGAGTCTACAACGTTTAGTTTAGGTGTGAGAGCCAAAATGAACTTTTTATTGCTTTAAACGCGTTTTCAGCCTGATTGTGCACTTAAGGTGAAAATGTCAAAATCTTAAAAATGAGCATAAGCACAATGAAATTAATGCTGGAATCATCTTCAGGATGCTAGAATACACTAAATACAACAAAAATTTTGAGTCTACAACGTTTAGTTTAGGTGTGAGTGCCAAAATGAACTTTTTATTGCTTTAAACGCGTTTTCAGCCTGATTGTGCACTTTAGGTGAAAATGTCAAAATCTTAAAAATGAGCTTAAGCACAATGAAATTAATGCTGGAATCATCTTCAGGATGCTAGAATACACTAAATACAGCAAAAATTTTGAGTCTACAACGTTTAGTTTAGGTGTGAGAGCCAAAATGAACTTTTTATTGCTTTAAACGCGTTTTCAGCCCCTGATTGTACACTTAAGGTGAAAATGTCAAAATCTTAAAAATGAGCATAAGCACAATGAAATTAAAGCTGGAATCATCTCCAGGATGCTAGAATACACTAAATACAGCAAAAATGTTGAGTCTACAACGTTTAGTTTAGGTGTGAGAGCCAAAATGAACTTTTTATTGCTTTAAATGCGTTTTCAGCCTGATTGTGCACTTTAGGTGAAAATGTCAAAATCTTCAAAATGAGCATAAGCACAATGAAATTAATGCTGGAATCATCTTCAGGATGCTAGAATACACTAAATACAGCAAAAATTTTGAGTCTACAACGTTTAGTTTAGGTGTGAGAGCCAAAATGAACTTTTTATTGCTTTAAACGCGTTTTCAGCCTGATTGTGCACTTTGGGTGAAAATGTCAAAATCTTAAAAATGAGCATAAGCACAATGAAATTAATGCTGGAATCATCTTCAGGATGCTAGAATACACTGAATACAGCAAAAATTTTGAGTCTACAACGTTTAGTTTAGGTGTGAGAGCCAAAATGAACTTTTTATTGCTTTAAACGCGTTTTCAGCCCCTGATTGTACACTTAAGGTGAAAATGTCAAAATCTTAAAAATGAGCATAAGCACAATGAAATTAATGCTGGAATCATCTTCAGGATGCTAGAATACACTAAATACAGCAAAAATGTTGAGTCTACAACGTTTAGTTTAGGTGTGAGAGCCAAAATGAACTTTTTATTGCTTTAAATGCGTTTTCAGCCTGATTGTGCACTTTAGGTGAAAATGTCAAAATCTTCAAAATGAGCATAAGCACGATGAAATTAATGCTGGAATCATCTTCAGGATGCTAGAATACACTGAATACAGCAAAAATTTTGAGTCTACAACGTTTAGTTTAGGTGTGAGAGCCAAAATGAACTTTTTATTGCTTTAAACGCGTTTTCAGCCCCTGATTGTACACTTAAGGTGAAAATGTCAAAATCTTAAAAATGAGCATAAGCACAATGAAATTAAAGCTGGAATCATCTTCAGGATGCTAGAATACACTAAATACAGCAAAAATGTTGAGTCTACAACGTTTAGTTTAGGTGTGAGAGCCAAAATGAACTTTTTATTGCTTTAAATGCGTTTTCAGCCTGATTGTGCACTTTAGGTGAAAATGTCAAAATCTTAAAAATGAGCATAAGCACAATGAAATTAAAGCTGGAATCATCTTCAGGATGCTAGAATACACTAAATACAGCAAAAATGTTGAGTCTACAACGTTTTGTTTAGGTGTGAGAGCCAAAATGAACTTTTTATTGCTTTAAACGCGTTTTCAGCCCCTGATTGTACACTTAAGGTGAAAATGTCAAAATCTTAAAAATGAGCATAAGCACAATGAAATTAATGCTGGAATCATCTTCAGGATGCTAGAATACACTAAATACAGCAAAAATGTTGAGTCTACAACGTTTAGTTTAGGTGTGAGAGCCAAAATGAACTTTTTATTGCTTTAAATGCGTTTTCAGTCTGATTGTGCACTTTAGGTGAAAATGTCAAAATCTTCAAAATGAGCATAAGCACAATGAAATTAATGCTGGAATCATCTTCAGGATGCTAGAATACACTAAATACAGCAAAAATGTTGAGTCTACAACGTTTAGTTTAGGTGTGAGAGCCAAAATGAACTTTTTATTGCTTTAAATGCGTTTTCAGCCTGATTGTGCACTTTAGGTGAAAATGTCAAAATCTTCAAAATGAGCATAAGCACAATGAAATTAATGCTGGAATCATCTTCAGGATGCTAGAATACACTAAATACAGCAAAAATTTTGAGTCTACAACGTTTAGTTTAGGTGTGAGTGCCAAAATGAACTTTTTATTGCTTTGAACGCGTTTTCAGCCTGATTGTGCACTTTAGGTGAAAATGTCAAAATCTTAAAAATGAGCATAAGCACAATGAAATTAATGCTGGAATCATCTTCAGGATGCTAGAATACACTAAATACAGCAAAAATTTTGAGTCTACAACGTTTAGTTTAGGTGTGAGGGCCAAAATGAACTTTTTATTGCTTTAAACGCGTTTTCAGCCCCTGATTGTACACTTAAGGTGAAAATGTCAAAATCTTAAAAATGAGCATAAGCACAATGAAATTAAAGCTGGAATCATCTTCAGGATGCTAAAAAACACTAAATACAGCAAAAATGTTGAGTCTACAACGTTTAGTTTAGGTGTGAGAGCCAAAATGAACTTTTTATTGCTTTAAATGCGTTTTCAGCCTGATTGTGCACTTTAGGTGAAAATGTCAAAATCTTCAAAATGAGCATAAGCACAATGAAATTAATGATGGAATCATCTTCAGGATGCTAGAATACACTAAATACAGCAAAAATTTTGAGTCTACAACGTTTAGTTTAGGTGTGAGAGCCAAAATGAACTTTTTATTGCTTTAAACGCGTTTTCAGCCTGATTGTGCACTTAAGGTGAAAATGTCAAAATCTTAAAAATGAGCATAAGCACAATGAAATTAATGCTGGAATCATCTTCAGGATGCTAGAATACACTGAATACAGCAAAAATTTTGAGTCTACAACGTTTAGTTTAGGTGTGAGAGCCAAAATGAACTTTTTATTGCTTTAAACGCGTTTTCAGCCTGATTGTACACTTAAGGTGAAAATGTCAAAATCTTAAAAATGAGCATAAGCACAATGAAATTAAAGCTGGAATCATCTTCAGGATGCTAGAATACACTAAATACAGCAAAAATGTTGAGTCTACAACGTTTAGTTTAGGTGTGAGAGCCAAAATGAACTTTTTATTGCTTTAAATGCGTTTTCAGCCTGATTGTGCACTTTAGGTGAAAATGTCAAAATCTTAAAAATGAGCATAAGCAAAATGAAATTAAAGCTGGAATCATCTTCAGGATGCTAGAATACACTAAATACAGCAAAAATGTTGAGTCTACAACGTTTAGTTTAGGTGTGAGAGCCAAAATGAACTTTTTATTGCTTTAAATGCGTTTTCAGCCTGATTGTGCACTTTAGGTGAAAATGTCAAAATCTTCAAAATGAGCATAAGCACAATGAAATTAATGCTGGAATCATCTTCAGGATGCTAGAATACACTAAATACAGCAAAAATTTTGAGTCTACAACGTTTAGTTTAGGTGTGAGTGCCAAAATGAACTTTTTATTGCTTTGAACGCGTTTTCAGCCTGATTGTGCACTTTAGGTGAAAATGTCAAAATCTTAAAAATGAGCATAAGCACAATGAAATTAATGCTGGAATCATCTTCAGGATGCTAGAATACACTAAATACAGCAAAAATTTTGAATCTACAACGTTAAGTTTGGGTGTGAGGGCCAAAATGAACTTTTTATTGCTTTAAACGCGTTTTCAGCCCCTGATTGTACACTTAAGGTGAAAATGTCAAAATCTTAAAAATGAGCATAAGCACAATGAAATTAAAGCTGGAATCATCTCCAGGATGCTAGAATACACTAAATACAGCAAAAATGTTGAGTCTACAACGTTTAGTTTAGGTGTGAGAGCCAAAATGAACTTTTTATTGCTTTAAATGCGTTTTCAGCCTGATTGTGCACTTTAGGTGAAAATGTCAAAATCTTCAAAATGAGCATAAGCACAATGAAATTAATGATGGAATTATCTTCAGGGTGCTAGAATACACTAAATACAGCAAAAATTTTGAGTCTACAACGTTTAGTTTAGGTGTGAGAGCCAAAATGAACTTTTTATTGCTTTAAACGCGTTTTTAGCCTGATTGTGCACTTTAAGTGAAAATATCAAAATCTTAAAAATGAGCATAAGCACAATGAAATTAATGCTGGAATCATCTTCAGGATGCTAGAATACACTGAATACAGCAAAAATTTTGAGTCTACAACGTTTAGTTTAGGTGTGAGTGCCAAAATGAACTTTTTATTGCTTTAAACGCGTTTTCAGCCCCTGATTGTACACTTAAGGTGAAAATGTCAAAATCTTAAAAATGAGCATAAGCACAATGAAATTAATGCTGGAATCATCTTCAGGATGCTAGAATACACTGAATACAGCAAAAATTTTGAGTCTACAACGTTTAGTTTAGGTGTGAGAGCCAAAATGAACTTTTTATTGCTTTAAACGCGTTTTCAGCCCCTGATTGTACACTTAAGGTGAAAATGTCAAAATCTTAAAAATGAGCATAAGCACAATGAAATTAATGCTGGAATCATCTTCAGGATGCTAGAATACACTAAATACAGCAAAAATTTTGAGTCTACATCGTTTAGTTTAGGTGTGAGAGCCAAAATGAACTTTTTATTGCTTTAAACGCGTTTTTAGCCTGATTGTGCACTTTAGGTGAAAATGTCAAAATCTTAAAAATGAGCATAAGCACAATGAAATTAATGCTGGAATCATCTTCAGGATGCTAGAATACACTGAATACAGCAAAAATTTTGAGTCTACAACGTTTAGTTTAGGTGTGAGAGCCAAAATGAACTTTTTATTGCTTTAAACGCGTTTTCAGCCCCTGATTGTACACTTAAGGTGAAAATGTCAAAATCTTAAAAATGAGCATAAGCACAATGAAATTAATGCTGGAATCATCTTCAGGATGCTAGAATACACTAAATACAGCAAAAATTTTGAGTCTACATCGTTTAGTTTAGGTGTGAGAGCCAAAATGAACTTTTTATTGCTTTAAATGCGTTTTCAGCCTGATTGTGCACTTTAGGTGAAAATGTCAAAATCTTCAAAATGAGCATAAGCACGATGAAATTAATGCTGGAATCATCTTCAGGATGCTAGAATACACTGAATACAGCAAAAATTTTGAGTCTACAACGTTTAGTTTGGGTGTGAGAGCCAAAATGAACTTTTTATTGCTTTAAACGCGTTTTCAGCCTGATTGTACACTTAAGGTGAAAATGTCAAAATCTTAAAAATGAGCATAAGCACAATGAAATTAAAGCTGGAATCATCTTCAGGATGCTAGAATACACTAAATACAGCAAAAATGTTGAGTCTACAACGTTTAGTTTAGGTGTGAGAGCCAAAATGAACTTTTTATTGCTTTAAATGCGTTTTCAGCCTGATTGTGCACTTTAGGTGAAAATGTCAAAATCTTAAAAATGAGCATAAGCAAAATGAAATTAAAGCTGGAATCATCTTCAGGATGCTAGAATACACTAAATACAGCAAAAATGTTGAGTCTACAACGTTTAGTTTAGGTGTGAGAGCCAAAATGAACTTTTTATTGCTTTAAATGCGTTTTCAGCCTGATTGTGCACTTTAGGTGAAAATGTCAAAATCTTCAAAATGAGCATAAGCACAATGAAATTAATGCTGGAATCATCTTCAGGATGCTAGAATACACTAAATACAGCAAAAATTTTGAGTCTACAACGTTTAGTTTAGGTGTGAGTGCCAAAATGAACTTTTTATTGCTTTGAACGCGTTTTCAGCCTGATTGTGCACTTTAGGTGAAAATGTCAAAATCTTAAAAATGAGCATAAGCACAATGAAATTAATGCTGGAATCATCTTCAGGATGCTAGAATACACTAAATACAGCAAAAATTTTGAGTCTACAACGTTTAGTTTAGGTGTGAGGGCCAAAATGAACTTTTTATTGCTTTAAACGCGTTTTCAGCCCCTGATTGTACACTTAAGGTGAAAATGTCAAAATCTTAAAAATGAGCATAAGCACAATGAAATTAAAGCTGGAATCATCTTCAGGATGCTAGAATACACTAAATACAGCAAAAATGTTGAGTCTACAACGTTTAGTTTAGGTGTGAGAGCCAAAATGAACTTTTTATTGCTTTAAATGCGTTTTCAGCCTGATTGTGCACTTTAGGTGAAAATGTCAAAATCTTCAAAATGAGCATAAGCACAATGAAATTAATGATGGAATCATCTTCAGGATGCTAGAATACACTAAATACAGCAAAAATTTTGAGTCTACAACGTTTAGTTTAGGTGTGAGAGCCAAAATGAACTTTTTATTGCTTTAAACGCGTTTTCAGCCTGATTGTGCACTTAAGGTGAAAATGTCAAAATCTTAAAAATGAGCATAAGCACAATGAAATTAATGCTGGAATCATCTTCAGGATGCTAGAATACACTAAATACAGCAAAAATTTTGAGTCTACATCGTTTAGTTTAGGTGTGAGAGCCAAAATGAACTTTTTATTGCTTTAAATGCGTTTTCAGCCTGATTGTGCACTTTAGGTGAAAATGTCAAAATCTTCAAAATGAGCATAAGCACGATGAAATTAATGCTGGAATCATCTTCAGGATGCTAGAATACACTGAATACAGCAAAAATTTTGAGTCTACAACGTTTAGTTTGGGTGTGAGAGCCAAAATGAACTTTTTATTGCTTTAAACGCGTTTTCAGCCTGATTGTACACTTAAGGTGAAAATGTCAAAATCTTAAAAATGAGCATAAGCACAATGAAATTAAAGCTGGAATCATCTTCAGGATGCTAGAATACACTAAATACAGCAAAAATGTTGAGTCTACAACGTTTAGTTTAGGTGTGAGAGCCAAAATGAACTTTTTATTGCTTTAAATGCGTTTTCAGCCTGATTGTGCACTTTAGGTGAAAATGTCAAAATCTTAAAAATGAGCATAAGCAAAATGAAATTAAAGCTGGAATCATCTTCAGGATGCTAGAATACACTAAATACAGCAAAAATGTTGAGTCTACAACGTTTAGTTTAGGTGTGAGAGCCAAAATGAACTTTTTATTGCTTTAAATGCGTTTTCAGCCTGATTGTGCACTTTAGGTGAAAATGTCAAAATCTTCAAAATGAGCATAAGCACAATGAAATTAATGCTGGAATCATCTTCAGGATGCTAGAATACACTAAATACAGCAAAAATTTTGAGTCTACAACGTTTAGTTTAGGTGTGAATGCCAAAATGAACTTTTTATTGCTTTGAACGCGTTTTCAGCCTGATTGTGCACTTTAGGTGAAAATGTCAAAATCTTAAAAATGAGCATAAGCACAATGAAATTAATGCTGGAATCATCTTCAGGATGCTAGAATACACTAAATACAGCAAAAATTTTGAGTCTACAACGTTTAGTTTAGGTGTGAGGGCCAAAATGAACTTTTTATTGCTTTAAACGCGTTTTCAGCCCCTGATTGTACACTTAAGGTGAAAATGTCAAAATCTTAAAAATGAGCATAAGCACAATGAAATTAAAGCTGGAATCATCTTCAGGATGCTAGAATACACTAAATACAGCAAAAATGTTGAGTCTACAACGTTTAGTTTAGGTGTGAGAGCCAAAATGAACTTTTTATTGCTTTAAATGCGTTTTCAGCCTGATTGTGCACTTTAGGTGAAAATGTCAAAATCTTCAAAATGAGCATAAGCACAATGAAATTAATGATGGAATCATCTTCAGGATGCTAGAATACACTAAATACAGCAAAAATTTTGAGTCTACAACGTTTAGTTTAGGTGTGAGAGCCAAAATGAACTTTTTATTGCTTTAAACGCGTTTTCAGCCTGATTGTGCACTTAAGGTGAAAATGTCAAAATCTTAAAAATGAGCATAAGCACAATGAAATTAATGCTGGAATCATCTTCAGGATGCTAGAATACACTAAATACAGCAAAAATTTTGAGTCTACAACGTTTAGTTTAGGTGTGAGTGCCAAAATGAACTTTTTATTGCTTTAAACGCGTTTTCAGCCTGATTGTGCACTTTAGGTGAAAATGTCAAAATCTTAAAAATGAGCATAAGCACAATGAAATTAATGCTGGAATCATCTTCAGGATGCTAGAATACACTAAATACAGCAAAAATTTTGAGTCTACAACGTTTAGTTTAGGTGTGAGAGCCAAAATGAACTTTTTATTGCTTTAAACGCGTTTTCAGCCCCTGATTGTACACTTAAGGTGAAAATGTCAAAATCTTAAAAATGAGCATAAGCACAATGAAATTAAAGCTGGAATCATCTCCAGGATGCTAGAATACACTAAATACAGCAAAAATGTTGAGTCTACAACGTTTAGTTTAGGTGTGAGAGCCAAAATGAACTTTTTATTGCTTTAAATGCGTTTTCAGCCTGATTGTGCACTTTAGGTGAAAATGTCAAAATCTTCAAAATGAGCATAAGCACAATGAAATTAATGATGGAATCATCTTCAGGATGCTAAAATACACTAAATACAGCAAAAATTTTGAGTCTACAACGTTTAGTTTAGGTGTGAGAGCCAAAATGAACTTTTTATTGCTTTAAACGCGTTTTTAGCCTGATTGTGCACTTTAGGTGAAAATGTCAAAATCTTAAAAATGAGCATAAGCACAATGAAATTAATGCTGGAATCATCTTCAGGATGCTAGAATACACTGAATACAGCAAAAATTTTGAGTCTACAACGTTTAGTTTAGGTGTGAGAGCCAAAATGAACTTTTTATTGCTTTAAACGCGTTTTCAGCCCCTGATTGTACACTTAAGGTGAAAATGTCAAAATCTTAAAAATGAGCATAAGCACAATGAAATTAATGCTGGAATCATCTTCAGGATGCTAGAATACACTAAATACAGCAAAAATTTTGAGTCTACATCGTTTAGTTTAGGTGTGAGAGCCAAAATGAACTTTTTATTGCTTTAAATGCGTTTTCAGCCTGATTGTGCACTTTAGGTGAAAATGTCAAAATCTTCAAAATGAGCATAAGCACGATGAAATTAATGCTGGAATCATCTTCAGGATGCTAGAATACACTGAATACAGCAAAAATTTTGAGTCTACAACGTTTAGTTTAGGTGTGAGAGCCAAAATGAACTTTTTATTGCTTTAAACGCGTTTTCAGCCTGATTGTACACTTAAGGTGAAAATGTCAAAATCTTAAAAATGAGCATAAGCACAATGAAATTAAAGCTGGAATCATCTTCAGGATGCTAGAATACACTAAATACAGCAAAAATGTTGAGTCTACAACGTTTAGTTTAGGTGTGAGAGCCAAAATGAACTTTTTATTGCTTTAAATGCGTTTTCAGCCTGATTGTGCACTTTAGGTGAAAATGTCAAAATCTTAAAAATGAGCATAAGCAAAATGAAATTAAAGCTGGAATCATCTTCAGGATGCTAGAATACACTAAATACAGCAAAAATGTTGAGTCTACAACGTTTAGTTTAGGTGTGAGAGCCAAAATGAACTTTTTATTGCTTTAAATGCGTTTTCAGCCTGATAGTGCACTTTAGGTGAAAATGTCAAAATCTTCAAAATGAGCATAAGCACAATGAAATTAATGCTGGAATCATCTTCAGGATGCTAGAATACACTAAATACAGCAAAAATTTTGAGTCTACAACGTTTAGTTTAGGTGTGAGTGCCAAAATGAACTTTTTATTGCTTTGAACGCGTTTTCAGCCTGATTGTGCACTTTAGGTGAAAATGTCAAAATCTTAAAAATGAGCATAAGCACAATGAAATTAATGCTGGAATCATCTTCAGGATGCTAGAATACACTAAATACAGCAAAAATTTTGAGTCTACAACGTTTAGTTTAGGTGTGAGGGCCAAAATGAACTTTTTATTGCTTTAAACGCGTTTTTAGCCCCTGATTGTACACTTAAGGTGAAAATGTCAAAATCTTAAAAATGATTATAAGCACAATGAAATTAAAGCTGGAATCATCTTCAGGATGCTAGAATACACTAAATACAGCAAAAATGTTGAGTCTACAACGTTTAGTTTAGGTGTGAGAGCCAAAATGAACTTTTTATTGCTTTAAATGCGTTTTCAGCCTGATTGTGCACTTTAGGTGAAAATGTCAAAATCTTCAAAATGAGCATAAGCACAATGAAATTAATGCTGGAATCATCTTCAGGATGCTAGAATACACTAAATACAGCAAAAATTTTGAGTCTACAACGTTTAGTTTAGGTGTGAGAGCCAAAATGAACTTTTTATTGCTTTAAACGCGTTTTCAGCCTGATTGTGCACTTTGGGTGAAAATGTCAAAATCTTAAAAATGAGCATAAGCACAATGAAATTAATGCTAAAATCATCTTCAGGATGCTAGAATACACTGAATACAGCAAAAATTTTGAGTCTACAACGTTTAGTTTAGGTGTGAGAGCCAAAATGAACTTTTTATTGCTTTAAACGCGTTTTCAGCCCCTGATTGTACACTTAAGGTGAAAATGTCAAAATCTTAAAAATGAGCATAAGCACAATGAAATTAATGCTGGAATCATCTTCAGGATGCTAGAATACACTAAATACAGCAAAAATGTTGAGTCTACAACGTTTAGTTTAGGTGTGAGAGCCAAAATGAACTTTTTATTGCTTTAAATGCGTTTTCAGCCTGATTGTGCACTTTAGGTGAAAATGTCAAAATCTTCAAAATGAGCATAAGCACGATGAAATTAATGCTGGAATCATCTTCAGGATGCTAGAATACACTGAATACAGCAAAAATTTTGAGTCTACAACGTTTAGTTTAGGTGTGAGAGCCAAAATGAACTTTTTATTGCTTTAAACGCGTTTTCAGCCCCTGATTGTACACTTAAGGTGAAAATGTCAAAATCTTAAAAATGAGCATAAGCACAATGAAATTAAAGCTGGAATCATCTTCAGGATGCTAGAATACACTAAATACAGCAAAAATGTTGCGTCTACAACGTTTAGTTTAGGTGTGAGAGCCAAAATGAACTTTTTATTGCTTTAAATGCGTTTTCAGCCTGATTGTGCACTTTAGGTGAAAATGTCAAAATCTTAAAAATGAGCATAAGCACAATGAAATTAAAGCTGGAATCATCTTCAGGATGCTAGAATACACTAAATACAGCAAAAATGTTGAGTCTACAACGTTTAGTTTAGGTGTGAGAGCCAAAATGAACTTTTTATTGCTTTAAACGCGTTTTCAGCCCCTGATTGTACACTTAAGGTGAAAATGTCAAAATCTTCAAAATGAGCATAAGCACAATGAAATTAAAGCTGGAATCATCTTCAGGATGCTAGAATACACTAAATACAGCAAAAATGTTGAGTCTACAACGTTTAGTTTAGGTGTGAGAGCCAAAATGAACTTTTTATTGCTTTAAATGCGTTTTCAGCCTGATTGTGCACTTTAGGTGAAAATGTCAAAATCTTAAAAATGAGCATAAGCACAATGAAATTAAAGCTGGAATCATCTTCAGGATGCTAGAATACACTAAATACATTAAAAATGTTGAGTCTACAACGTTTAGTTTAGGTGTGAGAGCCAAAATGAACTTTTTATTGCTTTAAATGCGTTTTCAGCCTGATTGTGCACTTTAGGTGAAAATGTCAAAATCTTCAAAATGAGCATAAGCACAATGAAATTAATGCTGGAATCATCTTCAGGATGCTAGAATACACTAAATACAGCAAAAATTTTGAGTCTACAACGTTTAGTTTAGGTGTGAGTGCCAAAATGAACTTTTTATTGCTTTAAACGCGTTTTCAGCCTGATTGTGCACTTTAGGTGAAAATGTCAAAATCTTAAAAATGAGCATAAGCACAATGAAATTAATGCTGGAATCATCTTCAGGATGCTAGAATACACTAAATAAAGCAAAAATTTTGAGTCTACAACAGTTTAGGTGTGAGAGCCAAAATGAACTTTTTATTGCTTTAAACGCGTTTTCAGCCCCTGATTGTACACTTAAGGTGAAAATGTCAAAATCTTAAAAATGAGCATAAGCACAATGAAATTAAAGCTGGAATCATCTTCAGGATGCTAGAATACACTAAATACAGCAAAAATGTTGAGTCTACAACGTTTAGTTTAGGTGTGAGAGCCAAAATGAACTTTTTATTGCTTTAAATGCGTTTTCAGCCTCATTGTGCACTTTAGGTGAAAATGTCAAAATCTTCAAAATGAGCATAAGCACAATGAAATTAATGATGGAATCATCTTCAGGATGCTAGAATACACTAAATACAGCAAAAATTTTGAGTCTACAACGTTTAGTTTAGGTGTGAGAGCCAAAATGAACTTTTTATTGCTTTAAACGCGTTTTCAGCCTAATTGTGCACTTAGGGTGAAAATGTCAAAATCTTAAAAATGAGCATAAGCACAATGAAATTAAAGCTGGAATCATCTTCAGGATGCTAGAATACACTAAATACATTAAAAATGTTGAGTCTACAACGTTTAGTTTAGGTGTGAGAGCCAAAATGAACTTTTTATTGCTTTAAACGCGTTTTCAGCCTGATTGTGCACTTTAGGTGAAAATGTCAAAATCTTAAAAATGAGCATAAGCACAATGAAATTAATGCTGGAATCATCTTCAGGATGCTAGAATACACTAAATACAGCAAAAATTTTGAGTCTACAACGTTTAGTTTAGGTGTGAGAGCCAAAATGAACTTTTTATTGCTTTAAATGCGTTTTCAGTCTGATTGTGCACTTTAGGTGAAAATGTCAAAATCTTCAAAATGAGCATAAGCACAATGAAATTAATGCTGGAATCATCTTCAGGATGCTAGAATACACTAAATACAGCAAAAATTTTGAGTCTACAACGTTTAGTTTAGGTGTGAGAGCCAAAATGAACTTTTTATTGCTTTAAACGCGTTTTCAGCCCCTGATTGTACACTTAAGGTGAAAATGTCAAAATCTTCAAAATGAGCATAAGCACAATGAAATTAATGCTGGAATCATCTTCAGGATGCTAGAATACACTAAATACAGCAAAAATTTTGAGTCTACAACGTTTAGTTTAGGTGTGAGTGCCAAAATGAACTTTTTATTGCTTTAAACGCGTTTTCAGCCTGATTGTGCACTTTAGGTGAAAATGTCAAAATCTTAAAAATGAGCATAAGCACAATGAAATTAATGCTGGAATCATCTTCAGGATGCTAGAATACACTAAATACAGCAAAAATTTTGAGTCTACAACGTTTAGTTTAGGTGTGAGAGCCAAAATGAACTTTTTATTGCTTTAAACGCGTTTTCAGCCCCTGATTGTACACTTAAGGTGAAAATGTCAAAATCTTCAAAATGAGCATAAGCACAATGAAATTAATGCTGGAATCATCTTCAGGATGCTAGAATACACTAAATACAGCAAAAATGTTGAGTCTACAACGTTTAGTTTAGGTGTGAGAGCCAAAATGAACTTTTTATTGCTTTAAACGCGTTTTCAGCCCCTGATTGTACACTTAAGGTGAAAATGTCAAAATCTTCAAAATGAGCATAAGCACAATGAAATTAATGCTGGAATCATCTTCAGGATGCTAGAATACACTAAATACAGCAAAAATTTTGAGTCTACAACGTTTAGTTTAGGTGTGAGAGCCAAAATGAACTTTTTATTGCTTTAAACGCGTTTTCAGCCTGATTGTGCACTTTAGGTGAAAATGTCAAAATCTTCAAAATGAGCATAAGCACAATGAAATTAATGCTGGAATCATCTTCAGGATGCTAGAATACACTAAATACAGCAAAAATTTTGAGTCTACAACGTTTAGTTTAGGTGTGAGTGCCAAAATGAACTTTTTATTGCTTTAAACGCGTTTTCAGCCTGATTGTGCACATTAGGTGAAAATGTCAAAATCTTAAAAATGAGCATAAGCACAATGAAATTAATGCTGGAATCATCTTCAGGATGCTAGAATACACTAAATACAGCAAAAATTTTGAGTCTACAACGTTTAGTTTAGGTTTGTGAGCCAAAATGAACTTTTTATTGCTTTAAATGCGTTTTCAGCCTGATTGTGCACTTAAGGTGAAAATGTCAAAATCTTCAAAATGAGCATAAGCACGATGAAATTAATGCTGGAATCATCTTCAGGATGCTAGAATACACTGAATACAGCAAAAATTTTGAGTCTACAACGTTTAGTTTAGGTGTGAGAGCCAAAATGAACTTTTTATTGCTTTAAACGCGTTTTCAGCCCCTGATTGTACACTTAAGGTGAAAATGTCAAAATCTTAAAAATGAGCATAAGCACAATGAAATTAATGCTGGAATCATCTTCAGGATGCTAGAATACACTAAATACAGCAAAAAATTTGAGTCTACATCGTTTAGTTTAGGTGTGAGAGCCAAAATGAACTTTTTATTGCTTTAAATGCGTTTTCAGCCTGATTGTGCACTTTAGGTGAAAATGTCAAAATCTTCAAAATGAGCATAAGCACGATGAAATTAATGCTGGAATCATCTTCAGGATGCTAGAATACACTGAATACAGCAAAAATTTTGAGTCTACAACGTTTAGTTTAGGTGTGAGAGCCAAAATGAACTTTTTATTGCTTTAAACGCGTTTTCAGCCCCTGATTGCACACTTAAGGTGAAAATGTCAAAATCTTAAAAATGAGCATAAGCACAATGAAATTAATGCTGGAATCATCTTCAGGATGCTAGAATACACTAAATACAGCAAAATTTTTGAGTCTACAACGTTTAGTTTAGGTGTGAGTGCCAAAATGAACTTTTTATTGCTTTAAACGCGTTTTCAGCCTGATTGTGCACTTTAGGTGAAAATGTCAAAATCTTAAAAATGAGCATAAGCACAATGAAATTAATGCTGGAATCATCTTCAGGATGCTAGAATATACTAAATACAGCAAAAATTTTGAGTCTACAACGTTTAGTTTAGGTGTGAGAGCCAAAATGAACTTTTTATTGCTTTAAATGCGTTTTCAGCCTGATTGTGCACTTTAGGTGAAAATGTCTAAATCTTCAAAATGAGCATAAGCACGATGAAATTAATGCTAGAATCATCTTCAGGATGCTAGAATACACTGAATACAGCAAAAAATTTTAGTCTACAACGTTTAGTTTAGGTGTGAGAGCCAAAATGAACTTTTTATTGCTTTAAACGCGTTTTCAGCCCCTGATTGTACACTTAAGGTGAAAATGTCAAAATCTTAAAAATGAGCATAAGCACAATGAAATTAATGCTGGAATCATCTTCAGGATGCTAGAATACACTAAATACAGCAAAAATGTTGAGTCTACAACGTTTAGTTTAGGTGTGAGAGCCAAAATGAACTTTTTATTGCTTTAAATGCGTTTTCAGCCTGATTGTGCACTTTAGGTGAAAATGTCAAAATCTTCAAAATGAGCATAAGCACAATGAAATTAATGCTGGAATCATCTTCAGGATGCTAGAATACACTAAATACAGCAAAAATTTTGAGTCTACAACGTTTAGTTTAGGTGTGAGAGCCAAAATGAACTTTTTATTGCTTTAAACGCGTTTTCAGCCCCTGATTGTACACTTAAGGTGAAAATGTCAAAATCTTCAAAATGAGCATAAGCACAATGAAATTAATGCTGGAATCATCTTCAGGATGCTAGAATACACTAAATACAGCAAAAATTTTGAGTCTACAACGTTTAGTTTAGGTGTGAGAGCCAAAATGAACTTTTTATTGCTTTAAACGCGTTTTCAGCCCCTGATTGTACACTTAAGGTGAAAATGTCAAAATCTTCAAAATGAGCATAAGCACAATGAAATTAATGCTGGAATCATCTTCAGGATGCTAGAATACACTAAATACATCAAAAATTTTGAGTCTACAACGTTTAGTTTAGGTGTGAGTGCCAAAATGAACTTTTTATTGCTTTAAACGCGTTTTCAGCCTGATTGTGCACTTTAGGTGAAAATGTCAAAATCTTAAAAATGAGCATAAGCACAATGAAATTAATGCTGGAATCATCTTCGGGATGCTAGAATACACTAAATACAGCAAAAATGTTGAGTCTACAACGTTTAGTTTAGGTGTGAGAGCCAAAATGAACTTTTTATTGCTTTAAATGCGTTTTCAGCCTGATTGTGCACTTTAGGTGAAAATGTCAAAATCTTCAAAATGAGCATAAGCACAATGAAATTAATGCTGGAATCATCTTCAGGATGCTAGAATACACTAAATACAGCAAAAATTTTGAGTCTACAACGTTTAGTTTAGGTGTGAGAGCCAAAATGAACTTTTTATTGCTTTAAACGCGTTTTCAGCCCCTGATTGTACACTTAAGGTGAAAATGTCAAAATCTTAAAAATGAGCATAAGCACAATGAAATTAATGCTGGAATCATCTTCAGGATGCTAGAATACACTAAATACAGCAAAAATTTTGAGTCTACAACGTTTAGTTTAGGTGTGAGAGCCAAAATGAACTTTTTATTGCTTTAAACGCGTTTTCAGCCCCTGATTGTACACTTAAGGTGAAAATGTCAAAATCTTCAAAATGAGCATAAGCACAATGAAATTAATGCTGGAATCATCTTCAGGATGCTAGAATACACTAAATACAGCAAAAATTTTGAGTCTACAACGTTTAGTTTAGGTGTGAGTGCCAAAATGAACTTTTTATTGCTTTAAACGCGTTTTCAGCCTGATTGTGCACTTTAGGTGAAAATGTCAAAATCTTAAAAATGAGCATAAGCACAATGAAATTAATGCTGGAATCATCTTCAGGATGCTAGAATACACTAAATACAGCAAAAATGTTGAGTCTACAACGATTAGTTTAGGTGTGAGAGTCAAAATGAACTTTTTATTGCTTTAAACGCGTTTTCAGCCCCTGATTGTACACTTAAGGTGAAAATGTCAAAATCTTAAAAATGAGCATAAGCACAATGAAATTAATGCTGGAATCATCTTCAGGATGCTAGAATACACTAAATACAGCAAAAATGTTGAGTCTACAACGTTTAGTTTAGGTGTGAGAGCCAAAATGAACTTTTTATTGCTTTAAATGCGTTTTCAGCCTGATTGTGCACTTTAGGTGAAAATGTCTAAATCTTCAAAATGAGCATAAGCACGATGAAATTAATGCTAGAATCATCTTCAGGATGCTAGAATACACTGAATACAGCAAAAAATTTTAGTCTACAACGTTTAGTTTAGGTGTGAGAGCCAAAATGAACTTTTTATTGCTTTAAACGCGTTTTCAGCCCCTGATTGTACACTTAAGGTGAAAATGTCAAAATCTTAAAAATGAGCATAAGCACAATGAAATTAATGCTGGAATCATCTTCAGGATGCTAGAATACACTAAATACAGCAAAAATGTTGAGTCTACAACGTTTAGTTTAGGTGTGAGAGCCAAAATGAACTTTTTATTGCTTTAAATGCGTTTTCAGTCTGATTGTGCACTTTAGGTGAAAATGTCAAAATCTTCAAAATGAGCATAAGCACAATGAAATTAATGCTGGAATCATCTTCAGGATGCTAGAATACACTAAATACAGCAAAAATGTTGAGTCTACAACGTTTAGTTTAGGTGTGAGAGCCAAAATGAACTTTTTATTGCTTTAAATGCGTTTTCAGCCTGATTGTGCACTTTAGGTGAAAATGTCAAAATCTTCAAAATGAGCATAAGCACAATGAAATTAATGCTGGAATCATCTTCAGGATGCTAGAATACACTAAATACAGCAAAAATTTTGAGTCTACAACGTTTAGTTTAGGTGTGAGTGCCAAAATGAACTTTTTATTGCTTTGAACGCGTTTTCAGCCTGATTGTGCACTTTAGGTGAAAATGTCAAAATCTTAAAAATGAGCATAAGCACAATGAAATTAATGCTGGAATCATCTTCAGGATGCTAGAATACACTAAATACAGCAAAAATTTTGAGTCTACAACGTTTAGTTTAGGTGTGAGGGCCAAAATGAACTTTTTATTGCTTTAAACGCGTTTTCAGCCCCTGATTGTACACTTAAGGTGAAAATGTCAAAATCTTAAAAATGAGCATAAGCACAATGAAATTAAAGCTGGAATCATCTTCAGGATGCTAAAAAACACTAAATACAGCAAAAATGTTGAGTCTACAACGTTTAGTTTAGGTGTGAGAGCCAAAATGAACTTTTTATTGCTTTAAATGCGTTTTCAGCCTGATTGTGCACTTTAGGTGAAAATGTCAAAATCTTCAAAATGAGCATAAGCACAATGAAATTAATGATGGAATCATCTTCAGGATGCTAGAATACACTAAATACAGCAAAAATTTTGAGTCTACAACGTTTAGTTTAGGTGTGAGAGCCAAAATGAACTTTTTATTGCTTTAAACGCGTTTTCAGCCTGATTGTGCACTTAAGGTGAAAATGTCAAAATCTTAAAAATGAGCATAAGCACAATGAAATTAATGCTGGAATCATCTTCAGGATGCTAGAATACACTGAATACAGCAAAAATTTTGAGTCTACAACGTTTAGTTTAGGTGTGAGAGCCAAAATGAACTTTTTATTGCTTTAAACGCGTTTTCAGCCTGATTGTACACTTAAGGTGAAAATGTCAAAATCTTAAAAATGAGCATAAGCACAATGAAATTAAAGCTGGAATCATCTTCAGGATGCTAGAATACACTAAATACAGCAAAAATGTTGAGTCTACAACGTTTAGTTTAGGTGTGAGAGCCAAAATGAACTTTTTATTGCTTTAAATGCGTTTTCAGCCTGATTGTGCACTTTAGGTGAAAATGTCAAAATCTTAAAAATGAGCACAAGCAAAATGAAATTAAAGCTGGAATCATCTTCAGGATGCTAGAATACACTAAATACAGCAAAAATGTTGAGTCTACAACGTTTAGTTTAGGTGTGAGAGCCAAAATGAACTTTTTATTGCTTTAAATGCGTTTTCAGCCTGATTGTGCACTTTAGGTGAAAATGTCAAAATCTTCAAAATGAGCATAAGCACAAAGAAATTAATGCTGGAATCATCTTCAGGATGCTAGAATACACTAAATACAGCAAAAATTTTGAGTCTACAACGTTTAGTTTAGGTGTGAGTGCCAAAATGAACTTTTTATTGCTTTGAACGCGTTTTCAGCCTGATTGTGCACTTTAGGTGAAAATGTCAAAATCTTAAAAATGAGCATAAGCACAATGAAATTAATGCTGGAATCATCTTCAGGATGCTAGAATACACTAAATACAGCAAAAATTTTGAGTCTACAACGTTTAGTTTAGGTGTGAGGGCCAAAATGAACTTTTTATTGCTTTAAACGCGTTTTCAGCCCCTGATTGTACACTTAAGGTGAAAATGTCAAAATCTTAAAAATGAGCATAAGCACAATGAAATTAAAGCTGGAATCATCTCCAGGATGCTAGAATACACTAAATACAGCAAAAATGTTGAGTCTACAACGTTTAGTTTAGGTGTGAGAGCCAAAATGAACTTTTTATTGCTTTAAATGCGTTTTCAGCCTGATTGTGCACTTTAGGTGAAAATGTCAAAATCTTCAAAATGAGCATAAGCACAATGAAATTAATGATGGAATCATCTTCAGGATGCTAGAATACACTAAATACAGCAAAAATTTTGAGTCTACAACGTTTAGTTTAGGTGTGAGAGCCAAAATGAACTTTTTATTGCTTTAAACGCGTTTTTAGCCTGATTGTGCACTTTAGGTGAAAATGTCAAAATCTTAAAAATGAGCATAAGCACAATGAAATTAATGCTGGAATCATCTTCAGGATGCTAGAATACACTGAATACAGCAAAAATTTTGAGTCTACAACGTTTAGTTTAGGTGTGAGAGCCAAAATGAACTTTTTATTGCTTTAAACGCGTTTTCAGCCCCTGATTGTACACTTAAGGTGAAAATGTCAAAATCTTAAAAATGAGCATAAGCACAATGAAATTAATGCTGGAATCATCTTCAGGATGCTAGAATACACTAAATACAGCAAAAATTTTGAGTCTACATCGTTTAGTTTAGGTGTGAGAGCCAAAATGAACTTTTTATTGCTTTAAATGCGTTTTCAGCCTGATTGTGCACTTTAGGTGAAAATGTCAAAATCTTCAAAATGAGCATAAGCACGATGAAATTAATGCTGGAATCATCTTCAGGATGCTAGAATACACTGAATACAGCAAAAATTTTGAGTCTACAACGTTTAGTTTAGGTGTGAGAGCCAAAATGAACTTTTTATTGCTTTAAACGCGTTTTCAGCCTGATTGTACACTTAAGGTGAAAATGTCAAAATCTTAAAAATGAGCATAAGCACAATGAAATTAAAGCTGGAATCATCTTCAGGATGCTAGAATACACTAAATACAGCAAAAATGTTGAGTCTACAACGTTTAGTTTAGGTGTGAGAGCCAAAATGAACTTTTTATTGCTTTAAATGCGTTTTCAGCCTGATTGTGCACTTTAGGTGAAAATGTCAAAATCTTAAAAATGAGCATAAGCAAAATGAAATTAAAGCTGGAATCATCTTCAGGATGCTAGAATACACTAAATACAGCAAAAATGTTGAGTCTACAACGTTTAGTTTAGGTGTGAGAGCCAAAATGAACTTTTTATTGCTTTAAATGCGTTTTCAGCCTGATTGTGCACTTTAGGTGAAAATGTCAAAATCTTCAAAATGAGCATAAGCACAATGAAATTAATGCTGGAATCATCTTCAGGATGCTAGAATACACTAAATACAGCAAAAATTTTGAGTCTACAACGTTTAGTTTAGGTGTGAGTGCCAAAATGAACTTTTTATTGCTTTGAACGCATTTTCAGCCTGATTGTGCACTTTAGGTGAAAATGTCAAAATCTTAAAAATGAGCTTAAGCACAATGAAATTAATGCTGGAATCATCTTCAGGATGCTAGAATACACTAAATACAGCAAAAATTTTGAGTCTACAACGTTTAGTTTAGGTGTGAGGGCCAAAATGAACTTTTTATTGCTTTAAACGCGTTTTTAGCCCCTGATTGTACACTTAAGGTGAAAATGTCAAAATCTTAAAAATGAGCATAAGCACAATGAAATTAAAGCTGGAATCATCTTCAGGATGCTAGAATACACTAAATACAGCAAAAATGTTGAGTCTACAACGTTTAGTTTAGGTGTGAGAGCCAAAATGAACTTTTTATTGCTTTAAATGCGTTTTCAGCCTGATTGTGCACTTTAGGTGAAAATGTCAAAATCTTCAAAATGAGCATAAGCACAATGAAATTAATGCTGGAATCATCTTCAGGATGCTAGAATACACTAAATACAGCAAAAATTTTGAGTCTACAACGTTTAGTTTAGGTGTGAGAGCCAAAATGATTTTTTTATTGCTTTAAACGCGTTTTCAGCCTGATTGTGCACTTTGGGTGAAAATGTCAAAATCTTAAAAATGAGCATAAGCACAATGAAATTAATGCTGGAATCATCTTCAGGATGCTAGAATACACTGAATACAGCAAAAATTTTGAGTCTACAACGTTTAGTTTAGGTGTGAGAGCCAAAATGAACTTTTTATTGCTTTAAACGCGTTTTCAGCCCCTGATTGTACACTTAAGGTGAAAATGTCAAAATCTTAAAAATGAGCATAAGCACAATGAAATTAATGCTGGAATCATCTTCAGGATGCTAGAATACACTAAATACAGCAAAAATGTTGAGTCTACAACGTTTAGTTTAGGTGTGAGAGCCAAAATGAACTTTTTATTGCTTTAAATGCGTTTTCAGCCTGATTGTGCACTTTAGGTGAAAATGTCAAAATCTTCAAAATGAGCATAAGCACGATGAAATTAATGCTGGAATCATCTTCAGGATGCTAGAATACACTGAATACAGCAAAAATTTTGAGTCTACAACGTTTAGTTTAGGTGTGAGAGCCAAAATGAACTTTTTATTGCTTTAAACGCGTTTTCAGCCCCTGATTGTACACTTAAGGTGAAAATGTCAAAATCTTAAAAATGAGCATAAGCACAATGAAATTAAAGCTGGAATCATCTTCAGGATGCTAGAATACACTAAATACAGCAAAAATGTTGAGTCTACAACGTTTAGTTTAGGTGTGAGAGCCAAAATGAACTTTTTATTGCTTTAAATGCGTTTTCAGCCTGATTGTGCACTTTAGGTGAAAATGTCAAAATCTTAAAAATGAGCATAAGCACAATGAAATTAAAGCTGGAATCATCTTCAGGATGCTAGAATACACTAAATACAGCAAAAATGTTGAGTCTACAACGTTTAGTTTAGGTGTGAGAGCCAAAATGAACTTTTTATTGCTTTAAACGCGTTTTCAGCCCCTGATTGTACACTTAAGGTGAAAATGTCAAAATCTTCAAAATGAGCATAAGCACAATGAAATTAATGCTGGAATCATCTTCAGGATGCTAGAATACACTAAATACAGCAAAAATTTTGAGTCTACAACGTTTAGTTTAGGTTTGTGAGCCAAAATGAACTTTTTATTGCTTTAAATGCGTTTTCAGCCTGATTGTGCACTTTAGGTGAAAATGTCAAAATCTTCAAAATGAGCATAAGCACGATGAAATTAATGCTGGAATCATCTTCAGGATGCTAGAATACACTGAATACAGCAAAAATTTTGAGTCTACAACATTTAGTTTAGGTGTGAGAGCCAAAATGAACTTTTTATTTTTTTAAACGCGTTTTCAGCCCCTGATTGTACACTTAAGGTGAAAATGTCAAAATCTTAAAAATGAGCATAAGCACAATGAAATTAATGCTGGAATCATCTTCAGGATGCTAGAATACACTAAATACAGCAAAAATGTTGAGTCTACATCGTTTAGTTTAGGTGTGAGAGCCAAAATGAACTTTGTATTGCTTTAAATGCGTTTTCAGCCTGATTGTGCACTTTAGGTGAAAATGTCAAAATCTTCAAAATGAGCATAAGCACGATGAAATTAATGCTGGAATCATCTTCAGGATGCTAGAATACACTGAATACAGCAAAAATTTTGAGTCTACAACGTTTAGTTTAGGTGTGAGAGCCAAAATGAACTTTTTATTGCTTTAAACGCGTTTTCAGCCCCTGATTGTACACTTAAGGTGAAAATGTCAAAATCTTAAAAATGAGCATAAGCACAATGAAATTAATGCTGGAATCATCTTCAGGATGCTAGAATACACTAAATACATTAAAAATGTTGAGTCTACAACGTTTAGTTTAGGGTGTGAGAGCCAAAATGAACTTTTTATTGCTTTAAATGCGTTTTCAGCCTGATTGTGCACTTTAGGTGAAAATGTCAAAATCTTCAAAATGAGCATAAGCACAATGAAATTAATGCTGGAATCATCTTCAGGATGCTAGAATACACTAAATACAGCAAAAATTTTGAGTCTACAACGTTTAGTTTAGGTGTGAGTGCCAAAATGAACTTTTTATTGCTTTAAACGCGTTTTCAGCCTGATTGTGCACTTTAGGTGAAAATGTCAAAATCTTAAAAATGAGCATAAGCACAATGAAATTAATGCTGGAATCATCTTCAGGATGCTAGAATACACTAAATAAAGCAAAAATTTTGAGTCTACAACAGTTTAGGTGTGAGAGCCAAAATGAAAATTTTATTGCTTTAAACGCGTTTTCAGCCCCTGATTGTACACTTAAGGTGAAAATGTCAAAATCTTAAAAATGAGCATAAGCACAATGAAATTAAAGCTGGAATCATCTTCAGGATGCTAGAATACACTAAATACAGCAAAAATGTTGAGTCTACAACGTTTAGTTTAGGTGTGAGAGCCAAAATGAACTTTTTATTGCTTTAAATGCGTTTTCAGCCTCATTGTGCACTTTAGGTGAAAATGTCAAAATCTTCAAAATGAGCATAAGCACAATGAAATTAATGATGGAATCATCTTCAGGATGCTAGAATACACTAAATACAGCAAAAATTTTGAGTCTACAACGTTTAGTTTAGGTGTGAGAGCCAAAATGAACTTTTTATTGCTTTAAACGCGTTTTCAGCCTGATTGTGCACTTAAGGTGAAAATGTCAAAATCTTAAAAATGAGCATAAGCACAATGAAATTAAAGCTGGAATCATCTTCAGGATGCTAGAATACACTAAATACATTAAAAATGTTGAGTCTACAACGTTTAGTTTAGGTGTGAGAGCCAAAATGAACTTTTTATTGCTTTAAACGCGTTTTCAGCCTGATTGTGCACTTTAGGTGAAAATGTCAAAATCTTAAAAATGAGCATAAGCACAATGAAATTAATGCTGGAATCATCTTCAGGATGCTAGAATACACTAAATACAGCAAAAATTTTGAGTCTACAACGTTTAGTTTAGGTGTGAGAGCCAAAATGAACTTTTTATTGCTTTAAATGCGTTTTCAGCCTGATTGTGCACTTTAGGTGAAAATGTCTAAATCTTCAAAATGAGCATAAGCACGATGAAATTAATGCTAGAATCATCTTCAGGATGCTAGAATACACTGAATACAGCAAAAAATTTTAGTCTACAACGTTTAGTTTAGGTGTGAGAGCCAAAATGAACTTTTTATTGCTTTAAACGCGTTTTCAGCCCCTGATTGTACACTTAAGGTGAAAATGTCAAAATCTTAAAAATTAGCATAAGCACAGTGAAATTAATGCTGGAATCATCTTCAGGATGCTAGAATACACTAAATACAGCAAAAATGTTGAGTCTACAACGTTTAGTTTAGGTGTGAGAGCCAAAATGAACTTTTTATTGCTTTAAATGCGTTTTCAGTCTGATTGTGCACTTTAGGTGAAAATGTCAAAATCTTCAAAATGAGCATAAGCACAATGAAATTAATGCTGGAATCATCTTCAGGATGCTAGAATACACTAAATACAGCAAAAATTTTGAGTCTACAACGTTTAGTTTAGGTGTGAGAGCCAAAATGAACTTTTTATTGCTTTAAACGCGTTTTCAGCCCCTGATTGTACACTTAAGGTGAAAATGTCAAAATCTTCAAAATGAGCATAAGCACAATGAAATTAATGCTGGAATCATCTTCAGGATGCTAGAATACACTAAATACAGCAAAAATTTTGAGTCTACAACGTTTAGTTTAGGTGTGAGTGCCAAAATGAACTTTTTATTGCTTTAAACGCGTTTTCAGCCTGATTGTGCACTTTAGGTGAAAATGTCAAAATCTTAAAAATGAGCATAAGCACAATGAAATTAATGCTGGAATCATCTTCAGGATGCTAGAATACACTAAATACAGCAAAAATTTTGAGTCTACAACGTTTAGTTTAGGTGTGAGAGCCAAAATGAACTTTTTATTGCTTTAAACGCGTTTTCAGCCCCTGATTGTACACTTAAGGTGAAAATGTCAAAATCTTCAAAATGAGCATAAGCACAATGAAATTAATGCTGGAATCATCTTCAGGATGCTAGAATACACTAAATACAGCAAAAATTTTGAGTCTACAACGTTTAGTTTAGGTGTGAGAGCCAAAATGAACTTTTTATTGCTTTAAACGCGTTTTCAGCCCCTGATTGTACACTTAAGGTGAAAATGTCAAAATCTTCAAAATGAGCATAAGCACAATGAAATTAATGCTGGAATCATCTTCAGGATGCTAGAATACACTAAATACAGCAAAAATTTTGAGTCTACAACGTTTAGTTTAGGTGTGAGAGCCAAAATGAACTTTTTATTGCTTTAAACGCGTTTTCAGCCTGATTGTGCACTTTAGGTGAAAATGTCAAAATCTTCAAAATGAGCATAAGCACAATGAAATTAATGCTGGAATCATCTTCAGGATGCTAGAATACACTAAATACAGCAAAAATTTTGAGTCTACAACGTTTAGTTTAGGTGTGAGTGCCAAAATGAACTTTTTATTGCTTTAAACGCGTTTTCAGCCTGATTGTGCACATTAGGTGAAAATGTCAAAATCTTAAAAATGAGCATAAGCACAATGAAATTAATGCTGGAATCATTTTCAGGATGCTAGAATACACTAAATACAGCAAAAATTTTGAGTCTACAACGTTTAGTTTAGGTTTGTGAGCCAAAATGAACTTTTTATTGCTTTAAATGCGTTTTCAGCCTGATTGTGCACTTAAGGTGAAAATGTCAAAATCTTCAAAATGAGCATAAGCACGATGAAATTAATGCTGGAATCATCTTCAGGATGCTAGAATACACTGAATACAGCAAAAATTTTGAGTCTACAACGTTTAGTTTAGGTGTGAGAGCCAAAATGAACTTTTTATTGCTTTAAACGCGTTTTCAGCCCCTGATTGTACACTTAAGGTGAAAATGTCAAAATCTTAAAAATGAGCATAAGCACAATGAAATTAATGCTGGAATCATCTTCAGGATGCTAGAATACACTAAATACAGCAAAAAATTTGAGTCTACATCGTTTAGTTTAGGTGTGAGAGCCAAAATGAACTTTTTATTGCTTTAAATGCGTTTTCAGCCTGATTGTGCACTTTAGGTGAAAAAGTCAAAATCTTCAAAATGAGCATAAGCACAATGAAATTAATGCTGGAATCATCTTCAGGATGCTAGAATACACTAAATACAGCAAAATTTTTGAGTCTACAACGTTTAGTTTAGGTGTGAGTGCCAAAATGAACTTTTTATTGCTTTAAACGCGTTTTCAGCCTGATTGTGCACATTAGGTGAAAATGTCAAAATCTTAAAAATGAGCATAAGCACAATGAAATTAATGCTGGAATCATTTTCAGGATGCTAGAATACACTAAATACAGCAAAAATTTTGAGTCTACAACGTTTAGTTTAGGTTTGTGAGCCAAAATGAACTTTTTATTGCTTTAAATGCGTTTTCAGCCTGATTGTGCACTTAAGGTGAAAATGTCAAAATCTTCAAAATGAGCATAAGCACGATGAAATTAATGCTGGAATCATCTTCAGGATGCTAGAATACACTGAATACAGCAAAAATTTTGAGTCTACAACGTTTAGTTTAGGTGTGAGAGCCAAAATGAACTTTTTATTGCTTTAAACGCGTTTTCAGCCCCTGATTGTACACTTAAGGTGAAAATGTCAAAATCTTAAAAATGAGCATAAGCACAATGAAATTAATGCTGGAATCATCTTCAGGATGCTAGAATACACTAAATACAGCAAAAAATTTGAGTCTACATCGTTTAGTTTAGGTGTGAGAGCCAAAATGAACTTTTTATTGCTTTAAATGCGTTTTCAGCCTGATTGTGCACTTTAGGTGAAAAAGTCAAAATCTTCAAAATGAGCATAAGCACAATGAAATTAATGCTGGAATCATCTTCAGGATGCTAGAATACACTAAATACAGCAAAATTTTTGAGTCTACAACGTTTAGTTTAGGTGTGAGTGCCAAAATGAACTTTTTATTGCTTTAAACGCGTTTTCAGCCTGATTGTGCACTTTAGGTGAAAATGTCAAAATCTTAAAAATGAGCATAAGCACAATGAAATTAATGCTGGAATCATCTTCAGGATGCTAGAATATACTAAATACAGCAAAAATTTTGAGTCTACAACGTTTAGTTTAGGTGTGAGAGCCAAAATGAACTTTTTATTGCTTTAAATGCGTTTTCAGCCTGATTGTGCACTTTAGGTGAAAATGTCTAAATCTTCAAAATGAGCATAAGCACGATGAAATTAATGCTAGAATCATCTTCAGGATGCTAGAATACACTGAATACAGCAAAAAATTTTAGTCTACAACGTTTAGTTTAGGTGTGAGAGCCAAAATGAACTTTTTATTGCTTTAAACGCGTTTTCAGCCCCTGATTGTACACTTAAGGAGAAAATGTCAAAATCTTAAAAATGAGCATAAGCACAATGAAATTAATGCTGGAATCATCTTCAGGATGCTAGAATACACTAAATACAGCAAAAATGTTGAGTCTACAACGTTTAGTTTAGGTGTGAGAGCCAAAATGAACTTTTTATTGCTTTAAATGCGTTTTCAGCCTGATTGTGCACTTTAGGTGAAAATGTCAAAATCTTCAAAATGAGCATAAGCACAATGAAATTAATGCTGGAATCATCTTCAGGATGCTAGAATACACTAAATACAGCAAAAATTTTGAGTCTACAACGTTTAGTTTAGGTGTGAGAGCCAAAATGAACTTTTTATTGCTTTAAACGCGTTTTCAGCCCCTGATTGTACACTTAAGGTGAAAATGTCAAAATCTTCAAAATGAGCATAAGCACAATGAAATTAATGCTGGAATCATCTTCAGGATGCTAGAATACACTAAATACAGCAAAAATTTTGAGTCTACAACGTTTAGTTTAGGTGTGAGAGCCAAAATGAACTTTTTATTGCTTTAAACGCGTTTTCAGCCCCTGATTGTACACTTAAGGTGAAAATGTCAAAATCTTCAAAATGAGCATAAGCACAATGAAATTAATGCTGGAATCATCTTCAGGATGCTAGAATACACTAAATACAGCAAAAATTTTGAGTCTACAACGTTTAGTTTAGGTGTGAGAGCCAAAATGAACTTTTTATTGCTTTAAACGCGTTTTCAGCCCCTGATTGTACACTTAAGGTGAAAATGTCAAAATCTTCAAAATGAGCATAAGCACAATGAAATTAATGCTGGAATCATCTTCAGGATGCTAGAATACACTAAATACAGCAAAAATTTTGAGTCTACAACGTTTAGTTTAGGTGTGAGAGCCAAAATGAACTTTTTATTGCTTTAAACGCGTTTTCAGCCCCTGATTGTACACTTAAGGTGAAAATGTCAAAATCTTCAAAATGAGCATAAGCACAATGAAATTAATGCTGGAATCATCTTCAGGATGCTAGAATACACTAAATACAGCAAAAATTTTGAGTCTACAACGTTTAGTTTAGGTGTGAGTGCCAAAATGAACTTTTTATTGCTTTAAACGCGTTTTCAGCCTGATTGTGCACTTTAGGTGAAAATGTCAAAATCTTAAAAATGAGCATAAGCACAATGAAATTAATGCTGGAATCATCTTCGGGATGCTAGAATACACTAAATACAGCAAAAATGTTGAGTCTACAACGTTTAGTTTAGGTGTGAGAGCCAAAATGAACTTTTTATTGCTTTAAATGCGTTTTCAGCCTGATTGTGCACTTTAGGTGAAAATGTCAAAATCTTCAAAATGAGCATAAGCACAATGAAATTAATGCTGGAATCATCTTCAGGATGCTAGAATACACTAAATACAGCAAAAATTTTGAGTCTACAACGTTTAGTTTAGGTGTGAGAGCCAAAATGAACTTTTTATTGCTTTAAACGCGTTTTCAGCCCCTGATTGTACACTTAAGGTGAAAATGTCAAAATCTTCAAAATGAGCATAAGCACAATGAAATTAATGCTGGAATCATCTTCAGGATGCTAGAATACACTAAATACAGCAAAAATTTTGAGTCTACAACGTTTAGTTTAGGTGTGAGAGCCAAAATGAACTTTTTATTGCTTTAAATGCGTTTTCAGCCCCTGATTGTACACTTAAGGTGAAAATGTCAAAATCTTCAAAATGAGCATAAGCACAATGAAATTAATGCTGGAATCATCTTCAGGATGCTAGAATACACTAAATACAGCAAAAATTTTGAGTCTACAACGTTTAGTTTAGGTGTGAGTGCCAAAATGAACTTTTTATTGCTTTAAACGCGTTTTCAGCCTGATTGTGCACTTTAGGTGAAAATGTCAAAATCTTAAAAATGAGCATAAGCACAATGAAATTAATGCTGGAATCATCTTCAGGATGCTAGAATACACTAAATACAGCAAAAATGTTGAGTCTACAACGATTAGTTTAGGTGTGAGAGTCAAAATGAACTTTTTATTGCTTTAAACGCGTTTTCAGCCCCTGATTGTACACTTAAGGTGAAAATGTCAAAATCTTAAAAATGAGCATAAGCACAATGAAATTAATGCTGGAATCATCTTCAGGATGCTAGAATACACTAAATACAGCAAAAATGTTGAGTCTACAACGTTTAGTTTAGGTGTGAGAGCCAAAATGAACTTTTTATTGCTTTAAATGCGTTTTCAGCCTGATTGTGCACTTTAGGTGAAAATGTCTAAATCTTCAAAATGAGCATAAGCACGATGAAATTAATGCTAGAATCATCTTCAGGATGCTAGAATACACTGAATACAGCAAAAAATTTTAGTCTACAACGTTTAGTTTAGGTGTGAGAGCCAAAATGAACTTTTTATTGCTTTAAACGCGTTTTCAGCCCCTGATTGTACACTTAAGGTGAAAATGTCAAAATCTTAAAAATGAGCATAAGCACAATGAAATTAATGCTGGAATCATCTTCAGGATGCTAGAATACACTAAATACAGCAAAAATGTTGAGTCTACAACGTTTAGTTTAGGTGTGAGAGCCAAAATGAACTTTTTATTGCTTTAAATGCGTTTTCAGTCTGATTGTGCACTTTAGGTGAAAATGTCAAAATCTTCAAAATGAGCATAAGCACAATGAAATTAATGCTGGAATCATCTTCAGGATGCTAGAATACACTAAATACAGCAAAAATGTTGAGTCTACAACGTTTAGTTTAGGTGTGAGAGCCAAAATGAACTTTTTATTGCTTTAAATGCGTTTTCAGCCTGATTGTGCACTTTAGGTGAAAATGTCAAAATCTTCAAAATGAGCATAAGCACAATGAAATTAATGCTGGAATCATCTTCAGGATGCTAGAATACACTAAATACAGCAAAAATTTTGAGTCTACAACGTTTAGTTTAGGTGTGAGTGCCAAAATGAACTTTTTATTGCTTTGAACGCGTTTTCAGCCTGATTGTGCACTTTAGGTGAAAATGTCAAAATCTTAAAAATGAGCATAAGCACAATGAAATTAATGCTGGAATCATCTTCAGGATGCTAGAATACACTAAATACAGCAAAAATTTTGAGTCTACAACGTTTAGTTTAGGTGTGAGGGCCAAAATGAACTTTTTATTGCTTTAAACGCGTTTTCAGCCCCTGATTGTACACTTAAGGTGAAAATGTCAAAATCTTAAAAATGAGCATAAGCACAATGAAATTAAAGCTGGAATCATCTTCAGGATGCTAAAAAACACTAAATACAGCAAAAATGTTGAGTCTACAACGTTTAGTTTAGGTGTGAGAGCCAAAATGAACTTTTTATTGCTTTAAATGCGTTTTCAGCCTGATTGTGCACTTTAGGTGAAAATGTCAAAATCTTCAAAATGAGCATAAGCACAATGAAATTAATGATGGAATCATCTTCAGGATGCTAGAATACACTAAATACAGCAAAAATTTTGAGTCTACAACGTTTAGTTTAGGTGTGAGAGCCAAAATGAACTTTTTATTGCTTTAAACGCGTTTTCAGCCTGATTGTGCACTTAAGGTGAAAATGTCAAAATCTTAAAAATGAGCATAAGCACAATGAAATTAATGCTGGAATCATCTTCAGGATGCTAGAATATACTGAATACAGCAAAAATTTTGAGTCTACAACGTTTAGTTTAGGTGTGAGAGCCAAAATGAACTTTTTATTGCTTTAAACGCGTTTTCAGCCTGATTGTACACTTAAGGTGAAAATGTCAAAATCTTAAAAATGAGCATAAGCACAATGAAATTAAAGCTGGAATCATCTTCAGGATGCTAGAATACACTAAATACAGCAAAAATGTTGAGTCTACAACGTTTAGTTTAGGTGTGAGAGCCAAAATGAACTTTTTATTGCTTTAAATGCGTTTTCAGCCTGATTGTGCACTTTAGGTGAAAATGTCAAAATCTTAAAAATGAGCATAAGCAAAATGAAATTAAAGCTGGAATCATCTTCAGGATGCTAGAATACACTAAATACAGCAAAAATGTTGAGTCTACAACGTTTAGTTTAGGTGTGAGAGCCAAAATGAACTTTTTATTGCTTTAAATGCGTTTTCAGCCTGATTGTGCACTTTAGGTGAAAATGTCAAAATCTTCAAAATGAGCATAAGCACAAAGAAATTAATGCTGGAATCATCTTCAGGATGCTAGAATACACTAAATACAGCAAAAATTTTGAGTCTACAACGTTTAGTTTAGGTGTGAGTGCCAAAATGAACTTTTTATTGCTTTGAACGCGTTTTCAGCCTGATTGTGCACTTTAGGTGAAAATGTCAAAATCTTAAAAATGAGCATAAGCACAATGAAATTAATGCTGGAATCATCTTCAGGATGCTAGAATACACTAAATACAGCAAAAATTTTGAGTCTACAACGTTTAGTTTAGGTGTGAGGGCCAAAATAAACTTTTTATTGCTTTAAACGCGTTTTCAGCCCCTGATTGTACACTTAAGGTGAAAATGTCAAAATCTTAAAAATGAGCATAAGCACAATGAAATTAAAGCTGGAATCATCTCCAGGATGCTAGAATACACTAAATACAGCAAAAATGTTGAGTCTACAACGTTTAGTTTAGGTGTGAGAGCCAAAATGAACTTTTTATTGCTTTAAATGCGTTTTCAGCCTGATTGTGCACTTTAGGTGAAAATGTCAAAATCTTCAAAATGAGCATAAGCACAATGAAATTAATGATGGAATCATCTTCAGGATGCTAGAATACACTAAATACAGCAAAAATTTTGAGTCTACAACGTTTAGTTTAGGTGTGAGAGCCAAAATGAACTTTTTATTGCTTTAAACGCGTTTTTAGCCTGATTGTGCACTTTAGGTGAAAATGTCAAAATCTTAAAAATGAGCATAAGCACAATGAAATTAATGCTGGAATCATCTTCAGGATGCTAGAATACACTGAATACAGCAAAAATTTTGAGTCTACAACGTTTAGTTTAGGTGTGAGTGCCAAAATGAACTTTTTATTGCTTTAAACGCGTTTTCAGCCCCTGATTGTACACTTAAGGTGAAAATGTCAAAATCTTAAAAATGAGCATAAGCACAATGAAATTAATGCTGGAATCATCTTCAGGATGCTAGAATACACTGAATACAGCAAAAATTTTGAGTCTACAACGTTTAGTTTAGGTGTGAGAGCCAAAATTAACTTTTTATTGCTTTAAACGCGTTTTCAGCCCCTGATTGTACACTTAAGGTGAAAATGTCAAAATCTTAAAAATGAGCATAAGCACAATGAAATTAATGCTGGAATCATCTTCAGGATGCTAGAATACACTAAATACAGCAAAAATTTTGAGTCTACATCGTTTAGTTTAGGTGTGAGAGCCAAAATGAACTTTTTATTGCTTTAAACGCGTTTTTAGCCTGATTGTGCACTTTAGGTGAAAATGTCAAAATCTTAAAAATGAGCATAAGCACAATGAAATTAATGCTGGAATCATCTTCAGGATGCTAGAATACACTGAATACAGCAAAAATTTTGAGTCTACAACGTTTAGTTTAGGTGTGAGAGCCAAAATGAACTTTTTATTGCTTTAAACGCGTTTTCAGCCCCTGATTGTACACTTAAGGTGAAAATGTCAAAATCTTAAAAATGAGCATAAGCACAATGAAATTAATGCTGGAATCATCTTCAGGATGCTAGAATACACTAAATACAGCAAAAATTTTGAGTCTACATCGTTTAGTTTAGGTGTGAGAGCCAAAATGAACTTTTTATTGCTTTAAATGCGTTTTCAGCCTGATTGTGCACTTTAGGTGAAAATGTCAAAATCTTCAAAATGAGCATAAGCACGATGAAATTAATGCTGGAATCATCTTCAGGATGCTAGAATACACTGAATACAGCAAAAATTTTGAGTCTACAACGTTTAGTTTAGGTGTGAGAGCCAAAATGAACTTTTTATTGCTTTAAACGCGTTTTCAGCCTGATTGTACACTTAAGGTGAAAATGTCAAAATCTTAAAAATGAGCATAAGCACAATGAAATTAAAGCTGGAATCATCTTCAGGATGCTAGAATACACTAAATACAGCAAAAATGTTGAGTCTACAACGTTTAGTTTAGGTGTGAGAGCCAAAATGAACTTTTTATTGCTTTAAATGCGTTTTCAGCCTGATTGTGCACTTTAGGTGAAAATGTCAAAATCTTAAAAATGAGCATAAGCAAAATGAAATTAAAGCTGGAATCATCTTCAGGATGCTAGAATACACTAAATACAGCAAAAATGTTGAGTCTACAACGTTTAGTTTAGGTGTGAGTGCCAAAATGAACTTTTTATTGCTTTGAACGCGTTTTCAGCCTGATTGTGCACTTTAGGTGAAAATGTCAAAATCTTAAAAATGAGCATAAGCACAATGAAATTAATGCTGGAATCATCTTCAGGATGCTAGAATACACTAAATACAGCAAAAATTTTGAGTCTACAACGTTTAGTTTAGGTGTGAGGGCCAAAATGAACTTTTTATTGCTTTAAACGCGTTTTCAGCCCCTGATTGTACACTTAAGGTGAAAATGTCAAAATCTTAAAAATGAGCATAAGCACAATGAAATTAAAGCTGGAATCATCTTCAGGATGCTAAAAAACACTAAATACAGCAAAAATGTTGAGTCTACAACGTTTAGTTTAGGTGTGAGAGCCAAAATGAACTTTTTATTGCTTTAAATGCGTTTTCAGCCTGATTGTGCACTTTAGGTGAAAATGTCAAAATCTTCAAAATGAGCATAAGCACAATGAAATTAATGATGGAATCATCTTCAGGATGCTAGAATACACTAAATACAGCAAAAATTTTGAGTCTACAACGTTTAGTTTAGGTGTGAGAGCCAAAATGAACTTTTTATTGCTTTAAACGCGTTTTCAGCCTGATTGTGCACTTAAGGTGAAAATGTCAAAATCTTAAAAATGAGCATAAGCACAATGAAATTAAAGCTGGAATCATCTTCAGGATGCTAGAATACACTAAATACAGCAAAAATGTTGAGTCTACAACGTTTAGTTTAGGTGTGAGAGCCAAAATGAACTTTTTATTGCTTTAAATGCGTTTTCAGCCTGATTGTGCACTTTAGGTGAAAATGTCAAAATCTTAAAAATGAGCATAAGCAAAATGAAATTAAAGCTGGAATCATCTTCAGGATGCTAGAATACACTAAATACAGCAAAAATGTTGAGTCTACAACGTTTAGTTTAGGTGTGAGAGCCAAAATGAACTTTTTATTGCTTTAAATGCGTTTTCAGCCTGATTGTGCACTTTAGGTGAAAATGTCAAAATCTTCAAAATGAGCATAAGCACAAAGAAATTAATGCTGGAATCATCTTCAGGATGCTAGAATACACTAAATACAGCAAAAATTTTGAGTCTACAACGTTTAGTTTAGGTGTGAGTGCCAAAATGAACTTTTTATTGCTTTGAACGCGTTTTCAGCCTGATTGTGCACTTTAGGTGAAAATGTCAAAATCTTAAAAATGAGCATAAGCACAATGAAATTAATGCTGGAATCATCTTCAGGATGCTAGAATACACTAAATACAGCAAAAATTTTGAGTCTACAACGTTTAGTTTAGGTGTGAGGGCCAAAATGAACTTTTTATTGCTTTAAACGCGTTTTCAGCCCCTGATTGTACACTTAAGGTGAAAATGTCAAAATCTTAAAAATGAGCATAAGCACAATGAAATTAAAGCTGGAATCATCTCCAGGATGCTAGAATACACTAAATACAGCAAAAATGTTGAGTCTACAACGTTTAGTTTAGGTGTGAGAGCCAAAATGAACTTTTTATTGCTTTAAATGCGTTTTCAGCCTGATTGTGCACTTTAGGTGAAAATGTCAAAATCTTCAAAATGAGCATAAGCACAATGAAATTAATGATGGAATCATCTTCAGGATGCTAGAATACACTAAATACAGCAAAAATTTTGAGTCTACAACGTTTAGTTTAGGTGTGAGAGCCAAAATGAACTTTTTATTGCTTTAAACGCGTTTTTAGCCTGATTGTGCACTTTAGGTGAAAATGTCAAAATCTTAAAAATGAGCATAAGCACAATGAAATTAATGCTGGAATCATCTTCAGGATGCTAGAATACACTGAATACAGCAAAAATTTTGAGTCTACAACGTTTAGTTTAGGTGTGAGTGCCAAAATGAACTTTTTATTGCTTTAAACGCGTTTTCAGCCCCTGATTGTACACTTAAGGTGAAAATGTCAAAATCTTAAAAATGAGCATAAGCACAATGAAATTAATGCTGGAATCATCTTCAGGATGCTAGAATACACTGAATACAGCAAAAATTTTGAGTCTACAACGTTTAGTTTAGGTGTGAGAGCCAAAATGAACTTTTTATTGCTTTAAACGCGTTTTCAGCCCCTGATTGTACATTTAAGGTGAAAATGTCAAAATCTTAAAAATGAGCATAAGCACAATGAAATTAATGCTGGAATCATCTTCAGGATGCTAGAATACACTAAATACAGCAAAAATTTTGAGTCTACATCGTTTAGTTTAGGTGTGAGAGCCAAAATGAACTTTTTATTGCTTTAAACGCGTTTTTAGCCTGATTGTGCACTTTAGGTGAAAATGTCAAAATCTTAAAAATGAGCATAAGCACAATGAAATTAATGCTGGAATCATCTTCAGGATGCTAGAATACACTGAATACAGCAAAAATTTTGAGTCTACAACGTTTAGTTTAGGTGTGAGAGCCAAAATGAACTTTTTATTGCTTTAAACGCGTTTTCAGCCCCTGATTGTACACTTAAGGTGAAAATGTCAAAATCTTAAAAATGAGCATAAGCACAATGAAATTAATGCTGGAATCATCTTCAGGATGCTAGAATACACTAAATACAGAAAAAATTTTGAGTCTACATCGTTTAGTTTAGGTGTGAGAGCCAAAATGAACTTTTTATTGCTTTAAATGCGTTTTCAGCCTGATTGTGCACTTTAGGTGAAAATGTCAAAATCTTCAAAATGAGCATAAGCACGATGAAATTAATGCTGGAATCATCTTCAGGATGCTAGAATACACTGAATACAGCAAAAATTTTGAGTCTACAACGTTTAGTTTAGGTGTGAGAGCCAAAATGAACTTTTTATTGCTTTAAACGCGTTTTCAGCCTGATTGTACACTTAAGGTGAAAATGTCAAAATCTTAAAAATGAGCATAAGCACAATGAAATTAAAGCTGGAATCATCTTCAGGATGCTAGAATACACTAAATACAGCAAAAATGTTGAGTCTACAACGTTTAGTTTAGGTGTGAGAGCCAAAATGAACTTTTTATTGCTTTAAATGCGTTTTCAGCCTGATTGTGCACTTTAGGTGAAAATGTCAAAATCTTAAAAATGAGCATAAGCAAAATGAAATTAAAGCTGGAATCATCTTCAGGATGCTAGAATACACTAAATACAGCAAAAATGTTGAGTCTACAACGTTTAGTTTAGGTGTGAGAGCCAAAATGAACTTTTTATTGCTTTAAATGCGTTTTCAGCCTGATTGTGCACTTTAGGTGAAAATGTCAAAATCTTCAAAATGAGCATAAGCACAATGAAATTAATGCTGGAATCATCTTCAGGATGCTAGAATACACTAAATACAGCAAAAATTTTGAGTCTACAACGTTTAGTTTAGGTGTGAGAGCCAAAATGAACTTTTTATTGCTTTAAATGCGTTTTCAGCCTGATTGTGCACTTTAGGTGAAAATGTCTAAATCTTCAAAATGAGCATAAGCACGATGAAATTAATGCTAGAATCATCTTCAGGATGCTAGAATACACTGAATACAGCAAAAAATTTTAGTCTACAACGTTTAGTTTAGGTGTGAGAGCCAAAATGAACTTTTTATTGCTTTAAACGCGTTTTCAGCCCCTGATTGTACACTTAAGGTGAAAATGTCAAAATCTTAAAAATGAGCATAAGCACAATGAAATTAATGCTGGAATCATCTTCAGGATGCTAGAATACACTAAATACAGCAAAAATGTTGAGTCTACAACGTTTAGTTTAGGTGTGAGAGCCAAAATGAACTTTTTATTGCTTTAAATGCGTTTTCAGTCTGATTGTGCACTTTAGGTGAAAATGTCAAAATCTTCAAAATGAGCATAAGCACAATGAAATTAATGCTGGAATCATCTTCAGGATGCTAGAATACACTAAATACAGCAAAAATGTTGAGTCTACAACGTTTAGTTTAGGTGTGAGAGCCAAAATGAACTTTTTATTGCTTTAAATGCGTTTTCAGCCTGATTGTGCACTTTAGGTGAAAATGTCAAAATCTTCAAAATGAGCATAAGCACAATGAAATTAATGCTGGAATCATCTTCAGGATGCTAGAATACACTAAATACAGCAAAAATTTTGAGTCTACAACGTTTAGTTTAGGTGTGAGTGCCAAAATGAACTTTTTATTGCTTTGAACGCGTTTTCAGCCTGATTGTGCACTTTAGGTGAAAATGTCAAAATCTTAAAAATGAGCATAAGCACAATGAAATTAATGCTGGAATCATCTTCAGGATGCTAGAATACACTAAATACAGCAAAAATTTTGAGTCTACAACGTTTAGTTTAGGTGTGAGGGCCAAAATGAACTTTTTATTGCTTTAAACGCGTTTTCAGCCCCTGATTGTACACTTAAGGTGAAAATGTCAAAATCTTAAAAATGAGCATAAGCACAATGAAATTAAAGCTGGAATCATCTTCAGGATGCTAAAAAACACTAAATACAGCAAAAATGTTGAGTCTACAACGTTTAGTTTAGGTGTGAGAGCCAAAATGAACTTTTTATTGCTTTAAATGCGTTTTCAGCCTGATTGTGCACTTTAGGTGAAAATGTCAAAATCTTCAAAATGAGCATAAGCACAATGAAATTAATGATGGAATCATCTTCAGGATGCTAGAATACACTAAATACAGCAAAAATTTTGAGTCTACAACGTTTAGTTTAGGTGTGAGAGCCAAAATGAACTTTTTATTGCTTTAAACGCGTTTTCAGCCTGATTGTGCACTTAAGGTGAAAATGTCAAAATCTTAAAAATGAGCATAAGCACAATGAAATTAATGCTGGAATCATCTTCAGGATGCTAGAATATACTGAATACAGCAAAAATTTTGAGTCTACAACGTTTAGTTTAGGTGTGAGAGCCAAAATGAACTTTTTATTGCTTTAAACGCGTTTTCAGCCTGATTGTACACTTAAGGTGAAAATGTCAAAATCTTAAAAATGAGCATAAGCACAATGAAATTAAAGCTGGAATCATCTTCAGGATGCTAGAATACACTAAATACAGCAAAAATGTTGAGTCTACAACGTTTAGTTTAGGTGTGAGAGCCAAAATGAACTTTTTATTGCTTTAAATGCGTTTTCAGCCTGATTGTGCACTTTAGGTGAAAATGTCAAAATCTTAAAAATGAGCATAAGCAAAATGAAATTAAAGCTGGAATCATCTTCAGGATGCTAGAATACACTAAATACAGCAAAAATGTTGAGTCTACAACGTTTAGTTTAGGTGTGAGAGCCAAAATGAACTTTTTATTGCTTTAAATGCGTTTTCAGCCTGATTGTGCACTTTAGGTGAAAATGTCAAAATCTTCAAAATGAGCATAAGCACAAAGAAATTAATGCTGGAATCATCTTCAGGATGCTAGAATACACTAAATACAGCAAAAATTTTGAGTCTACAACGTTTAGTTTAGGTGTGAGTGCCAAAATGAACTTTTTATTGCTTTGAACGCGTTTTCAGCCTGATTGTGCACTTTAGGTGAAAATGTCAAAATCTTAAAAATGAGCATAAGCACAATGAAATTAATGCTGGAATCATCTTCAGGATGCTAGAATACACTAAATACAGCAAAAATTTTGAGTCTACAACGTTTAGTTTAGGTGTGAGGGCCAAAATGAACTTTTTATTGCTTTAAACGCGTTTTCAGCCCCTGATTGTGCACTTTAGGTGAAAATGTCAAAATCTTCAAAATGAGCATAAGCACAATGAAATTAATGATGGAATCATCTTCAGGATGCTAGAATACACTAAATACAGCAAAAATTTTGAGTCTACAACGTTTAGTTTAGGTGTGAGAGCCAAAATGAACTTTTTATTGCTTTAAACGCGTTTTTAGCCTGATTGTGCACTTTAGGTGAAAATGTCAAAATCTTAAAAATGAGCATAAGCACAATGAAATTAATGCTGGAATCATCTTCAGGATGCTAGAATACACTGAATACAGCAAAAATTTTGAGTCTACAACGTTTAGTTTAGGTGTGAGAGCCAAAATGAACTTTTTATTGCTTTAAACGCGTTTTCAGCCCCTGATTGTACACTTAAGGTGAAAATGTCAAAATCTTAAAAATGAGCATAAGCACAATGAAATTAATGCTGGAATCATCTTCAGGATGCTAGAATACACTAAATACAGCAAAAATTTTGAGTCTACATCGTTTAGTTTAGGTGTGAGAGCCAAAATGAACTTTTTATTGCTTTAAATGCGTTTTCAGCCTGATTGTGCACTTTAGGTGAAAATGTCAAAATCTTCAAAATGAGCATAAGCACGATGAAATTAATGCTGGAATCATCTTCAGGATGCTAGAATACACTGAATACAGCAAAAATTTTGAGTCTACAACGTTTAGTT